>NC_079391.1:18417126-18729004 GCF_029220125.1 Pseudoliparis swirei | reverse complement strand
ATTCTTTTGTGAAGACCAATCACATTTTCGGGAAACGGCCTGCATGTTCACATACAGTACAGGGTGAATTAAAAAGAAAAACATAAACAAACTAAATCATATTTAAAGTGATGCCCTGTGTGCCTGGACATGATAATGTGTAGTTGTGTTTAAAATCTGAGATCTTATACTTAATACATGCAGCACATGCTCACAATCACACAATGCATAACGTATTCTTGTTTTTCAGGTTTTGCTGCTTCGACACCAATTCTCCTGTTTGGTAATAACTTTAATATTAGTGAAATGATCTTTTAGCAACTTTTAGTTAATCGCAAAGATGGTCACCAGATTAATCAACACTGACAAAAACTATGAATTGCTGCACTCGTTCAAATGATGATTCATAGCATAAGTAGAAACATAAGACAATGTGTTTGTGTCATATGGCATACTTTCAGCGGGGAGTGAAGCAGAACATCGTTCATTTGCAGACACCACCCACATGGCAACCATACGATGACTGCAAAGCTTTTCTTTCAGTTGTTGTTTGACACATGAAGAGTTTGGTCTCACGTGGTGCATGATGATAGAACACAACAATAGTTTGTTTATTTTATGTTTCATTTTTAACATACTCTTATTAAATATCCTTATTTATATCACGATATTGATGTAATTCATTTCTTTCTCCAGTGATATAATGAGTCAGATGTGCGGAAGGAAAACCAGAAGCTATATATGACCATAGATACGCAGGAGAGCACAGACTTATGAAAAGGTAAACAGTGAAGTTGTTGTCGATCAGTGGGAGCTGCAGATGTCAAATCTATTTCAAAAAAATGTAATTCCATTCTGTCTTTGAGTGCTCTTACTCAGACTCACCTGTCTCTCCTGAGAGCAGTTACATGTTCCCCATCATCTCTTTCTCGTATACACACACACACACACACACCTTGGATCCATCCACGCTGATGATGCGGTAGCTGTTGCGCGTGCTGTCGTAGAAATAGGAGACGGTGACGGCCTGCTTGCTGGCAGGGACCCAGTTCTTCTTGGTGGTTGGGTCAATTTGGAAGACATGGGCCCTGGTGGTGTAGATCGGCTGCTCCCTGGAGAGCAGAGGACAGAGGAGAAGGATATGAGGATTAGACCACTGCAGATAGGATCCATAATATGCTAGTTATGTAACTAAAGAGACCGGAACGCTGTGCTTTGTCTCCTGAGGTGCAGAGTCCTGAGAGTGAGACAGACAAACCAACACAGCCTCCCCTCAGTAACACATAACCAAGTGTGTGTGTGTGTGCGTGTGTGTGTGTGAGAGAGAGACTGTGCACTGGTGTGTATGTACTCGCATCCATCGTCCAATGGAAGATGTTCTCCTGGGCACCAAATGCATTCGAGACAATTGTCTATTAACACAAGTCAGAGAGAAGACTCAGGGTCGACTCGTAACAAAAAGAGGAAAACAAACAAACATCTCAAAGTAAAACATGACAGAACAATTTGTCTGACGCACACAGCCTATTAGAAATAATTACTTATCTTCTCTTTAGCCTGAAGCAGTCTGTAAATGTTTGTTTTATCAATGTTTTATCTTTTTTTTTTCTTTGGCTGGCAGATTGTTTTGCGTTTGCCACTCAGGACCGAGTGGCTGTGTCGACTTCATTGGAGGAGCATTTCATCTGAAGTTAAACCAATTAGAGCAAGCAGGTACAGCAATGATATGAGCAAAGCTATTAACAGAAATGGTCAAATAAGGAGTTTCTTTTTTCTTAACTTAAACCTGCAATAAAAGCAACGGTGAGTAAGCTTCAAGAGCAAACAACAACCATATTGGGAAACATTGTGAACACGACTTCCATCCATCATAAAACAATAAGTCAATTAAGACTCCACTGAACTTATAAGACATCTCAGAAACCAGTTGATCAGTTCAAGTCACATTAGTAAAAAAAAAAAGAGCTTAAAATCTGTGCATGTTGCATACATCTTTACCAAATCCAAAATGCCATTAGCTTTCAAAGCCCACTCCAACAAACACCGTAATGGGGAATAGTTAAATACCATTTCATATCCCCTTGAGAACGAGAAGCAATCTGCCTCACGGCAATGAGCAGCTCGCTGCCCTTGAGATTCAGAAGAGCATCAACATGCTGATGAAGGAGGATCAGAAAGCCTGTTCAACTTGAATGACTGCACACTGAAAAAAATACAGTGGGAATGTTTCTCCTCGTTATGGCATTCACAATCGCACAGACATCTCTCTCGCTCGATAACACACATACAGGCTTGCAAATAACTGACTGGGATGTGTATGAAATATATTCAGAAAGTCCTCTTTTCCTCTTTCAATGTTTTCAGTTTAATGCATTAAAGCAAACGTCATACAATACAGGCATCTTTACACTTGCTTTACTGGTATAGTGTACAATTATGCAGGTGAGACTATTTATTTAATCTACAGAAATGTCACAAGGCTGCTCTTTATACCAGCTATTTGGTATAAAGAGCTAAACATATGTACACTTTATTACCATTAGACATTTTAAAGAATTTACTATCATACTTTTTTTGCTTTACCAGTTTCAACCGCAGCCCCATCCAAGAATATTTCTAGAATGTTGTTGTGCAGCTTGAGGTCAAACTAATAGTACGCTCATATTAGTTTCACACACCACTGCTGCAAGTGGAGACAATGGTGGTGCTTTACAGGGACTGGGCCCAGGAAGTTTACAATGTCCACTGGAGGTTTTCATTGTGAAAAGGGGAGTGAAGGTGGTTGAGATGCTCCAATAAATTCCAAGAGCGAGAAATAATTCGGTGGAGTGGCTGGATGAGAGGGATCAGAGGACACTTCAAGAGCTCAATAATGGATGCAGATGAAGAATGGTGGGGAAACAGATGGGAAGTACTTATCCTGCTAGAAGTCAATATGTGAAAGTGAATGTGTGTCTCTGAGACGGCACAGCTTACTGGGCACTCACCGCCCCACACCTATCCTTACGGCCTACTTGAATACGTTGGTATATCACTTCTGTGTTTCCGTCTCAGGGTTTCTCTGTGCCTTCTTATATTTTGTCCTGACATCTTTTGCACGTACACTGGGCGCAATATTTTCTGTTTCCTAAAAATATGTTCTAGGATGTTGTTTCTATTCTTCTCCAAAAGCCCAAAGTGCATGTGAATGGATATACAATTTAAAAAGGTGCAACACGGCCACAATGTCACCATCAAGATGGTTTGCAGTTGGCTTACAGAGAAGATTTGTGTGTAAACGGCAGTAAAGTCGGCACTTATGACCACTGCACCGGGTCTTCCCACCTGGTTACAAACATGGTCCCAGGAGAGAGCTTTTCTAGCTTTTCATTGTAGAAATCCTGATCCTCTATCCTCATCCCTCAATTAGTTTCACCTTCATGGCCTGCCATTTACTTTAATGATATGAAGGATTTCAGTTAAATGTGTGAAGGGGGAACAAGGTTGTGGAACAGGACACTGTGGCACAGCCACACTGAGCTTGGTGCGGTAAAAAAGAAAAGAAAGATAATTCAGACACAGCTAAAAATATAACATTTTAAGAGCACAGGGATGTGATTACAAAATAAGAAACATAAACAGCCTACATAAAAAAAATCACTTGAGAGCATGTTCTTAAAAAGTCAATTCAAATGATCCTTAGAAATAACAAAAAGCTTCTCAAGCTATTAGAAATAGAAGCCCATTTCCTGTCGGCCAGACCAGAGGTTTCATTAACAGGGTACAGATGGTGCCATTGTTGTAGTAATGCTGTACAGCAACTGGCAAAAGCAAGTTGTAAAGAGGAAAGTCAGGTCAGTCTTACTACCAACGCACTATGATAAAGGTCCCGGGGAAAATAATGTCGAAGAAATAAGCAGGCGAGCAGCGATAATTCATGAGCTAATAAAGCTTTTATTTTCATTGGGATTATGGTTCTCACAGAAATGAAAGCCCAATAAATTCACTATCCTTTTTAAACCTAATCTCAATTTTCATCTGCTTTAGTAAAAAAACAAACATTATACAGATCACTGTTGTTGCTTTTCAG
This sequence comes from Pseudoliparis swirei, assembly GCF_029220125.1. Classification (NCBI taxonomy): domain Eukaryota; kingdom Metazoa; phylum Chordata; class Actinopteri; order Perciformes; family Liparidae; genus Pseudoliparis; species Pseudoliparis swirei. The sequence continues at coordinate 18,724,956 of NC_079391.1, read as the reverse complement.
ACACACGGACACACACGCTGACCTTTGCAGCCACAGTGACTGGAGCCAGCAACACAGGCAGGGGAAGACAAGTGAAAGGCCATTGCTGAGCACATCGATGCACTCGGACTACTGCTGGTGGAATCCAGTGATCTGCTTTTCTGAGATAAAAAGCATTAATTATTTTGTTTTAAAGACAACCACATTTGGGGCTTTGTGACCACTGGATTTTGTCTCTCGCTGACTGTCGGGTGCTCTGTCCCCATCTGCTGCTTTAAATAATTTACAGGTGTGTAGGTGTAGGGTGTAGTGTGTGTGTGTGTGTGTGTGTGTGAGCATGTTTGAGCAAGTGCTGCACTGTCAAAGCCTACATACTCCTACGCACTAACACAGGATACATTCAAACCAAGGAGCTTCAGATATGTACATTTTTCTAACGCTTGAAAAGGAACTCTTCATTATCGAGACAACATTACTCTCCCTTTGAATCCTGCAGAGGCAAAAGCAATACGCTTGACAGAGACCTTCAGTTCAATACACCACATTATTGCTGGTGGCGTGAGCACAGTGCACAAACAGCTTTATTAACAAACAACTTGTGAGTGACCATTACATTTCTCGTTTTACATGCTGATCTAATGTGCTGGCAGTAATCACATAAGATTACACAACTTCCCCGATGGCCAATTTGTATCAATAAGGCAGACTCTAATGCAATGGGAAAAAAATCTTCAAGCGATATCAAATACTTCACATAATATTACAAACAAAGCATGTATGAAATGCTTTCCTTGAATCTAAGTAGCCTGAATAATACAAGGAATTTGCATTTCTGTCTGTTCAAAGAATCCAAGTGACAAGCGCTGCATTACTCACTGGTCAAATATCTACAGTACATTAGGGGGAGGAACACCGAGTTAGACGACTTGTTCATCCTCACCTTCTCCGCAATAAACTAAGTGACAATTGGCTTTTCTGTCGCACCAAATAATAAAAGAACATCTTACCCCAAATCCTCCAGAGGGAGAACATTAGAAATCTGAAAAGCATCGCGGCCACAAGGTCCACAGATCTGGTGACTTTGGCCATATTAAAATAGCAAATTAGTGCAGCATCCATCAGTGGCCATAACATAAGATGTCGGAACTTGGATTATCATTTGCTGGTGTCGTCTTGCTCCTATCAGATGAACACAGTTGAGGCTGTCACAGACAGTTACCTCGTTAGTGAGAGCCATGTTTTGTCTGAGTGAATGAGCAAAGTAGCTCTGTGGGCTCATCACTAAAACACCAGCTGGGCTTTTATCGCAATAAACACGAAGCTCTACTAATGAGGTCAGAAAATGCCGGTGTGCCTACAGTAGTGCGCAGTAACCTGGACTTCAGGAGCCCTGCTGGATGAGACAAATACTTAATACTAAGAGAGCAGTAAGCTTAAAAGAGATTGACGACAGCTCTACATGATGCTTTTACCTTCTTTTCCTGACTTTTACATAAAAAGGTGCAACTCAAGGTGAATACTTTTAATCTATTCAAAGGCTGGTTTAAAAAAGGTGCAGTACAGAGAGCAACACATGTTGGAAGGAAGGGACAACAAAAAACATTTTATAGTACTGCATTTGTTTCTTTTGATGTCTTTCATTGCGTCCTTTGTCATTGTTTTACAGATTGTTATTTTACTATAATGGCTGCCGTTACCAATATTACTGATTTCCAACACGCTTGGGTAAAATACAACAAACTGCAATAAACCAAATAGGACACATCCATTTGTGACTTGGTCTCACTGTTGTACATCTGCTTTTTCATGACTTAATGATTTTAAATGTTCTTCACTAACAATCTTATTTACGGTACAGTAATATTGATTCCTTTAAAAAAAAATATTTAGCTTCATTCTGTGGCAGAAAACTATTTGCTGCGTTATTGCATTTAATTTAGTGCTTGAAAGATTAGTCGATAAATCAGTTAGTTGACTGACTTTAATCAACAACAATTTTGATCACCGATTAGTAAATTCAGCCATTGATCAAGCAAACATGTCAAATATTTACTGCTTTTTGTGATGATATAATTTACAGACTAAACCAGTGTGTTTAGCTGGCAGAAAATAAATGTATATGTTGAGAGTTGTGAGCAGTTCAAAAGCAAAGTGTTGCTTTTCATCTTTAAATTGTTTATAAGGAGGTAGAAAGTATGCAGAAATTAAAAAGGGCACAATTATGTTTTTCCTTTCTCTAACATTTTATTACTGCTATAGCTCAATTAATCAATCAGAAATCCATCAAAACGCAGTCTAAATCGACAAATTTGTATAGAATTAGTATTATACTATAAATGTGTAAGACATTCTTAATCTTGCCGTGTGTTTCAAATAGATTTTTGTCACGTTTAGATTCTATAAAACTGACCTTCGTTCCTATACCAATGTGTTGGCAGCTTACACACTGAACTGAACCTCATGCCATTACAGTTCATCAAACGGATAGAATCCCATGCAACAAAGACAGCAGGCCAGATTCAAACCAGCATCCGCAGCTCAGTGTTCGACTATATCGGCTCACTAGAGGATGCAGAGCAGAGCCCAACACAATCCGAGCGCTCCGAGGAGAAGGAACCTCCACAGAAGCACATGGCAGCAGATGGCCTCCGAGGCCCGAACCATCTGGTAAAGAGACGTCCAATCCCCCGTCAGTATGTCCTCTTTCATTTACCCATGATTCTTAAAAAGAGCAAGACCTGGTCCGGCTCCCCTACTCCACCTCTACAACCCTACCCTCAGGTCTTCAACCACAGAAAGGAAACACACACTCTGACCAGGCTTACAGTCCACTCTTCCTGCTCGGGCCGCCAAGAGACCCACAACCGCGTCACCTGCCACAGCCTAATCAATGAGTGTTAAGCCTTCAGCTGTCACTCTCTGGCCAGCCAGCAGATTATCATCTATCCGTGTGTTACTGCTGCTCCCCACATGCTTATTTGAAAGAGCAATACGCTGATTGCATTGCAGTCAGAGAGACTTCTTACCTGAACTCTCTCCCATCCTCCAACCTTTCAGACTCACATGTCTGAATGCTGCTAACACAATTTATGTTGTCTATATGTTTACATGTTTCTTACTATTTTGTCTATATGTTCACATGTTTTTACTATTTTGATCTTCTGTATGTTTGCACATATGGAAAATTGACAAATAAAACTGACTTTGACTTTGACTTTGACTTCTTACTCATTAGGGCTTTCGGGCAATCTGAGATGCAGCACTTGAGCTGGGAAACTGTACTTAAAAATCACTTTCTTTCCTAATGTTATATCAGCATGTCCTCCTGCACCTCTTAAAATGCAGCAACCATCAACTCAATATATTTGAGTTGGGTATGCTGCACATATACAATATATTCTAATTTGGGCTAATCCATACAGTATTGTGCTTTACAAATCATGTGGAAATGATTTGATCAATAACAAATGTGTCACTGTCAACAGAATCCTGATGGAGCCCATGACCAAGGACCTTGGAAGTTGATAAAGGGAGATGGATACTGGGGTTGTTAGTATGTGTGTGTTGTGCGACTTAGTTAATATTTAACTCCATTTAGGACCAGAGAGCAGGGACACAGTTACACCTAAATCATGCAAAAAATATGACAAATTATGTCTTGTTCTGACAACCAAATACACACATTGCATCATTACCAAATCAGGATGATATTTATTTGCTTAGTCCATGTTTTCCTCTCCCTTTATTGAAGATTTAAAAAACGGACTGAAAAACAACACTAACCTATATTTAATTTATTAATTGTTTAAGTAATTTCTCAACCAAAAATCTGCCGATTCCAGCTTCAAATCAGTTTGTGACCTTAAACCGAGGCTTTAGTGAATGAGTGGAAAGATGACATTTCCTGGGAGCCATTTGCGAGCGCCTTCCCAAAAATTCCATTGGTAAATGATACTACTAGTTGGCACTGACTTAAACCTCAAAGCCGGACAAAAGGAAACTTATTGCCTTTAATTTGCCAGTAGGTGCCACCTCCCGTCTTGCTGCCGCTGGTCCACTGGGCCAGTTTTCATGAAATACCACAACTGTCAAGCCTGCTGGTGAGCATGCCAAACTCTTGACTGATGAACTGGTTTCTTACATTGGAAAAAAAAACATGTCTGCTCTGGAGAAACAATCTCTGTGGAAATCACTGAACACTTATGCTGCTTATTATTCACAATCACATCTTGCCTGTTTCTGTTGTTGTTTTGCTTTACCATTAATAAAAGTTCCTTAATGTCGCAAATGGAAGCATTCATAAAGTTGACATAACTTACTCGGATTCTCAGATTAAAATTACGCTGAAGTCATTGCAATTTCCAAGTCAAAGAACAGCCAAGCAAACAACAGTAGGTACTCCATAAGTAAATCTAAAATAATATCTGCAATATATGTAGATTTTAAGCGAACTAGTGATTGCATAACTATGGCATTGAGCCAAAGAGTCAACATTCACACACCACAGCAGACTATGAAGGCAAAATAATGCACTGTAAACAACTGTGGAAGAGCACCAATACCTCCAGCCCTGCGCGTGTACACACACACACACACACACACACACACGCTAGTGGGCAGTGTTGACTGCCATCTCCGTATCACGACCCTCTCACAGGCACGTGCACAGACATTTTGGGGGGCAGGTGTTCAAACCAAAAAAAAGGGCACCCATCGGCAAAATGATTTAAATATTGATCGCTGTAACTTGAAGTTAGCAAGTAATTAAAACACATTGTGTCGTGAGAAGACATGAGAGCTAAACAAAATGAAATGTTTCCTATTAACAATTACAATTATTTACAAAATGATAGGAGCGAAAAATGACATATAATAGACAACTTACGAACCTCGACCGCTCGGTCATGCAGGGAAATATCAAACCTCTGTAAAAAAGTTATAAAGCCTCAGTCTGATATTTCCCAGCATGACCTCACTCTGGGTTAGTTATTACAAGTATATATGTGTTGTTTTTTCTTGCGTTTACTCTTTTCACCCTCTGCAATGCTCATACAAGATTGATCTTTGTAAAACTGGAACAGACAAAACAAAGAGAAACATACCACATAAAACAATGTGGTACAAGCATGTCGGGGCGAAATTCTCACAAGAACTCAAATAAATGCCCCGTCGGATATCCAAACACATTTGGGGGGACTTGATGACAGAGAGAGTAATTTTATTCCTAAATGCTGATGAATGAAAAAAAGTGGCTCCAGCAGAAAGGGCACTTTTCTCATCCAGGGCAAAAGGGCTGGTGCTTGAGCACCTCTAGGGCTCTATCTGTGCACGTGCCTGCCCTCTCAAACCCATATTCCCAAAGACAGATAAGGAGGAGAGGAAGTATTCAAAGAGGAACTAGACCGGTTCACCAAAACAAAAATAATAAATAAAACCATAATTAAAAATATCTCGCACAATAAATGTAAAAAAAATTTAATCACAGATCGCGAAGATAATCACCTCTTAAAATGCCAACATTGCCCAATACCCTGGCTCGTGGCTATATGAATACATTGGGGTCTCTCTCATTCCCCAACACGCACAGATAAACTTTGGGTTACTGAGATTATACACATACACACACACGCACACACCTACACTTACACACAGCATAACATCACGGTCTGCGCAGGTGTCATGAGCAGCGCGCTCTGAAGGGCAGCGCTCTCTGGATTACTCACCCCATTGCCGCGGATTTAAGGAACAACTCCTTTTAAATAAATAGGCTCTATTGCCCGCGGGGGTTAAGAGGAAAACTGTGTTTTTTAAACCACAGTCAAAGTCCACCGATGATTAGCGGTCCAAAAAGTCCACCAGCTTCGAACAAGTCCTCTTGCTGCCGAGAGACAGCTGAAATATGAGAGCACTTCTTCGCAAACTCGATTCACCTAGTTAGTTGTCAGTCTCTCTCTCTCTAGCTCTCTCTCTCTAGCTCTCGCTCTCTCTCGCTCTCTCTCGCTCTCTCTCTCTCTCTCTCGCTCTCTCTCAGAACCCCGGTCATTTCAGGAAGTTTTTTTCTCTCGTCTTGTTTGGGTATCAGGTATGCGACAAAAATAAATCACACGTCCGAATGGTCCCTTCCTTGCCGTCGTGACGCTCGGCGCTGGTGAATTAAGTTAAAAATGTTCGCAGAGTTTCTATCTCCCCCAACGGGATTGCGAAAGGGCAGCAACAGCGACACGGAGCGGCTTGCACCTGCTCACGCTTCGGCCGGAGACACCACACTCCAAACCTGTGCTATATGCGGTTCGTCACCGCAGTTTCAGTACAAACTGTGGTCCGAAACCACGAATTATTTCAATTGACATTGACTTAACATGCTTTAAAAAAAATATTTAAAATTAAAGTGAACTTACATGTTCTAGGGACAATGATGGCTTTTCAGCAGTTGGCACTGTCTCCTGAATTAAACGGTGTAACATTAACTGTGGACGGTAATGTCTTAATAACTTCGTGTTAAGGTTAACAGACTTTAAGCAACCGTTGGTCCTATTTCTAACTTGCAGGTGACAGCTATTAATCAATCACTGGCAGGTGCGCGCGCGGAACTAAATATAAACCTCTCTTTAGGGGGAAGCGTTTCAGAGACGTACCAGGACAATACATTGCTTCCGGGCATGTTAGTTCGTAGCAACGTTCGAGTCGCGTAAAGGTGTGTTTTCTCGTATTAAAATGCTTATATTGTGATGTTTGTATTGTGATAATCTGTGGTTAACTCCAGCTAATTGTATGCCGATCCTTCTAATTGTTATTGTTCCGTTTAAGGGATTAGCCAAAACACGTCAGTACACTCATCGGATTAAAACGTGATACTAACCGCGTCATTGGCGGTGTTGTGATGTTCAGTGGCGTTTCTCTTGTTGCAGTATGGCCGAGACCACGGACAACCAGCAGAGTTATGAGGAGATGTTCGCCGACAGATTCTCAGCGGACGATAAAGAATACCAACAGTACGTGACCCGTCCAGCGGACCCCCCACCCATTGTCGAGGACTGGAGGAGTCGTGGGGGTGGAAACCGAGGCAGGGACAGGTACTGTTGGCTCTCAAAGTGGGCCGAGATGACTACTTCATAATCTGTGATCTACACATGTGGTGCATGGTTGGGTTTAGTGCCAAGTTACTTATACGGGTTGCTTCTGTTTTTCTGTTTCAAAATAAATCTGACCATCCTCGGGCTTCATGTGTGGTTGTCTGACTGCTTGTGCATTTACAATTTTAACAAAAGCTCCAAAAGAAACAAACAAGCCCATATATAACTGTTTTAACACAGGTCTAACTGTTGTGACAGTACATTAACTTATTAGTATAAATGTAGCCGCAATAGCCATTGCTTTATCTTTTTGCCTCTACACTACAGTCACGATTTTTTAGACTAACTCTTGGGTCTTTCCTTTTTTTTTAAATGCTCTTGCTTTAGCGATTGTCACATATTGTCTTTGTCCTCTAACTGGATGTCTTAATTATCATTTTATGGTGAAATCTGGTGTCCTAAATCTAAGTAAGACATTCAGGAAGCTTGGGGGACACAGCTGGATTTACTCTGCAGATATGTTGGCCATGTAGATGTGTAACTGAGTTTCCTGTGGTCTTGTAATGCAGGTGTCGGAACCTTTTCCTGGAGCGTAATTGTTCTTTTTCTATTGGTCTCCATCAAGGTACCAGGACCGTCGAGGCCGAGGTTGGGGGGGAGACCGGGGTTGGCGAGGGCATGACCGGGACCGAGACAGTGGCCGAGACCGAGACAGTTGCCGAGACCGGGACCGGGACCGAGACTGGGACAGTGGCCGAGACCGGGACCGAGACAGGTACTCCGGGCATGGAAGTGGTCATCAATCGGGCCCCAACCAAGGGTATAACTCTTATCAGAGACCACAATATGACCGCTACTGATCTCTACTCTAAACTCTCAGGTGTTGTCAGTGTTAAATATTCAGTATTGCATCTGTCATTGCAATACCATTATGTGGTCATGTTTAACAATTTGTTTGTGACTCATTGTCTCAGTCTTCTAAGCAAGGCCTGAGCACGATCAATATTCATATTTTACAGTTAATCATTGAAATGGTTTGGAACTTTTTTTTATTTATTGTTAAAAACAGATTTATTGTCAAACTTGAAAATGCAAATACGTACTGCAGATCTTTTTTCTTCGGCAGAAAAGTAAAGATCCTGTTTGATTTCCACTTAATGTTTCTATACCTCAACAGTCTAATTATTTCCCATATTCCTGTATACTGCCTGTAATCTCATTTAATCTGTTTACTCCATTTTTGTGAATGATAACAAGGACATGCTTGCAGATTTCAGTACTGAAACTCATGAGAGAGTTTCTTCGTGTTCAAATAGATTTGCGGCTATACAGCGACACATGCTTTGATATTGTAGTATTGGAAATTATACAGTACTGTTGCAGACTGTAAATCAGACTAAATCTTTTTTTAATGCAGCTTTATTTTTCTGTGTCATTATGTAAGGATACTGATGAACTGTTTTCATTAAACATGTATTTTCTTAACTAGCAGTTTTTGTTTTATGGGGCTGAAAGTTTAACATGTCTATCTTAGAAGTGAGTCAAGATTACCAGCCCAAGTGGCCCCAAACGAAGAGAATAATCTGACCAGTGTCATCCAAGTATTTTATACCACTGTTGAGATGGTATAATAATAATTATTTTTTTTTAGGAATCCTCAAGGAAATTAGTTTTTAACCCATCCTTAGTTATTGAGGAGCAGTGGGCTGCGGTGTGCGCCGAGAAGCAACCTGGGGGTCAGTGCCTTGCTCAAGGACTCAATGACTTGCAACTAATGGGAGGGCGATCGAACCCCCACAACCCCCGGTTGTGAAGGACGGCCCTCTTACCCCACTGAGCTACAGCCGCCATATAATGCACACACTCAAGTCACTTTATATTTAAAGCGCGTTCAGACAACCTTCTCTTGCAATAACCTCACTGTACCCTCTCCAAGTCTTAAACTACTTTACATCACTATCTTCTTTCCTAGACGATGTTATTGCCCTCTGTCAGAAACGAAGGATACGCTGAAATCACACGTCACCGGTCCTGGCCTTTAAATGTTAGTCTCCTGGCTGGCACATCAAAACAAATAGCCTGAACGACTGCACTGCGTGTGAAAGGAAAGCGGGATTTACCATAAATGGCTCAGCGCAAGCCCTGGACCAATAGTTCACACACTGAAAAGCAACTGAAATATTCATATGCATCATTAATGCATTATTGCTACATGCATCATTGTCTATATAGCCCATTGCCTAAAGATGTCGGCGCTCGTGTGTCAAGTCGTTTCAAAGCATTTGTTAAATTAAGCAACAAAAGGGGACTTTGGTCACATTGGTCCACTTGACTGATCCACAACACACTGCAGACCCACTGCATTGTTTTATTGCTGCCTGAATGCCATTCAGTGGTTTCTATTCATGGCTGTGGTGAGGACGGGGTTAACCGTTCATTTGGACTTTACCTGTGTGTGTAAGTGGGAGAACTGGCTCACGGCGAGGAAGGCTGTAATCAGTTTAGATTAGAGACTTCACCCCAGATTGCTGCGTCTTCATAGAGCAGGGATTTGCTGGACAGAGACATTAAAAATGAAATGGCTTTATTGTGAATATGTGGAATTGTGTATTTATTGTAAATATACAAATTGGTATACATTTGAGTTGCCCACAATGAATCAAGTCAAACGTTTCATTTTTCCACTTTACTTTTTTTGATGTCCAAATAGCTGCAATCTCAGCCACACTTTGTGTTTAGTGCTATTTGGCAATCCTGTGGAACTGGTTCCTGTTTAAAGTTCACCTAAACTAATCCAGGGGGATAAACACACTCATCTGGTCCTTTGTATAGGGTGCCACAGAGTAGTTGGCACTCTTATTTCATTCCTTTATCTAGTTAATAAAGCATTTTGGATTACATTGTGTTATTGCATCAACAAAACGAATCAACACTACAACATTGTTATTCAGTCTAGGGCTTCATTCCACTATTTGCTTTCACTGCCCTCAATAATCACAGTCATGCATTTTAATTACAGTAATAAGCTAATAATGCAAACTGAGGCTTGGAGAGCGTCACCGATGGAGAACAATAGAGCATCAGGGAGGGACCAGAGTCTGCTGGGCTGTCAGGCTTCATGTGGCCCGTTTGTGATGATGCGCTGTGACAGCGCTGGGGGCCAATGTCCTTGATGACGAACTCATCCACTACAATCATCATTCTATACCCCCCCTTTTGCAAGTGCATGCAGACATACACGTGTGCGCGCAAAACACCACAACCTCCCCACCAACACACACACACACCACATCCCCCAGCCCCTGCAGAACTCGGCGACCTACATCTGGTGTTGGAGAGCGCATGGAGCAAAGGATGGCCTGGGCCAGCCAACCCCCAGCAGACAGTGGGGAGTGCTCATGTGACGTGTGTAAATGGCGGAGGTGTGTCTCCGTAGAAACAAATGCCCCCCAGCTTTGTACCGTACAGATCTGTGCAAGATTGCACACAATCACGTGGCACACGTGCAGATAGAGAGCACGCGCTGATACGTACACTTCGACTTAATTATTGCTGCTGCAGATCCGGTTTGATGGCAACTCGTCCAACTGCTCGTCCAACTGAGCTGCACATCCACCGAGCCCTCAATAACAATGGGCTCCTCCACCCTCCCCCCTCTCTCTGTGACGACTGACCAGGTGAGAAGACAGCTGGAGAAACTACTCCAGCGCAGAGCTGAAGGTCCTGATGGCATCAGCCCCAGGGTCCTAAAGACCTGCGCCACCCAGCTGTCTGGTGTCCTGCAGCGCCTCTTCAACCTCAGCCTGAGGCTGGGGGAAGTCCCGGTGCTGTGGAAGACGTCGTGCCTGGTCCCTGTCCCAAAGAAGTCAACACCATCTGGCCTCAACGACTACCGACCGTCGCCTCACCTCCCATGTGATGAAGGTGCTGGAGGCTGGTCTTGGCCCACCTCCGCCGCAGGTGAAATCGTCGCTGGACCCTCTGCAATTTGCTTACCAGCCTCATGTGGGAGTGGACGACGCCATCATCTACCTGCTGCACGAGCTCAGTCGCACCTGGATGGAACCGGTGTCTCTGTGAGAGTCACTTTCTTTGACTTCTCCAGTGCATTTAACACCATCCAGCCACTGCTGCTGAGTGAGAAGCTGCGGGTGGCCGTGTGGACGCGTCCACCATCTCCTGGATCACTGACTACCTCACAGGCAGGCCACAGTTTGTCAGAATGGGCGTGTGCTGTCTGGAACGGGGTCAGTGATGTTGGAGCCCACAGGAACTGTTCTGTCTCCTTCCTCTTCACCCTGTACACCAGTGACTTCCAGTACAACACGGAGTCATGCCATCTGCAGAAGTACTCTGATGACTCTGCAGTGGTCGGGTGTATTAGGGATGGACGGGAGGAGGAGTACAGGGCAGTGGTGAGTGACTTTGTAAAGTGGGCGATGAGAACCACCTGCGGCTGAACGTGGCCAAGACCAGAGAGATGGTGGTGGACTTCAGGAGGAGGCGACAGCTCCTACACCTCTGAGTGTCCTGGGAGTGGACGTGGACATGGTGGAGGAGTACAAGTACGTGGGCGTCTCCATCGACAGTCGACTGAACAGGAAGGCCAACATCAACGCTGTGTACAAGAAGGGATGAGTCGACTCTTTTCCTGGAAGCTTGATCCTTCAACGTGTGCAGCAAGATGCTGGAGTTATTCTACCAGTCGGTTGTGGCCAGTGTGCTGCACTTTGCCATTGTCTGCTGGGGAGCAGCATCGGCCGTGACACCAGCCGTCTTAACAAACTGGTTAGGAAGGCTGGCTCCATCATCGGCTGCCAGCTGGAGCACCTGGAACAGGTGGTGGAGAGGAGGACGTTGAAGAAACTTGTGTCCATATTGGACAACCCGGACCACCCTCTCCACCACCTCCTACAGGGACAGAGGAGGACTTTCTCCAGACGTCTCCTCACGCTCCGCTGCCACAAGGAGAGATACAGGAGAACATTCCTGCCGACGGCTATGAGGCTCTACAACAGATCACCTCTTGCCAGATCATAGTGCAATAACTGAATACTTACACTATGTTGATCTGCACTTCACACATCTCATTTGTTTGCACTACACACACATTTCATTTCATTTGCTCTGCACTCATACACACACTTTGCTTTTTGCACTCTGTCTATATTTAATATTTTTGTATTTGATTTGTCAGTGTTGTTGTGTGTTGTGTATGCATGTGTGTTGTATATTTACATATATGTTTTGTATTTTACTTTTATTTTACTTGTATACTTCTATATCTTTCATCCCTGTTTCTTATATTTTGTGTTTTGTTTTTATTCTTGTGTGTTGCTGCTACTGTCACGACAAATTTCCCCTTGGGGATTAATAAAGTATATATCTATCTATCTAACTGCGTGCTCTCTGAGTTAATCGTGCAGCTGCTCAGGTCCTCTGTTTAGAGACCATGGATTCCGCTGCCGCTTGTTAACATATTTTTCATTAAAATGTGCTTAACCCTTGTGTTGCCTTCGGGTCATTTTGACCCGATTCAATGTTTAATGTCGGTGTTCTTTTGGGAGTCAACAAACAAACATAAAGTACACACTTAAACTTGGAAAACAATATTAATTCTAATAATTTTCTGGAGATTTTAATAGCTGGGGTCATATTGACCTCAAGGGTAAAATATGTTAGTAAATATAAAGGTAACAGGAGGGTTAAACATTGAATCGGGTCATATTGACCCGAAGGCGACAGGAGGGTGAAACATTGAATCGGGTCAAATTGACCCGAAGGCAACACAAGGGTTAAAGTATAAATAAATGAAAGTATCTGTAATAGTTTTAACTACTTTATTTACAGGTAGTTAAGTCCAGTGGTCCCCAAGTTAGGGGTCAGGCCCCTTCAAAAGAGCCACAAGATACCTGATGATTAATAGGGGAGGAAATAAGAAAAACAAAGTGCTGCTCCACAAATCTGTAATAAACCTTTCAGACACTCTTGGGCCTTAAACAGTTATTTAAATGACTCCATGTGTTTAGCCGACACATCTGTCTTTGATGGAACTGCTGGTGGCTCAGAGACATGTGAAATGTGACAGAGGGACAGCACGAGACATTTCTATTTCACGAGCAGGGATTTCATCTTTATCGATATATGTTGTATTTTACAAGTTGAGAATATTTCTTGTAATGTATACTTTTAGTGTTGGAAATATAGGAACTTTAGCTCTTCTTAGTGGGGTAAATATTAGCAGAACATGGAAAGTCAAATTGTACCTAAGTGTAAATGTCCTTTGCCTTTACCACTGTGACTACTGCCACATACTGTAAGGTAAGATAGGTGTCAAATATATATAGAATATGTTTTTGTCATTCTTATATTTAGCAGCGTGTTAAATGTAAATGTGGTTTTCCATTCTGCAACAAGGCAGCAATTCACTCAAAGGGCACAGACACACGGTTTCAGGGAATACAACAAATTATCCTTTTCTTTTTTAAACTACTGCTTCAAAATAAGTCATTCGAGGTATACGGTTGATGTTGCTTGCCATGGAGTCTCAGCGTGGCAACTAAACCACCTGATCGTACCGTCTCAACTTAAACTCTTTACTCAAGACATGTGACTCGCTCAGTGTCTCATTATTTGGATTTATCTCATAATATTTGTATTTTATTCATGAATGACATTGTTGTTTTAAATAATCCAAGCGTAAACAGGATCCAAAGGTATAAAATAAAATAAATTAAAATAGAAGCCAGACAAAGTTCAACTTGACAAAGTTCTGAAAAACAGATCTGGAAATAATCTCTTATGACCTCAGAGTAAAATAAATACAAAATTGTCATTTTTCAAAGAAGCGCTAATGACAGATACAACAATATGATCAATTACCATTTAGGAAATTGTATAATAATACACAAGATATGGTTGAATATTTCGTTTATGTTTACCAGGTGTACATATGTTTCATCATACTTCATTAATTACAGTCTTCATCGCAATACAGATTGCATAACTCTCACTAGCTGGACATGTATGGACCCGCACACACGCACACACACACACACACACACACACACACACACACACACACACTCTCTCCTCTCCCTCGTCCCTGCAGGTGGATGTTGATGTGAAATATACTGAATATTTAAATAAATGAAACAGCTGGCGGATTACAGGATGGGCAGCACGCTGAAGTCGAATTGCAGGACGACCGATTGAGTTCAGACTTCGGCCGACCTGATTCAGTTTTCAGGAAAATTAATCTTTGATAATGAGTGTTAAGAAATGTCCCAATGTGCTTTTAATGAATGCGACTGACCGAACAGACCTGAATGAAGCCTTGAATTAACATAAATGTAATTCTTTAAAAGGGGAACTCTACATCAGCGGTTCCCAAACTCAAGAATGCCGCGGCCCAATTTGAAATCTGAAAATCTTCTGCGGCCCACCCAAGCCTTAAATTACAACCAGCGTTGACGACGACGACGACGGGGGCTAGTGAGAGGGTGTTCACCTGTGCAGGGTTTTTCCTGCATAGAGAAAATGTGGGCGCGCGCCTAAACCGTAATTTAACACTGAGGTGTGCTCACCTCAGCCGGGATGCGCGCGACGGCATCGGAGCTCTAGCGCGCGCGAGCCGAGAAGAGTTGACGGGGGGTAGACGAAAATTACAGGGTGACGGGTGGTCAGATTTCACCCTGTTATAGTAGGGAAACACTGGAGTTGATAAGCGTGTCTTCTTGTCTGATCAATACGCAACTGTGATGTGCGCGACTTGTCTGAGCGGCCAGCTGCTGATCACTCACTCAACAGCTCGATGTGCATGAGTAGATGGTGCGCGCCGAAGACCCATTTTGACCCAGGAAAAACCCTGCTGTGTGCCGGATGTGTCGGCGCGCATCACGGCAGACAGAGCGATGCGACCCGAGAAGTGTTAAGGGGGGGGTGCTTAGCGATTAAAGTGCGCTATGGGAGCGGCGGCGCTGATCACAACTCTGATCAAAACATAAACTAATACTACAAGAGGGCGCCCCATTTGACATTGTTTTGTTTGGCGGTCAGAAAAATAGGTCAGATAAAAGAATAACACGTAATTTAAATCATAAATATTTTTATATTAATTTCAAACTTTTCAAAATTGAAAATTTAAAACATTTTATTTATTTATTGTAAATGACCTCTCGCGGCCCACCTGCAGTACCTTCGCGGCCCACTGGCCACAGTTTGGGAATCGCTGCTCTACATATTTTACACATCAGAGGCTGTTTACAGGTTGATGGATGGATAGAGTATGATTACATGTGATAAATGTGGAAACATATGTTCTTTAATGCAGGACTACCTTCTTATGCATTGTGTGGACCATGTGGGCGTTCCATAAACGTTCTTTGAATTGTGAGAAAGGTGGGCGTAATGAGCTGCTGCTTACATCTGTTCAGTTATTGCTGTAATATGTCACGTATACTTACTCATTCCTTTGGCTCTGGTTTTCTCACGATCAAATTATCTATATTATTCTGTTGTGTTTTTTCAACACACAACCACATAATTAAACATAAGACCAACGCCTGAATGTTCCAAGCTCCCTCCTTGTGATATAGATCATCCACTTTGAATATGATCTTTCACAAGGAAACAAATGGGATATACACATTAAAAAGCATTTCTCTGTTTTGCTAAAGTCTGACTCTGTAAGCCTAACTGCACAACGTCAGTCCTGTAAAGTCATGTGTCATATGCTGTCACAGCAGAGGCATACATCCTCTCCCATGCTGTCAGTGTTCAAGTAGAAGGCTCAAACCAAGAAAGGGGGGGGGGGGTTACACATCACAGGTGTGGGCTGGGGACTGCATTGTCCACCAGGTTTTTCGAGTGTTGTGTTACTGGTGGGTGTTGAAAGCCTGTCTCAAGCCGTTGTTGTGTTGCAGTCTAAGTGGGCAGTCAGCTGGGAAAAGCTCTCCGGTCCTGGTGACTCACCTGACCGCCCCCGTGGATCACTCTCCTCCTCAAAGCCCACTCACTGCCGTTCTCACATGAATGTATACAGATTATGGGCTTTAGACTTCGCCATTTATTACCAGCAGCACATCACTTAAGAAATATTATGGCATTGACCATCTAAAATTCTGATTTATATTTTCTTATAGTATTTATAGTCTTATTTGAGGGACGGGATGATTTTTTTAAAAACATCTTTAATTTACTTTTAATTGAGTAATATTAAGATATGTAGTTCATACTTGCTAATTAGCTGCATCTTCTCTTCACCTTATGGATTTACAGTGGTGGAAAGTACTTTTTCTTAAATACTGTACTTCAATACAGTTTTGAGGTACTTGTGCTTGAGTTTTTCCACGCAATTATATGTCATTGAGTGAAAAAAGAGACATAACATTTACTCCACTTCATGTATTTTCCAGCTATAGTTACCTTTTAGATTCAAATTTTAAATAAAACATGTAAGCCTATGAAATACATGCTGTGAGATTAAAGCGATGGTTCCCAACACGTGTGGCTTGTGGCCCGTTTATAATATAATAATAAATCCATGTCCAGCCTCTTGTCACGTTTCAGATGGAACTAGTTAAAGATATATTTCCCTTCTCAGTGACTGTTTCATAACAGTTTGAGTTGAAATTATTCAATGTTTCACACAAAAATTCAGTTTTGTAGAACTTTTTTCTTTTTTCTTAATTAGAATTAACATCTTACAACTCCTCGTTTAATTGTGACCCTTTAGGAACCACTAGACTAAACTACGCGACTAGAAGTCGAAATAAACTCCACCTCGACCAGCTATAACGGCCTCTAGGCCAACGTCACTATAGAACCAGTGCTTTCAATATCAAAGTAGACTTCGCGATGATACTTAAGCATCTGAATACTTCCCTTCGCTGCGTTTGTCTGCGATTCTACAGTTCGACCTGTTGATTTCTGCCTGTTACATATTAATAGTTAATGACCTGTTTGCTTAGCATGTTTTGACTTTCCTTTGATCTTATCCCAACCCCCTCAGATTGAACCGCGGATAAATCCTTCCTACTCCGTCATGAATACGTTTCGGCGTTTGAGCTGGCGTGTGGCGCCCCCTGGTGGCAGAAAGAGGAATGACACATCAAAGGTTCAACTTTATGCAGTCTATCGAAGGACACAAGTTTACACCATTTTAATGCCAAAAAGCAAAAAAATGTCATTGTGTTCATTTATTTCAGCATAAAAGTCTTGAGTAATTTCTTCTTTCTTTTTACATTTTAATGTAGTGCTAGGCAAACATGAAGTCATAAAGTACAGCATGTACCACTGGCACGGTTACATAACACACATGGATCCTTAATACAATGCAAAAACAAAGTACTTCAAGATACCTGCTGAATAACTGATAAGCAGTGGACAATAAAAAATATGCAAATATTATACTTTCAGCAAATACAACAGCAAAAACTGAGAAAATAGAATGACATGGCGCCAACCAAAACATGGTAGCCGTCTCTAGTTTCACTCGTGCAGGATAAAATAACCCTGCAGTGACAGCCTACCAATAACAACACACATGGGACACCAGTATTATAGTATTTACAACTGATGATACAATTTATGCCCAAAAAGCTTGTCTTTCCAAACAACTCCACATTCATAATCCATTATTGTATTGACACACACTCACACTCACTCTCTCTAACACACACATTCTATATTCCAAGGGATTATGAGGCACTACATTTATCTCCAGCAGTCTAGTCTTTGCAGCAGTCTGAGGTCTCCCTGGTTCAGTGTACCAGCGAGATGCCGTGTTAAGTCTAGATGTAGTAGATTATCTCTGGGATCTGCCCGTCCTCCACTGATGTACCGTTGTTATTTCCTGGCGAGCTAAAAAACAAGAACGTCGTCTTGGTCCCCGTTGCTGATTCCTGGGTCACTTTCTTTAACCCCTTTGTGCCATAATGGGAGTCTGGGCCCTGGGGGTGTAAACATGAAAAGGAGATTATGTTCATCCTAAATCAAGTGGGTTAAAAACAAACCAACATAAATAAACATAATTTATGCAGTAATACATGTTTTAATTACTGCAAATTCAGACTGACCTTTAAGGTGGCACATGCAGTGTAGCTGACATTGGGTAGGATTTCCACCGGCTCTTTGAACATCACTCTGAACGTGTTTGCTGTGCCGTCACAGTTGAAGCCTGTGTCGTTCTGCCCCAGTGTAATGCGCTTGTCGCTCTCTAAAATCTGCAGAACAGGACAATATCGTTGGTGGAGAAAGCGTCAAATGTTAAAACACATAGCTGGTAGGTCTGTGTCTGGGTTCATCTGTTTAGTGAATTCTGGTTGGCAACTGGAAGCATTGGCTGTGACCAAAATAATATAATATGCACAAAACATTCCTTTACTTTTTACATCTGACAAGTACTGTGACAGTTTAAGCTTTCAATTAGAAGAGTTGTGTACATTTACAATGAATTTTAGAAAATTAGGCACTGTGAAAGAGGCATAGACCGAGACTTCTCTATCAGCAGTGTTTTCTTCAGATCAGAATGTTATGCTGATACAAGCCTCGTCACAACTGGAAACAAGGTTCTCCAAGGTAGTTCACATTAGCTGTGGGAATTCCAGCAAACCTCTAACTGGAGAGGAATTACAAAACATACAGGAGGCGGGGAAGTGGGCTCACAACACAGCCTTGAAAGGAATCTGAATAAAATGTAACAAAGACGGTCAAGTAGTGCCACTGATGCCAAATGGATCCAACTTGTACTTTGTATGAAAATGTATTGAGCGGTTTTAAAACCCTTTGTTTTTCCATTGATGCTCGAGTGAAGACAATGTACAGCTTTGTCAAATAAAAAGATAACAAACTTTGTGTAATGCATACCAATATGAAAGAAGAATACACAGAACTTCCCATAACATCAGGATGCCTTGATGGCAGAAGTTACCTGTATGTTGACCTGATAGTCAGTGGGTCCATGTATTGAACCATACAGGCCAAAACCCACTATGGATATTCTTTTATTAACATTGAATCTGCAGAGGGAGAAAGGCAGATGGCAAAAGAAAATTAGACAAAAGGAAAAAAAGAAGTAACTTCAAAGCAAGTTTGTTTAGATTAACATTTGACCACCGATGTCAGTAATCTCACCTGATTCTGTCACTGGTACCACTGTACCCCCATCGACTCTCAACCTGCTGGAATCTATTAATGCTGCACTCCTCCCCCCTGAGGCAGCAGCGGGGCCTGTCGATGTAGTCGACCCGTGGTTTGGGGTTTACTGTAAAGTGTAAAAACAGATTTACCACCTCCCGATCGAACAATATTCCAGACTGGGCAGGCCCTGTTGCACAAGAAAGAATATCAAGCTGGTTTCTGTGGTTTGAGCTGTATGGACACATCAGGAACATGATGAAAACGTTTGGCTGAAATGGTCAGAATAGTGTTAAAAAGAAGAGGGAAAAAAAGAAGTACCATTGCACAGAAGAGAAACAAATGATATATTTTTGGTGCGCTTACCTGCAGCGAACTCCTCCACGGTCATGAGCGGGAAGCGAATGAGCGGGAGGGCTTTGCCCAGAACCGTCTGTTTGTTCTCAGAAGTTGGGGGAAGCTGTTGTCTGTAACACTCGGCATCTGCCCAGCGTACCACCGCACCGAACAAGCGGTTCTCCCTGATGCTGAGTGTGTCTCTTTGTAGCACTGCACATAAAGTTTCTACACGCACAAATGCACAGAGTAGTTGTCAGTTTACATCCAGACGAGAAAAGAAAAAAACATTGTGTCAAGAAGACTCACGTACCGAGGTCAATATCTGTAAAACCCTCTGCGTTTATTGCATCCGCAGTGCTTTTGTCTATGGTGTCCAAGCACAGGCTGGCGAGTTGAGGCTCATCAAATAACCTTGCCTGTAATCAAAGCACACAATAAGCCACATTAGTATCTATTAGTAGATACTGTTCACTTATTTTCATGCACCTATGATTTTTAAAAAGTCATCTCCTTTTTATACTAAATATTGTGTTAGACTAACCAAAAGATGTTGGGGGAAATAAAGCAGTCAACCGATTCTAACACCACCTGATTTTGGAAAACCAACATTCAAGTCTGATAGATTAAAGCTTTTTGGCCAAAAGAATCGCTCAAGACTTCATTAAATGTTAATGAACTTAAAATGAGTAATCGAGCGATGGCACTGGTATTGAAGAGCACACTGTTGGAGATGCGTGTCTTTTTCTCTTTGTGTTGGAAAATGAAAAAGGACAAAATGCTGAAGCCAAACAAAACGGCAGCATGAACCAAAAATAGCACAAGCTAATGTCATAAAAACTCAACCATTGATGGCTGCAAGATGGTCCTGTGGGGATACACAGAGAGAAAAATGGCTTCATCCTCCACTGGAAGGGTCTGACACTTTCCAGCCGACGGAATGGAATTGTTAAAACACGATTCCTATTTGGCCCCAGGAGACCGCCTTAAAAATCTGATCACTGCATTATTAAAACCTCCTGCTCCGCTCTGCAAAACATATTTACTTGTTGTGTCCCAAAGGGTTCACATAGAATACTGTGAACATATTTCTCACTTTCTCCAGGTGGTTTCTGACCGAGAAGTTTCTGCTGCCGCTCCTATAAAATGGGAGGTTAACTGGGAATTAAATTGTGGCGCTCAAAGCATCAAAAAAGCGATGTGCGTTTCCAGAAGTAATGTCTCAGCTGAACAAATATTTCTGGAAAAACATGTTGCCGTCAAATGTCCCTTTGACACACTTTTGATTCATCACACTGTGTGTAATATTGAATATTACCGTGGAGCGACTGAGGGCCAGTGGTTAGCAGGTCAGTGGTTAGCTCACGGCTAGTCGACGTGTCCTTGAGCAAGACTCTTAACCCTGATTTGCTCCCCGTAGCGGTGTCTACGCTGTATAAATGTAAGTCGCTTTGAATAAAAGCATCAGCTTTTTAAAATGTAATAAATATGTCTGTGAGTAATACCTGAACATGTATGGGGCTAAGGAGATGAATAGGAATCAGGTAATCTTGATAGATGGAAATTCAAGGTTCCAAACCAAAGGTTAATGCCAGAGAGTTTAGGGGTCAAGTATGTACTAGACGGCAGCTGTGACAACAACCTGCGTGAGGAGCATGAACGCGTTGTCGGCTCTGAGGTGCCTGGTGAGAAACTCCACACAGTGGCTCTCCAGAGCAGGGACCGCGTACTTCTTTGCCGTATACAGAGTCGTCATCACAGTCTCAGGACCAATGTGGACCTCGTCCGAATACAAGAACCTGTGGAAAGGAAACGGGCAGCAGAACAATGGTCATGGTCAGGCATTCATGTAGTTATCCACCAAATAATTCAGGAAATGCATCACATTTTAGCCTCTTGACTAGAAATGCATTTACAGTTCGTAGACGGTGTCCAACCAGAGTTCATTAAAAGCACGACGTCAGCAACAAACCTCAGCAGAAAACTATCCACGGCACACAATAACTTAGACTATACTTAGGGGGGGATACTCTTGTACAGCAGTTGTTTTTGCAACATTTTAAGTCTTAAAATGTGCATACCAACTTAATTTAATGGAAAAAGAGGTTTTGTAAAAAATATATATATATAATTTCAGAAAGTAAAAGGCATTTATAAAAGCTCAAACATTTCTAAGGATACCCAGCTCTACAAAGCTTGTGTGATCACTATTCTGTTAACAGTGTACAAGGGCAAGCACCTACAATGACTCAGCACACGTGCACTTAAAGACACGAGATACAAACACTGCAGCGGTGATACATTTGTCAGACATGAACAACACTTCATTGCAAACAAAGAGTCCCTTCATTAGAACACAGCTCAAGTGTCTTCATTTCTATTCATCCAGAGGAAGAACTCATCACAATGTACAGTCTTTGAGCAATTAAACAGGAAATGCACTTCATTTTTCGCCCTCGCCTAAATCCAAAACAAAACATGTTCTCTTCAGTTTCTAGAACTTCTGGTAGTCTGAACCTGACTGTGCACAGAGAGGTCTCTGACATGTGAACCCATGTCTCTAGTCTACTATACTTGGCAATGTGTTACACCTGAGCTACTGATCTGAGTTACACTGGCTGTCCCTGTGATGGTGCCTCCAGTTAGCTCTTCCCAGGGTGCAGGGCAATGACAGTCTCAGGCCCCACGTCCTCCAGCACATCCAACTGGAGCCGCATGTTGCTGAACGAACAGAGGAACGACCCAGTGGGCTTAACCTCGGTGTCTGGTGGCCACCTGTCCTACCTGAGCAGGGCGAGGAAGGCTGCGGGCTCCACATCCGACAGCTCGATTTCAGTCGAGGTCGTGGCCATCCCCCCGTTGAACATGGCATCAAACACGGCACTGCCCGCGGCCAGGACGAATTTGTGGGCCGGTATCCTCTGGGCCTGTCTGCCCTTCCCCACGAGGAACCGGACGTCGCTGAGCAGCTCGTTGTTGAAGAGGAAGGCGAAGCGCTCCTTCAGGGAGCTCTTCGTCGCCTGCCAGTTGTACATGGGCTCCCGGTGAAGGCCGAGGACGGGCGGGGAGGCGGACCGGGCAGAACCGGAGGCTGGCACGTTGGAGAGCACCGATCCGGCTCCGGACTGAACAGAGTTGAACGCTGCGGTCTCCTGACCGTCATGGTTTGACGCTAAGCCGCCGCTCCCGGTCGCCATAACAACACGTTTCTAATTTGTATTCACCGTGTATATATCCCCGGTAATGTCACCGGTGAATACACTGATCGGACCGTGTGTACGTCGGTTCTTATTTACGTTGTATCCATCGCGGCAGACGCCATCATCCTTTGATGTGGAGCTAGCGAACGTTTATCTGCTAGCTTGATGCGTTCCTCCAGAAATGACGCAGCCGCAGACTTCCTTCAAAACAGACACAACTTTATTGCTGAATTCAAAAGCGACAAAACAATCATAAAAGGAGCCAAAGAACAATATATTGATACTAAATCAATATATTGATACGAAATCAATACTATTAGTACTATTAGTATTGATATCGTAAAGATTACTTAGTAAACAAATAATATTCGAGCAATATATGTTGACAAACAAATATACAGTTGCTGTTAAAGCAACGTTTGTTTTTGTAAGTAAATTTGTGAAAAGAAAATGTTGCACCAATAAAATATGATGTCGGGAAGGAAGAGGATAAACAGTAGTAATACAATTAAACATCTATACATATATTATCAAATCCATTTCTAATGTATTTGTATATGTTTTAGGTTGTATTTCCAATCGAGCACTAGATGTCAGACTCGGCTATTTTACTTAAATAACATTAACACGCTTTCGTAGCCTGTTAATAGATGATCATGATGACAAATAAATTGTAGTTATTCTGCTTATAATGCTAGCTTGTCCATTGAATAAAGCTGCAATATACACTTAAATAATTCTCTGTCATTGTAATGGAAACGTCTCTCTTTATCTCTCTCGCTACTCACACACACACACACACACACACACACAAAGCGAGAGAGAGAGAGAGAGAGAGAGAGAGAGAGAGAGAGAGAGAAAGGAGACAGAGACAAGACAGCTGGATTGGAACTGTGTGCGTTGTTTCCATTGTTTGTCACTTGACTCTTCTACAATGCCTTGCAAACTAAACAGGAGGGTCTAAGCGGCTGAGTTATAATAAACTCTCAATTCTCCCACAAGATAAGTCGCTAAACCCTGGTCCGAAATGAGTGCTTCTGCAGGGACGGGAGTGTTTGTGATGTCCTTGATGTCAATCCACACCTGCTATTTATTTAATTCCCTCATTTACAACAAAAGGTGAGTGAGAAGAGGCCTCCATTTTCTCTGCTGAAATACTGTTGCCAGTTGAGCACTAATTAGCATCATTTCAAACATAATTGTCATGTTTAAAAATAAAAAAACACATCTCTACATTGCATTTAGTGCTGAAGCTTTCTTCTTCGCTGGGTGTTCAACAGTCCTCATACTGTCCATATCTGCCTGTGTTATTCTCAAGAAGAAGGCTCCAGTTGATCCTCTTTTCTATGGTATGAATTACACAGATGCTCTTTATCTTGTCGAGACCAAGGCATTTTTAAATGTGTGTAGTCTGTGGAGAGTAATATGGATTTAACACTAATTCACGTGAAAGGAATCATAAAGTTTTGTCTGACTTATAAATTAAAAAAGAGGGAGCTATTGGGGAGTATAATCCTGCAGTAAACATGAAGTATGCTTCTCTCTGTCCAGTGTTTGCGGTGTATACATTCCTTAGTGTGGTGAATCTCATCATCGGGTTGGAGCAGGACAACATCATTGATGGATTTGTGACGTTTTACCTCAGAGAGGCAAGTGTTGTGCTGCAAGTCCTGTTTGTGAGTTGTCTGTTGGTATACTGACAGGTCACCCCTGTGTTTCAGGCTGATCCACATATTAATACAGCACATGGGCACATGATCTCCTATTGGGACGGCTGTGTGCACTATCTCATGTATCTGGTCATGGTCGCTGCGATGACTTGGGGGTAAGAGCGATCTGTCTGTAAGATCTGTCCATCTGTTTCTCTGTCTCTCTATCAACCCATCTATCCTTCCAAGTCTCTTGTGACCATTTGACTTTGACAATAGTGGTGTTTCTGGGTTTGCACATGCAGGGACAGTTACCGAGACGTAGGACTCTACTGGGTGGGATCTTTTCTCACCCGCGCCATAGTCTACATTCTTGGGAATGCTGTGGGTAAGTACACTACAAATAATGCCATTGCTTGTATATGGCTAGTGAAGGGTATCCTGTGTGATATCAGAATCAGAATCAGAACCTTTTTATTGCCATTTACATATACAAGGAATGTGTCATGGCGGGTGGTGCAACAACAGACAATGACATTAACAACAATAAACATGGTGCGATAATTAAAAATATAAGTATGAGGTAAAGTGCACAGATGGCTGATATCACCCTCTGGCACACACATCCCCGGAGAATTTGAAAAATATGCCCATTTTTACGGTGATATACACAGTGAGATATTATCTAGGTCTGTCCTTTAATTTTAGTCATTAGTATTGTATTGTGTATGCATATATGTTGTATATATACATATATATTTTATTTTATATTTTACTTTGTATACTTCTTGTATACATCTATATCTTTCATCCCTGTTTTTTTATATTTTATTTTTTATTCTTGTGTGTTTAGTTTATTGGTGCTGCTACTGCTACGACAAATTTCCCCTTGGGGATTAATAAAGTATTTATCTATCTATCTATCTATCTTTCTCAGGTAAATATGGGACCCAAGTTAGCCCTCTCTTCCTCCTCCACATATTATATTTATCTGTGTCCATTTGGGCCTGCTTCCGGATCTTCAGCCAGCCCTCCACACGGGACGTTCAGTTGACAGTAAGTCAGCATCAAAACTTGATATATATTCTGTGTTTGTGACAGAATGCATCTTACAGCACTGTTTTAACATCCTGTTGTTCTCTCAGAGCAATGCGGAGGCCAAAAGAACAAGTTTACTCCACAGACCACTGGACCTGCTGTTCGTGATCTACCTCGCTCCTGCCTTTGCGTTCTGCGTCTTCAGAGGCCTGGTAAGAAACCGCAAGATGATCACCTGCCCATTGGTCACCCACAGGGGCGGAATCATAATTACCTTCGCATTGAAAATGTTTTGATCGCCGTGTATTTATTTATTTGTATGCGTGTTACTCGCATAACTCAAAAAGTATTAAACCGAATCGCATGGAATTTGGTGGGATGATTGATTATTATCCGGGGACCATTTGATTAGATTATGGGATCGATCGGGTCAAAGGTCAAGGTCATGAAAAGGTCAAACTATTCTTGAATCGCATGAAATTTGGTGGGATGATTGATTATCCGGGGACCATTTGATTAGATTTTGGGATCGATCGGGTCAAAGGTCAAGAAAAGGTCAAACTCTTCTTTTTACCATAGTGCGGGCAATTTCTATTCTAAAATGTTCATAATTTAAGGCCCAATCTTGTGATATGCGAAGGTATGCGCTCTACCGAATGCCCGTTCTAGTTTCTTCATGTGTCTGTTAGATTGTGCTGGACTGTTCCAGCGAATGGTGTCAAGCCTACACACGACAGTATGAGCCTTACCTCAAAGACCCTTCAGCCTACCCTAAAATACAGGTAACTCAGGAAGGCTCTGAACACCACGCGCTCATCCTGATACTCTTGTTGCACTTATCTTCTAAAGAAGTAAACTGTGTCTGTGTTTGCCAGATGCTGGTGAGCATGCTGTACTCTGGACTGTACTACTTTGTTGCTCTCTATGGGCTGATGGTCCCAGGATGTGAGTGGATGACAGATCTGACTCTGGTGCACTCCGGAGCACTGGCACAGGTATGCCCTGCTGGTTATTCCCCGTTCTTGGCTAGTGGGCGAGGAATAACTATAAAAGATCTGGCACTAGCACATGCGTGTTTTCACTTAATCTGTCTGTATAAAATACCAACAAGGGCTCCAATTATACGAGGATCAAGGATATGTCTTTAGGCCCCTTTCACAGCAGCCATGTCATAGCAGGGTAAACGCGTATATGTGTAATTGATCAAATCAATAATGGTCCCATTCTATTTAATGTGTCACAGGCATTCCAGTGAGACAGCATGCGTAACACCATCTAGTCCACCTCCATGGAACAAGGCCGTACTTGCTGACATTGATTGCACCTGTGTTTACCCTGCTATGACACGCCAAAGAGGCGGCTGGGAAAAGGGCGGAACAAGTCCAGACAAGAGGCCAACATCTGCGCTCATGTCATGTTGGAGTTATAGTAATTACACGTTTTCAACTTGTAAATAGTGTTCACATCAACATCCAGTATTTATGACAGGGAAAGACCTACTTTTCTGAAAGCGCCGATATATCTGACTTCACAAGACTGAGGTTAGGTTCTGAGGAAAAATCAAGTAAACATGGACACTTCCTAAAACCAAATGTAATGAATATAAGTGAATATAATTTAAAATGAAGTTATAATTATTATTATTTTCACAGTCAATTATCCAGACCTTGTTGTGGTCTTTACACAAAGTCACACAAAAGTCTTCCATAATATGAAAGAGCTAAATATCTTTTCCCATATGACATCATCATTCCAGGCAGATTAGGCAAGGCAGTTTCCAAACGCCCCTCTATCCCAGTGGTCGCACACTGGTCCCTGTTTAAGTTATTCTTCCGCGCAGTAAAATACAATCTGCATGAACAGCTACGGCCTGAATCGACCCCACATACACACTGGTCTGAAGGCGGACACTTTGTTGAGTGGTGGAAGCAACTTGTGTGCCAATCACATCACAACAGGACAAAGCAACTGAAGCATCTGAGCTGCAGGCTGGCGCGTCACTCATCGGCGGGATAAGGGGGAGGCTGACTTCAGACCAGGAGGAATGGTGGTATTGGTTCAGTTAAATGTCAGCTGGTTGATTCGGATATAAATAGGAAAGCTGATGCTCCGACTGTTTCAATGGAAACATATTGTAGGATGTGTGGCAGTACCAGAATGTGTTCCTCATTTTATGGTTATCGGCCCCTTCAACTTTTTTAACAGGTTTGTTGTTGTATTACTTTATACGAACTGTAACATGTAGACAGTGGAATGTCTTTTAAAGATAGGAGAGGATTTCCTTATATATTCATAATGTTGAAGTGATTTTTAACACAATAATCAAAGAAAAAGGGAGACATTTTATATATATGTATATATAAAGTCACCATAAGCAAGTGATATTGGAAACTCTACTAACTGTGAAGCTTTTAGTTATCGCTGTTATTATCCCATTTGTCCCTCCCTGCTTCACTCCGCAGGCCCAGTTCGCTCATATTGGAGCGTCACTTCACACACGGACGCCGTTCTCCTACAGAGTGCCTGCTGGCGGGCAGCCTGTCTTCTTGCTGGTCAATATCCTGTACGCACTGGTGCCTCAGGCTCTGTGCTACCGCTGCTGCAGCAGGCCGGCCTTCTTCCTCAGGCCAATGCCAGATAGGACTGAATGAGAGAATGAAAGAATGAGAGAGAGAGAGAGAGAGAGAGAGAGAGAGAGAGAGAGAGAGAGAGAGAGAGAGAGAGAGAGAGAGAGAGAGAGAGAGAGATGCCTGAATAAAAAGATGAAGTACTTGGACCCCTCTGTGTTTGCAGTTATTAACTGTTGCTATTTTTGGAGGGGGAGCTTCCACCTTTAACCTTAATGAGGTTTTGGAAACGTGACAAAAATACTCCAGTGTCAAACACAGTTGTTATACACTCAGTGTCACAGCACAGATAATAGCGCTGTTAGACTTGTGTGTGGGATTCAAACAGCTTTACAATAATTATTGTTCTTCCATTTTAGGGGGTTACAAAAACGGCTTTCTTGATTACAGTTTTCTGTGTAGTGCCTTTTTGCTAATAGGTTATTAAATAAATAAATCATTCACATGAGACTATGATATTCATACGACATATTATAATGCATACATGGATAAGTACACAGATATAAAATTATTTGAGAAACAAAAATGTTGTTAAATGTATTTTATCATTATCTTAATAGTTAGGTTGTTTTTTAAAACCGGAAGTACTTTGTGTTTACACTATCTCTTCCGCTACCACTTCTGGTAAACAACTCCTCATGCGAGCGCACTAGCTCAGGTTTAAAACAAAAATAAAGTATTCAGTCATATCACGTCTCTGATTACCAAGTCCACTTTGGAAACAACCCGTCCAGCCAGCTGAAAGCCAGACTCATGATTGTTTCACCTGAACGCGGATGAAAATAAACAACCCGGGCTAACGTTAGCTGGACATGCTAACTAGCAGTGATGGCAGCACCGTCGCCTCTGAGTTCTGCTCCTGCGTTCAGGTCGGTGTCTCTCTCTTTACAGCCATATATACATGTGTTGGAGTGGTGAAATAACACAAGGCAACGACGTAAACGGCATTGTAACGTGTGTTATTCCCCGAGTAGTACTGCATCTGATGACCTGCATGTCACGTCTCTGCTCCCGCCAGCAGTAAATGGTTCCGCGTCTCCAGTCCTCTGATCTGATTATGGTTTGAAATGTAATCTTGTCTTTAGTCAAAAGCAACGCAGGGCTGCTCTGAGGAAGGAGAGGAGGAAGAGGAAACGCCAAGCTGTCGCCCAAGTTAGAGAATGTGGTACGAAGAAAGCTGTTTTCATTTAGTTTATCTCTACAATTGTTGCTGCACCGTTAAACCAGATTAACCACAACATCTGCTCTGTTACAGGATTACACAATGGACCACCCTATGCACTTGAAGAAATACACGAAGAAGTAGAAGAAGAAGATGATGTTGCAGAGAAGGAAAGGTAGGTTCATACTGATGTCACTCTGCTGTCCTGCGGATGCTCATTCAGTCACTTTCAATGACACACAGCCGCACAGAGACCTTGGTTTATGTTTACTTGTTTCTTCAGACTGCGGCTGCACGAGGAGTGGTTGGAAAAAGAGAGGCTTGCCCAGAAGGAGTTCAGGCTGAGGGCTGAGAGGGAGGAGGCTGCGAGGAAAAGAAAAGAGGAAGAGGAGGTGATGATCTACTGCATATATTCCTCATTCCTCGTGTAAACTTTGGCAAACATAAAAACAAGAATCGAGCTGATCGCGATAACTTACCCCCAAACAGTATGAATGATCGGAGCCTATCACAGGAGTTAACCTTATTATGTGGTTAATTTATAGGCGCAAAGTGATTGTGATTGACCTGTCATTCTAAAAACAATATTAATATTGACTGCCTTTATGTCTTTTTTTGTTCCCAGCGGATGATAAAGGAGGAATGGGAGGACCAGCAGAAGAAAGAACAGGAGGAAAAAGAGAAAAGCAGCAGCACAAGCGAGACAGAGAGGTGAAACGAGCCCCAGGAGGATAGAAACAAAAAGAAATATATCCTCTTCTACTTAATCACAAGTATTTATGTTACCCATCCAAAAGGGGAGATTCACTTAATCTTCATGTTTGTTTCTAAAATGTGTTTTTTGCTTTGTAAATGGTTGTTTTAAACATTTCCTTGACCGAGTGGCACACGCAACCGTCCACCTCCTCCACTAAGATACATACAAAGAGAAAAAACCCTAACAGCAACTTCAGCCCTCACAAGGATGTATCTTTTACTTTGTGTGAAAGCATGTGTGAAATTACTTTCCAAGCGGTCCAGAAATGTTGACATGCCAGTCCCTCTTGAGTGTGGTCTTAACACACAGTAACAGATCTACTGCAGTTTGTTGACCTCTACACATTTTCACCAGCCGTGTCTTTACACCATTTGTAGGAGGCTGTTCAGAAAATGTTGGATGAAGCTGAAAATCAGGTATAAACACACTTGAAAAACTGCCGAGAAGCAGTTTGTGTCACGAATGTACATGTGTAGTTCAAAGTGTTTGTTTTTGCTTTACCTTATTTGTATATTTATGTTATATATATTAAAAAGTTTAGTTAAACCTCACACATGAAAAACAGGCTGTGAACAAAGCCATAGAAATAACCGATGTATTGGACGATATTAGCTCATCACAGATGTACCTTCGCTTAGCAGAAGATTTAGTGTATTACGCATTAGAAATGCAGAACATAAGTTTGCACTGATTTTGAAATAGTTTCTCTCTACATTGTTTTTCCACCAGAGGACACTGACATTTTTTTTGTTCTTTAAAAAAAATAATCCTACTCATCCTACTTAAATTAGTCACAAATATTAAATAACAAATATTAAAAATGCTTAGTTATGTCAAAAATAAAAGCCAAGGTAAATTAAAATGTCTAATTTGCACAATATCTCTTGCTATGTGTGACTTTGTTACATTTTTGTTAAATTTCTCTCTTCCAGCTAGAGAACGGACAATCGTGGATGAACCCTGAGGCTCCGGTGAAGAACTGCGAGAACTTTGGAACAGAGCGCGACATCGCCAACTGTCCGTTCTTCCTGAAGACCGGGGCATGTCGGTTCGGAGACAGGTACAGTCTCTTTCTCTTCTGACATGACTCGCCACGTCAAATCCACAAACGTGTTATTTGAGTGGCGATTAAATGTATGTACAGGTGGATTAAAGAAGTGATTTTTTTCCCATATTTCTGTATATTCTTCGCTTTGCTTTCTTTTCGAGTCCAGATGTTCCCGGAAGCACATTTATCCCACAGCCAGCCCGACTCTGATGATCCGCGCTATGTTCACAACGTTTGGCATGGAGCAGTCACGCCGCGATGATTACGACATCGATGCTTGTTTGGAGCACAGCGAGGAGGAGCTGCAGGACACTTTCCTCGAGTTCTACCACGATGTCCTGCCAGAGTTAAAGAGCATCGGCAAGGTGGTGCAATTCAAGGTAAGATGAAGTTAGGACCCAAAGCAGTCAGCTTTTGGAAGTAATCCGTCTTGTTAAACTCATAAAAGTAAGACAGAGATTTCAGAACAAGTTAAGGGTTGAGGAGAAATGTGGTCCACCACCTATTTAAGTTAAGATTTGCTTTTCATTGAGCGTAACATTTTTTTATGAAATAGTCTAAATAATGTGTCACTTGATCTCTTACTGATGTCTGATCAGTTCACAGTTGCATTAATAAATTATTACCACTGAAAATACACATTTGGTTTTATTGACATCTTTCTTCTTTTAGGTCAGCTGCAATTATGAGCCACATCTGAGAGGAAATGTTTACATTCAGTTTGACACGTAAGTTTTTGTGCAACCGCCACAACCTTTTTTTCCAAATTAATAAACCAAGTTGTTTGAAAAATCCTTTTTTCCCCTTGTCCGTCCAGAGAGGAGCAGTGTAAAGATGCTATCATCAAGTTCAATGGCAGGTTTTACGCAGGCCGGCAGCTTCAATGTGAGATGTGTCCCGTTACGCGGTGGAAGAACGCTATATGTGGTGAGTTATTTTGACTGATTGGAGAGCGGCATTTTCACTCGCTGCAGAGAATCATGATTCAATCTCTCTCCTGTCTCGTTTTGCGTCTTTCCCAGGTTTGTTTGACAGGCAGAGGTGCCCCAAAGGGAAGCACTGCAACTTCCTGCATGTGTTCCGAAACCCTAGCAACGAATTCTGGGAGGCGGACAGGGACCTGCACATGTCGCCGGACCGCAGCGTCACGGGGAGCCGCAGGGACGGGTGGCACTCAGAGCGATACGGAGACCGGTCGTGGAGGCAACGCCAGAGCAGCAGAAGCCCGCCGAGGTCCAAGAGGTCCCACAGCAGGCGGGACGGCGACCGGCGGAGGAGCAGGAGCAGAGAGAGGAGGGCCTCCCAACGGTCCGCCAGACACAGTGACAGGGCGATGGATCGGTACCTGAGCAGGAGCAGGGACCGGTCGAGGAGCAGGAGTAGAGACAGGGAGCAAGACAGGCAGAGAAACCGGAGTAGAGATAAAGACAGGGAGCAGAAGTCCAGGAATAGGAGTGAGGAGAGAGACGGTCGAGACAAAGATGCAGACACGAGAGACCGGTCCAGAAGCGCAAGCAGAGAGAGGAAGAAAGAGAGGAGAGCCAAGAAACCGGATAGGAAAGAGAAGCCCCTTAATGAGGATGCCAACACACACCGGCGCCACAAACAATCCAAGAAGAGCAAGAAGAAGAGCAAGAAGAAGCACAAGAAGAAAAGCCATTCGCCTGGGGTGACGGCCTCGTCAGGAGAGTCGGAGAAGGTGTCGGAGGAAGAGACGCCGGCAAATCTCAGGCCGACGAGTCCCGGTCAGGAGATAAATGAAACAAAGCCAATTCAGAATAACAATCTCTTGGATGAGAGACCATGTGTCTACAGTGAGAAGTTTAGCCCCGAGGGGGGAAATGAACAGTCAGAAATATCTGGTGAGCCGCAGGAAAAGGTGACATAAGTAGTCTGTCTCTGTGACTCTTACATTTCAGAAGCTGTGAGTTTGTTCTGGCTTTTTAACTGTGTGAATGTGAAGGAGCAACA
Source organism: Pseudoliparis swirei (assembly GCF_029220125.1). NCBI lineage: Eukaryota > Metazoa > Chordata > Actinopteri > Perciformes > Liparidae > Pseudoliparis > Pseudoliparis swirei. The sequence goes on along the minus strand of NC_079391.1, from coordinate 18,691,978 downwards.
AATGAGTTGAGCCCTGATGCATTCAGAGAGCCCCGAGTGTACTGTACAAATGTGAATATTTAGCTTTTGGAAAATGGTTCATGTCGCTTTAATAAATGAACTCTTGATCACTGGAGCTGCGGCACTACATGGTTATTGTTGCTATATATAAACAAAAGATTGACAAATGGTGATTCATTTATTTTTTGTTCACATTTATTTTTAATAATTTTCAAATAAGAAATGTTGGCAAATGTGGCAGTGTTTAATACAAAAAGAGATCTCTGCACAAATCAAAGATGAACTTTATTAATAATTCATATTTCTTATGAATATTCAACAGAAACACTTTGTGGTTTTAAGAATGCAGATAGTTTGGATGAGCATCCATTCATCACTTGTTGGGCTTGTTCTCCTGCAATCCTACGGCCAAGTGAACAAGCCGACGGTGATAAATACGTACCCGGATATGTGCAGCTCGTCGTCTATTGTTTCACCATGAAGAATCTGGAGATAAACCTGAACCCTAACGAATAGGAATAATGACATAATACTGGTATATTGTGGCCGAATGACCCCTGCATACATGTTCTGTCCAACATCCTGCAGTTCTACATCCCTTTTCAGCCATGTCAGCTTTCCACAGACACCATTGAGATGTTAAAACAGTGTTCTTTGGTTATGTGTCTATGAGCCAATGTATCTTAATACATAAAATGTTTTTTTCGGATCACTACATAATCCTGACTTAAGACTAAGTGAGAAACTGACGTACGATTTATCTCCAGAGGCCATTACGATCGTGAATGTTTTTTGCCAAGAAAATAAATCAATTGACAGAAATATGAACAACACAATGACAATTTTAACAAACACAAACAGCTGACGCTTACCGAAGGGTCAACATTTTAGTTTTGACAAGGAAATATGAGATGGTTGATTTCTGGAGGGGAATCACCTCAACAGAAACATGTACAAACCTACATAACATCTACGCTGATTTTGATAATAGGTCAGTTTAATTTCACTTGTGATATTTGTGATTGTAAACGTGTGATTCCCACAACAGCACTAGCTCCGGCTGGTGCTGCTCATGTTTTACTGTTATGTCAGTCACGACTGAGCGGGACAAAATATTTATCTAAACAATGACGGTTTAAACAAAAACAAAAAGAACATTTAGTAACACTTGCTGCTGTTTTGAAGGTATTTTTAGAGTCCTTTTCTAAGCATCTTGAAAAAACTAAATATTCCATCTAACGCATAATAAGTACAAATAACTAATTTCCTCAAACTGCCCCTTTCGAAATCAGTCCAAAATGACAGATTTATAGTAAATAAAATCATGCGTTAATTTGTTGCTCTTGACAAACAAGGTAAAAACCTGTTTGTCATCAGTTTATAATTCTATATTAAATGACCCTTGTTGAGTATTTGTTCTTCATGTATTGGGACGCTTAGCTCTGAGACTCAAATGAGACGGTTAAACACACAGAAGCACCGTCTGCGGCTGCTACAGCACTTCAAAGAGTCGACACGAATGACCCCGCAACCGGTGATGGTAGATGATCTTAACATGACACTGCAGTTTTCATGTTATCACTACATTGTACTGTGTGGAGTTACGTTAATAGCACTGCGGAATGCAGCGACGGAGATTGTACATAGGAGACACATTCAAACCACACAAGGCACCACATTAAAAAGGACATTACAGGATTGCACAGGACATATACATACAACAATGACGCAGGGGACAACAGAAGAAGGCGGGATAGTGACGTGGAGGGTTTCCAGATCTGCAGCCGGGAGAAAGAGCATGATGATCTATGTCAGCCCAATTTCCTCCAAAACGCTCCGTGGTGCCTCGGCCTCCTGCGGACGGAGACAAAGAAAAGAGAAATGTTCTTTGCTGTCTTTGCAAAGTGCCCCTACAAACACGAGTCACACGTGTAAAAGCAACACACCAACATCTGCGTCACCCTTCCGTGTGTAACGTTAGGATCCCTGAGAAAGGAATTCTTCATTTACGCAAAGTTAGCGCTGCAACCGTTACTTGATTTGACAAAGTATTTTGGCAGCACTTCTGATAAACGATGCTCAAATAATTTTTCAAGCTGAAATGTCATAAATTTGCTCGTTCCAGCCTCTCAGTTTTGCTGATTTTTCTTTGCCTTAAAATGACAGTATATGGAATATTTATTTGGGGTTTGGAGTGTTGGACAACCAAAAACAAAACCAGGAATTTGAAGACATCAGCTTAGGCTTTGGAAACTTGTGACGGGCATTTCCCCCATACAGAGAGAAGCTGGCCTGCCTTGTGGGTCCAACTATCCGCTGATTAAGTACCTCCTGCAGCAGGTCGGCCTGCTCGATGGCCTTCAGCACGTTCTTCTTGGAAGTCTCCTGGGCCTCTCCACCCAGCAGGAACTCATCCAGGATGAAGTAGGCCTTCTCAAAGTTGAAGATAATATCCAACTCGCACACCTGTGAGGCCATGGCAACAGAGACAGCAGCAGATCAGAGGAGCTCCTGACTAAAAGACTGACAACCTTGGATTTCTGCAGTACCATCCCTCAGCATGTTACATGTGGTGTTTGAGAGACTCACACTGCCAAAATATTTGTCCAGCAGCTCCACATATCTGTGGATGATCTCCAGGGTGATCAGCTCATTATCCTGGTTCTCGACTGCGCAGCAGAAATACAGGCTCGCGTATCTACAAAATCAAGTACGGCGGAAAAAGATAAACAAGGCGGTGATGAGTACAGATATTAGTGCTTCCGCTCTCGCAGCAGAAATGTAATATGTTAGTGTGTTTAACTTAAATTATGGTAATCTAGCTGTAATCATCCACAATGTATGCATGTATGTTTGGTCTTGAAGGGATCTACATCACAGGAAGTGACGTTAAATCAAAACAATTATCACATAAAATAGACTACAAAAAATACGCAAACATATATGAACAAAAACAGAACAGAAGGCTAAAACGCACCTCTCCCAGTACGTCCCCGTCTCCTGGCTGTTTTGTTGTCTGAGAGTTTTTTTGGTTTATCATATTAAACACATACCGATGTGTCTTTTGTATTTTCATGACTCAGCAGTCATGTCCAGAACAAATTGGGCCCCCCTTCTGTTTTTGAGTCAGTCGTCCATAGTTTGGCAGTTTGTTGTTAGAGAGAAGGCGTTTTATGGCTTTCTTCACACACTAGAAGGTGAGATCTAAATGCCAGAAATCTCTGTGCTTGACAAAATAATCACTGAAACGTTGGTGTTCACAAACAACCCCAACAAGCCACCGCAGATGCAAAAGTGATGTTGCAAACCAAAAATACATCCTATTGCTAAGATCATACTCTGTCACACCTGGCACAAGACCACCACCTGTTATCATGTCACTGAAGATATTCTTACGCCCCATTACCAGAGCCACGGATGAACTTTAACGGCCAACGTGTTCAACGGTAGCTGCCATATCTCATGAGGAGCAACAGGTCAGCTTTTAGGATTGGTGTAATAGATGCGATGCTCTCTGCACTGCACTTACTTGCCACACATTAAACTTCCCATACTCGCTTACCTCTTGTACACAATCTTGAGGTCCCTCCACTCCAAGAAGCTGCACATCTTGGGCTTCCGGGCTAGTATGGTTTGGACCAGGTCCCTGGAGATCTTCTTCCTCTCCTTGTCGGGCAGGGGCACGTACCATTTCTGGAGCCGCAGCTTTCCCTGCCGGCTGAACAACAGCATGAACTGCATCTGAGGGAGGGAGTTCCAGTCAGAGTCATGCATGGTCGAGAGGAGACCAACAGTGTACATTGTTTACAGAGACGGCGGGAGGAAAGATGCTTTAGAGCTAAAGTCATGGAGAGGTCGGTGGTACGAAATCAGCGCTCGCAGTTATGCTGTTTTTATGCATGACAAGTACATTAATCCAGCACATCTAACGTGTACGGAATAACCAACAAGTAACGGCCGAACAGGAAATACAAGCTAGTACTATCAGTAGATGATACGAGCTAACACGACTCGTCTGCTCACATGTATTTTTATATTGGTTCAATTGTACTTCCAGGGAGCTTTGGTACACACTTCCATTATCTTATGTTAGCGGTCCTCCGAACCGAGCCACACCAACATCATTAGCGGGTCCTCCGCGCCTCCTCTCGCAACGCCCAGCTAGCTACACAGACGTAAACACGTCTCTTTACCTTCGACCGGGGCTCCGGGTTTATTACTCGGACGACTGTTGACTTCAATGAATTTAGGAGGAACACATAACCAGAGAGAGACGAACAGATGTGTCGGTGTCTCTGTAGTTTAGCCGCTCATCCAGGCGGATGCTAAACTAGCTAGCGGATGGTCGTTGCTGGTGAGACGACGATGAAGTCTGCTGCGCTGTGATTGGCCGAAAAGGCCACAGCTGTGCAATGTGATTGGCTTACAGATTCCGTTATTCGATAGACTCTGCCTTTCTGCAGCGGGAAATCATGTTTACTCCTCTTCGGCCATAATCTGAGTGAATCGGAATGTGAGGCTACTGTGTACGAAAGGGCGTTGTTGAATTGTAATGCATAATTTAACAACTAAATAGTTTGCATGTAAAGATATATTTTTAAAACATAATAATAAGATAAGATGCATCACTGTACAATAAATGCAACCAGCCAACATTATATACATTAGATTATAATAGCTACATCGAAATAGATTATAGGTACTTTTTTTATTACGTTAAGTACATATGGAAATACATGTACTTCTTCCACCACTGTTATCATGTATTTATTTATGTTTCCACCTTTCACTTATTGCTTTTATCCTAAGTATAAATATTGAAGTAATTTCCCCCTGGGGATGAATAAAGTAAAATATAATATAATCTAAATCTAAGTATACATGTATTTATACAACAGTAAAATAGTGCGAGAATCAATTTGAGAGAGAAGATCAATTATATTTATATATACCGATGTATAGGAAAAAATAAACATATGTGTGCATACAGACTAAAATAACACTCGGATAATATACAAATAGCGTCCCAAAAGAAGTGAATATATCTTTGATACAATAAATTGTAAACGTTAGTCCTGTTTTCCCTTTGTTTTCTTGTAGCACGTGATTTGTATGAAATGTAGTGCCCGTTTTCATCCGGGTTGCGTCCTGAAACACTGGAAAACGAAGAAACGGCGCCCCCTGTCGTCAAACACTCAAACAACAAGAACATCGTGTAATACTTATTGTTTTTATTTTTCCGAACGGATGTACACGTGAGTTGCGTTGGGACTTTGCACGCACTTCGTTTATTGTGACATCTCACGTGTTGCCCACCTGTCAGGCTTCACTACACATCCTGCGGGTGGTGCGCGCGCGTGTTTACGTTTACGTGTGTGGCTTTTACTGTTCGTGTGGTAAAAACCAGCTGGATGCTACCCGCTCCTAGCTGGCGAGCTGTGGCCGAGCAGTAGTCCCTGCAGAGCGGCGAAGCTGTCCCATTACATCCGCCCCGCAAGACCGGAAGTATGGATCACTAACACGGTGAGTTATTATTACTCACCATGAAGCCATGCGTGCCGATGCGCCTGCAGTGCTAGAACTTGCTGTGTCGTGTGCGCAGTGAGGATGAGGAGCCGCAGTAACTCAGGAGTGAGGCTGGATGGCTACGCCAGGCTGGTCCAAGAGACGATCCTGTGCCACCAGGTGAGTCCGGATCAGACATGGCAAATTGGCAACATGCAGGAGAGACACAGCGAGGTGCTGTTTCAAGTACGAGTCCTACATTTACTGACACGAATGTACACATGTTGGCATCAAAATACACAGGAATGTTTAAAAACGTACTTATTATGCAACACGGCCCATTTCAGAACAACATATCATCATTGGTAAAGATCACAATGCGCAACACGTCAAACATGTGGAGTAAAAAGCTCAGTGTTTGTCTCCAAAATACTGGAGGTGAAGTAACATCAAATCAAATAAGGAAGTTAACGTACACGTATCCCATAATTGCTGCATTTCTTTTAATGAGAACGGTCTAGTTTTAGTATTTTATTATATTTATCAAAGTCAACTATAGTTTAGTTATCTCCTGCAGAAATATGTTAGGCTTGTAGGTGTTTTGCAGCCTGTTTGGGTTGAGTTTCATTTTAGCTGCCCGGAAATAAAGAAGGCGTGGGCAAAGTTCAGCCTCAGGAGTAGACTGAGGACCGGAGCCTTGATCCGTCAGCACTTCAACAGTCAACAGCTGTCTAAGTTTAAACGTGTGACCTCAGGGGTCTGCAGCTGATGGAAAACAGTGCCACATGACCTTACACACAGCATGCCATTGATGCCAGGGCAGGCACGTGCACAGACATTTTGGGGGGCAGGTGCTCAAACCAAAAAAAGGGCACCCAATGCCAAAAGAAAATTCGGACAGAGTTGAAGCATAAGCAGCATTACACTGATGATGCTGTCCTCGACATGCGTTTCCTCTGGGCAGCATCAGACCGCTAGCTTACATTCTCTTTATGAATAAAGATGAATTATTATATAGCAACAATAGTACAAGCGTTCTGATTGGCTAATGGGTCGTCATGCCAGCCACGTATTTCCCTCCTGGTCTGACACGGATCCGTATTGCCCTCTGACCTCATTTTCAAAATGAGCGATATTAATAGACATCAACAGCCAAGAGCAGTGGTCCTCAAACTAAGGCCCGCGGGCCGGATACGGCCCGCCTCCACATTTGGCCCGGCCCTCTGAACAATACCAGAGAGGCCTTATGATTTTTTTTCTCAGTCTGGCCACGCAAATCCTAGACTGTTAAATAGAACGCCGCGGAGCATGTCGGGGCGAAATTCTCACTAGAACTCAAATAAATGCCTTGTCGGATATTAAAACACATTTGGGGGGAGTTGATGACAGAGAGAGTAATTTTATTCTTAAATACTGATTAATTTAAAAAAAAGTGTCTCCAGCAAAAAGGGCACTTTTCTCATCCAGGGCAAAAGGGCTGGTGCTTGAGCACCACTAGGGCTCTATCTGTGCACGTGCCTGCCCTCTCAAACCCATATTCCCAAAGACAGATAAGGAGGAGCGGAAGTATTCAAAGAGGAACTAGACCGGTTCACCAAAACAAAAATAATAAATAAAACCATAATTAAAAATATCTCGCACAATAAATAAAAAACATTTTTTAATCACAGATCGCGAAGATAATCACCTCTTAAAATGCCAACATTGCCCAATACCCTGGCTCGTGGCTATATGAATACATTGGGGTCTCTCTCATTCCCCAACACGCACAGATAAGATTTGGGTTACTGAGATTATACACACACACTTACACACAGCATAACATCACGGTCTGTGCAGGTGTCATGAGCAGCGCGCTCTGAAGGGCAGCGCTCTCTGGCTCTATCTGTGCACGTGCCTGTGCCAGGGTGTAGGTTTGGTTTCAGATGAGTGTGTGTGTGTGGGGGGGGGGGGGGGAGGGGGGGTTTCATGTTCTAAAATAAATAATGAAAACAAATTATAAATTGTGCAAACCCAACTTAAAGTCACATTTACTGTCGTTGATAATATGATGATGATTGATGTGTTTGTGCATGTGTATGCGTGCGTGTGTGTGTGTGTGTGTGTGTTTGTGTGTGTATGTGTGTGTGTGTGTGTCAGAACCCAGTGACAGGGCTTCTCCCTGCCAGTGCCCAGATGAAGGATGCCTGGGTGAGGGACAATGTGTACAGTGTCCTGGCCGTGTGGGGGCTGGGCATGGCGTACCGCAAGAACGCAGACCGCGATGAGGACAAGGCCAAGGCCTACGAACTGGAGCAGGTGTGTTTGGGACAGAAAAAGGTTTCACAGTCAGGGAGGGTTAATGTTTGTCCCACCTGTTATGGTGCGTCCATGTTTCACAGTGGCGAGCTTGTGGCATGTGCAGCATCACATCTAGTTAGTTTAACAAATGCAGAATACATCCCATTAATCCAAAACAAGAAGTCTTATTCTCAGTTTGGTGTTTCAGACTCTGAGCTGAAGGGGAGTATCATGAAGGTATAATTAAGGTAATTGAGCAATACAAATAGCTGGTTCCAACTTCACAAAGTAGAACAAATATTAGTTTTCTTAGATACCTGTGTGTGTGTGTATATATATATATATATATGTATTAGGGCTGTGAAACGATTAAAATTTGTAATCGGGTTAATCACAGGTTTTTGTGAACCCTCCCTTCGGGTCAATTTGACCCCCCATTCAATAATTAATGTCGGTGTTCTTTGGGTCAATTTGACCCCAGGCTTTTTCACTGCACTTTTTAATACAAAATATTTATTGCAGCACTTATTTCAGTCATCACATTGCCTTTAAGCCATGCTGCATTCACTTACTGGCGTTCACACGCAGCGGGGATGTGAGCGCTCAACTGAGGCCCAAAAGTGAACAGACTCTGAACTGAACGGAGTGATTCGAATCAGAAAAGTGATTTGTGATGTCCCGTCTCTTTTCTACTAAAAACTGAAAAACAAGTTGGATTGTGGGTGTATTTTGTTGGATCTTTCTTAGCTCACGGATGTTGTTGTTTGTCGGCAGAGTGTGGTGAAACTGATGCAGGGACTCCTTCAGTGCATGATGAGACAGGTAAGACGCAGCTGTTTGCGGTGGAAAATCCGATTAGCGTGAATATGCCTTCTGGTTCTTAGAAACCACCACATGTTATCTGGTGGTACTGTGGTATTTATACAGGCCGTTTTATGTAAACAGCCCCTCCAGCTTTCTGCTCCTATCTGCACAGGCACGACCAATTCGGGCGATATCATCAGTTTGTCAGAAACTAATTATTAACAATACGTTAAGGTGAAAGCCTGGATCCAGTCTATTCTGTGTGTTGTTTGTTGCTCTCATCTTGTATTCTTGGAATTAATACAAAGATTCCAGCGATATTATTATCATCATCATCATCAGTAGGCCTAGATAAAAGACTTTATACTGTTCTAATCACGTAAACAGGGCTGTGAATAAGCAGGTAATTGGTTCTCATGTCGGCATGTGATCAATAACAGGATATGGAGCATCAGTAGGACTCTACTGTGCATGTAACACACTTCTCTGTTTCTTGCAATTTCCTTTCTGCTCTCTAGCAACACCCCAAAAAATACAACCATTTCATAGTCTTGACTTTATTTTTTGCTGATATCCCTTGTTGAGTATCTTCTGGCCGAGACGAACACTGTGGATATTTGTGTGGGTTCTGCGCATACAGGTGGCCAAGGTGGAGAAGTTCAAACACACCCAGAGTACAGCGGACTGCTTGCACGCCAAATACGATACACCCACCTGTGCCACGGTTGTCGGGGACAACCAGTGGGGCCATCTCCAGGTGGATGCCACCTCTATTTACCTGCTGATGCTCGCGCAGATGACCGCTTCAGGTATAGTTGCCCGATGCCCGCTAAAGCGGATTTTTGGTTTTAAAGACGCCACACAGGATTAAAAAAATTACGTTATCCCGCAGGTCTTCGCATCATCTCAAACCTGGATGAAGTGGCCTTCATCCAGAACTTGGTCTTCTACATCGAGGCTGCTTACAAAGTTGCGGTGAGTAACGTTTTCAGAGGCCTGATGATTTTAAACATAAAAATAAATGTGAATGTGGAGGGAAGTATAATGCTAAATTGGTGGAGTACTACAGTTACGGGGAGAGTTTAGACTAGAAGAAATAATTATGTCATTACATTTATCCCCCCTGTAGGATTATGGCATATGGGAGCGAGGGGACAAGACCAACCAGGGCATCCCCGAGCTCAATGGCAGCTCCGTAGGAATTGCAAAGGTACGGGTTTCATGTCGCCAGCATTTATGTAATACTATACATGAAGACCACAAGAGGAAAGTGTTGTATGAAGTGAGTGTGTGTGTGTGTGTGTGTGGTTTGCAGGCAGCCTTGGAGGCCATTGATGAGCTGGATCTTTTTGGTGCCCATGGGGGGCCGAAGTCAGTCATCCACGTTCTGCCTGATGAAGTTGAACATTGTCAGGTACCGCTGGCTCGGCCTCTCGGCCCCTCAGCATCGTGTCTGCCCAATGTTCTCCTGCTGAGCACGTCTCATGTGCTTCCCCTCAGTCCATCCTGTGCTCCATGCTGCCAAGAGCGTCAACGTCAAAGGAGATCGATGCCGGTCTTCTGTCTATCATTTCCTACCCTGCATTTGCTGTCGAGGACCCTGACCTGGTGGCCATCACCAAGTCGGAAATCATTAGCAAACTGCAGGTGCGGCCTGAGCGAGACTCAGTGCACGCTCCGTGGAAATGATGCAACAATTCCGTGTTTTAACTTCTCCTCCTTTCTCCTCGTTAGCATGCTGACATTTCTGCTCTTTGGTGTAATTTCAGGGTCGCTACGGCTGCTGCCGCTTCATCCGGGATGGATATCGGTGTCCTAAAGAGGTACAAATTTCATTTAAATGCTTGGATTTATAATGTATTTAGTTGCTGCGGAAATCATGCAGCAGGGACAGAATACTTGTATTAATTTTGGGGTGGCTGTAGCTCAGTGGGGTAAGGGGGTCGTCCTGCAACCCCAAGGTTGTCGGTTCGATCCCCGCTCTCCCCATTAGTTGCAAGTCGAAGTGTCCTTGAGCAAGGCACTGAACCCCCAGTTGCTTCCCGGGCGCATCACTGCAGCCCACTGCTCCTTAATAACTAAGGATGGGTTAAATGCAGAGAACTAATTTCCCCTTGGGGATTAATAAAAGTATATATCTATCTATCTATATGTCTTTGTATAATCTGAGAGTGTGTTTACTCACTAGGACCCATCTCGGCTGCACTACGATCCCGCAGAGCTCAAGCTGTTTGAGAATATCGAGTGCGAGTGGCCCGTGTTCTGGACTTATCTCATCCTGGACGGCATCTTCTCTGGAGATCAAGTGCAGGTAATACAGCCAAACACATGGTCTGGTTACTGCTGCACTCGCACAACTCGTGGAGCCACTTTGAAGGGCTCTTACCGCAGATGTAATAGTGAACAAATGACTGTGGCCCTTGAACAGGTGCAAGAGTACCGTGAGGCCCTGGAGGGCGTTTTAATGAGAGGGAAGAACGGCATCAAGCTGTTGCCTGAACTGTATGCTGTGCCTCCTGACAAGGTATCCCACTTCCATTGACAAGTATGGCAGATGCACTTTTATTCGTGTCTCCTTGTAGTTGCATTGTCTGGAGAAAAATACAAAATAAAAACCAGTCTGAGGTCATTAAAGATATGAGATTAACTGTTTTATGAAGATGGCAGGACTGGTCTTTAACTTCCAAAACGTTTGTTTTTCATGGTTATAAATTAATATATGATGTTCAGTTGCATTGTCTTGTGTTGCATTCATGACCTTGTTATTAGTCAAAAAAGCAGCCTACCCTGAAGACAAAGGCTTTAACGTAGTCTTTATAGTTGGTATTCAGCCAGTCCAACAGTCTTTTTTTCTCATTGCTCTATTTACATATATTACCAGTGTAAATGTCTTGCCTCCAACAGGTGGAGGAGGAGTACAGCAATCCTCACTCAGTGGACCGGGTGGCCATGGGGCAGCTGCCGCACATGTGGGGCCAGTCACTCTACATTTTGGGCTGTCTTCTGTCCGAGGTATTCACAGGTTCCCTTGAACACCTCATGTTGGCTTGCAACACTTAGCAGCTGTCTGGAAATATTATGATTAAACGTTGTAAATGAGGAGGAAATGCACAATTACAAGATGTCTACAATAGACAATGGAGCTATGCTAAATCGATCTTTAATAAACATAAAAGTAAGGAAAGAACACGGCAATCGTTTGCCTTTGTAACATCTTCTCTCTTTTTCTTTATGTTTGAAGGGTTTTTTAGCACCAGGAGAGATAGATCCCCTCAACAGGAGATTCTCTACTAACTTCAAGCCAGATGTTGTGGTACAAGGTTGGTGATTTATCATTAGTCTGAGGGAAATGTAAATAAAACTGTTAAATCCCACAAAAAGTGGAAAAATAAGGTACCAATAAAAGAAATAGAAATAACCAACACTCCATCGTGTGTCTATCAGGAGCAAAGAAGAAGGAAGGCTCATCTGATGTGTCATACTGATGTTAGTATTGGTTGATATGCAGATTATGATGTAATTTGTTTCATTTGTGTGTGTCAGTTTGTGTTGTAGCAGAGTCAGAGGAGATCAAGGAGTTGCTCAGTGATCACGGGGTCGTGGTCCAGACGATGTCAGAGGTTCTGCCTATCAGGGTCATGCCAGCTCGCATCCTTAGCCATGTTTATGTCCGATTGGGTAAACGAGCACCAAGCACTCCTCTCTTCGCTGTGCGTGTCTGTGGAATAATAATGAGAGCCACGTCGTGTCTTTGCCGCAGGAAACTGCAAGAAGCTGAGTTTGAGTGGCCGGCCCTACAGACACATTGGAGTTCTGGGAACATCCAAATTCTACGAGATCAGAAATCGCTCTTATATATTCACCCCGCAGGTAAAACTGGCTTGAGATGTTGCAATACTCACAACCATTAAAGTGGTGGTAATGAATACGGCTGATTAATACTTTGTTTGCTTTCTTTCTGTCCTGTCCTCCAGTTTCTGGATCAGCACCATTTCTACCTGGCGCTGGACAACCAGATGATTGTGGAGATGTTACGAACAGAGCTGGCCTATCTCTCCTCTTGCTGGAGGATGACAGGGCGGCCCACTCTCACTTTCCCCATCACCCGCAGCATGCTGGGTAATAAGGCTCCTAACCCTTTTTTTGGCCAAAAAGGTCTTGGTTATGTTCAATATTGAGTATTTGATCGCTTCACCGCATTTGTTTACCTTTTATGTGCAGTTGAGGATGGAGATGCGATTGATCCGTGTATCCTAGCAACCCTCAGGAAGCTACAGGATGGCTATTTTGCTGGAGCGAGGTCTGTTTCTATCTGTGACACAGAAACGTCATCCTATTAGTGTGTTGAAATGTCTGTCACGTGACAATGTGGATGTTTACGCAGGGTGCAGATGTCGGACCTCTCCAGTGTCCAGACCACTTCGTTCCACACACGCCTCAGCTTCCTGGACGAAGAAGACGACGACAGCTTACTCGAGGATGAAAAAGATGAAGAATATGGACAGGAATATAACAACTTTGGGCTTTCAGGTAGTTGCTGGTGAAGTGTGTATTGCTGGAAGTCATACTTGATTGAACTGTAAGTAATGCATTGTATGTTGTTGTTATTAACTGCAGATGGCTCAGAAGACATGTTCGACCAGTACCTCACCCAGCTTCTTCATAGCACCACCACAAAGTGCCATCTTCCTCCCATCCAGATGGGGCAGCACCACGTCTTCAGTGCTGAACACACCACCAGAGACATCCTGTCCTTCATGGCCCAGGTTCAGGGCCTGAACATTCCCAGTGAGTTATTAGGAATCAGACAAACAAATCAGTCAGTTTCCCCGTTGAATAGTTTTTCCTGTAATGCTGCTGCCGCGGTTGGAGTTTGATTGAGGTTGAACGGAAAGCTCAAGTCAGATGTTGCTGAAATAATTGGTCTGGTTTGATTTTAAAATCTGGTTGCAACCTTTATTCTCTAATTAACTCTTGCAGATTAATATAGTTATTGACTCAATAGCCTCGATAGCCCATAATTCAATGCAGCCACAAGACACGTAGTTTTAGAGGCACAATTGGATTGTTTTCCTTCACTCTTGCCAAATCTAATCTGATTCTGAATACAACAACGTAAATTGTGTTGAGGTCGTTAACTGGGTCCGAAGTCTCTTCATGGTACGCTACAAATCACGTCAAACTAGATACACCAGAAATGAAAACGAATTGTCCGCACATCAAAAGCTCTCGTCTTTCACCTCGCTGTCACACATGGGTTGAATTTGTCTATTCCAGAGTCTTCCATGTATCTACCTGTGACTCCTGTCAAGAGCAAACACCGAAAAGCTCTCAACCTACTTGAAATTCCTCTTCCTCCTCCTCCTCCCCAGCTTGGACCAAATGTAAAGCAGCACAAGGTAGGCGCAGCAAAAGGAACTTGTTACTCATGTGACGTTAAAGATGTATTTGTCTAACGCTGGCATCCCTCGCAAGTCCCACAGCGCTGCAGAATTGCACCTGCCTCGAGACTCCCAGGGCAACACTGACTTTGCAGCGTTGGTGAGGCAGCTGAGAGAGTGTCCAACTCTGCAGGACCAGGCAGACTTACTCTACATCCTTCATGCGATGAAGTACGAACATAGAGACCGCTATGCACACAGAGCTTATTTTCAGCTTTGACGCACTCATAAGTTAACACTTTCTTTTTAGAATGATCCATCCAGTGTGTTTTTGTTGTTGTTTTCCGATAACTAGAGGAGCTGATTGGCTAGTGGAGTTGTCAGGTCCCGGGCAGGACGGGGTCAGCGTGCGTTCCCTTCTGGAGGAGTTGTATGTTCAAGCCGGAGCCTGCAAAGAGTGGGGACTCATCAGATACATCTCTGGGATACTACGCAAGAGAGTGGCGGTCCTCGCTGAGGTAAGTAAGAAGTAATTTTTTTTTATATCACAGCAGACGACGGCAAAGAAGAGTTCTTTGTCGGCAACAAGCATTCTGTTCTGAATAAGCCTAAAAGTTTAGGCCAGATACAAAACTGACCTTTGGACCCCACTCAGGACCTTGGAGGAGCCTTCTACACCCTTGTTTGACACTGAAAAGACATTTCACAATATTTAATTTGAAAAGTGAGTTGAATACATAAAAAGACATTATAGAATCCGCCCTGATCTAAACGTCAACAGTATAAATGAACATACATATTGTAGCGTAGGATCCCTTTTACCCGTTATTTTGGTTACGCTACTTTAGCAATAAGGGGGTTTGTCTGGCTAACTAGCTTCTCCACGACAAAAGGTATGTATGACACAAAACGAAACACAAAACACAACCCGGAATACAGTTCATACAGTTTCGTTCAGTTTTATGGTTCTTCGGGTTCAAAAGACACCAGGACCAGTCAACACAATCACTGGAATTTATTCCATACACTGTCCTCTAACCAAAAGCAAAACTCAAATAGAGTCTGGAGAAAACATAAAATGTCTCAGAACACGTTAATTAAATAAAATATAGCTTTCAAAACCAAGGACATAAGTGTGTGGTGGGGGGGCATAGGGGTGTGTGCAAGGGCAGGAGTGTGTGAATGTCTTAGTTCATTTGAAGTCCAGTTCAGAAAATGGTGCGTGTGTGTGATTGTTGGGGGGAACTGAGAGGTCGGGCCTAGAGAGTAGGGTTTATAGGAACTTATCTGAAGGGTCCACTGCAGGGAAGGAGATTCTCAGGGGCATCCAAGCAGGGTCCGGTCTTTATGTTGTTCCTGACAGCCTGCTACTGGGATCTGTACTCCTTCCTCAGGGTATCCAGGATTTGGTCGTAGTTCAGCTGGTTCCGTTTCTTAGTTGCTGCCGTTGTTTTTGTTCTTTAACTATTGAAAGCTTTCCTAATGGTCTATGGAAGCTGAATCCTAACCAAACTTATTTTCCTTCCTTCTTGAGCCACTCTCGCTCCTCTCTCTGATCTCCATGCTGTTTTTCTTAATTGTTTGTTTTTCCCCCCTCTTTCCTGCTCACAGGTGTGCTCATTTATAACCTTTAGGCTCCACCCACTTTTCCTGTGGGGGGAGGGAAAGGGCTGTCTTTCCCGTTCTGCTACAATATACACTTCACGGTTGAGTCACTATTAAACCACGTTCCTTCATCTGGATCGATCACTGGAAAAAAAGGACTTTGTTCATGGATCAAAATAAAGAAAAATAGATCTATTGGCCATTTTAAATTTGCTTTGGGTTTTCAGTGCACAACATGACATTTTTCTTAAAACATATTCAAACTACATATTTTTAAAAGTAAAAGGAGCTGCACACTTTTCCAAATGATAAAGTGACTGAGGAACACTTTGAACGCCTGCTGAATAACTTAAAAAAGAGACAGAATCCATACTTTCTGAGACCAATTTAATAATTTACAAATAAATAAACCTGCTTATGTCTCCTCCTCAGGCCTGCACAGATCTGATATCCCATCACAAGCAGCTGACTGTGGGCTTACCCCCTGAACCCAGGGAACGAGTCATCACAGTGTAAGCTGGTGTGGCCGAAGAGATTTCCTGCTCACGTTAAGGGTTTGTTAAATGCATAACCATCTAATAAACCGACTCTTCCTCCTCACTATTTCCTTTAAGTCCACTTCCTCCTGAGGAGTTGAACACTCTCATCTATGAAGCCAGTGGTCAGGACATCAGTGTAGCCGTACTCACACAGGTGACTCTACAAACCTTTGGGCCGCCGCAGGACTTTTTGCAGACCCTATAGTTGTGTGTGTGCGTGTGCATGCATGTTTGTGTGTGTGTGTGCACTCACTGTAAGGCAGGAATACAGATCGTAAATCCTTTCTGTTTGCTTAGGAAACATGTGCATTGTGTGTGTGTGTTTGTCATATAGGAAATCATGGTCTATCTAGCCATGTACGTGCGCTCCCAGCCTGCTCTGTTCGGGGACATGCTGCGCCTCAGGATAGGACTCATCATGCAAGTGATGGCCACTGAGCTGGCACGCAGTTTGAATTGCTCCGGTAGGAGGACCAAACACCAAGTACAGACATAAACGACCCTGCATGGGTAAAAAACAACAACAACAACCTCTGTATCATCTTTGTAGGGGAAGAGGCGTCGGAGAGTTTGATGAGCTTGAGTCCTTTCGGCATGAAAAACCTGCTGCATCACATTCTCAGTGGCAAAGAGTTTGGGGTGGAGAGGAGCGGTGAGTTTCGCCAGTTTCCTTTTCACAGTTTACAGGAGAGTGTTACTTTTATTGTGCACTCTTAGTTTAGTGATAAAGCTTAGGGAACGAAAGATGCCAGGATGAGCCCAAATCAGGTGGAGCTGACTGATAGCTGCAAGATACATTTAGCTGTGCACATGCTGGTCTGTCGGTAAATCCACCACTTTAGTCCTGATGGAAATGTCTTGACGACTGTTGGATGGTTTGCCACGACATTGCGTACTGACATTCATGTTCCTCAGAGGATGGATCCTGCTGTTTTTGGTGATCCTTTAACTTTCACTCTAGCGCCACAAGCAGGTCATTATTTGCACTTTTGGTGTCAGTGGTTATGAGTATTTAGCTCAAAGCACCTCACAGAGCCACTTGCATGGCTCTTAACCTTTCCATTCAGAGGTCAGCAACCAGGCTACAGCATAAGTGTCCAACGGCGTTGTTTGCTTTTGCCTCTGTTCATCAGTGCGCCCAATCCAGTCAACAGTCACGAGTCCTGCCATCTCCATCCATGAACTCGGCCACACTGGAGCCACCAAGACTGAACGCACAGGGATACACAAGCTGAAGAGCGAGATAAAACAGGTGGGAATACAAATGAACATAAAAAAACAACAGGATACTGATTGGGGTGTGTCTTTGTAAATATGCTGTGACATGGGCTTCACGTGCTTTGATCTCTTTCTCTCTCTCTACCTGAATAGAATAACAGTGTTCTTGCTCTTGGTTTTCAGCTGGATGACTCTCGGCCTCTCAGTGTGGGTTGGGTTTGATCATATTTAGCATGTTTCTAACGCCAGCCTTGCGTCATACACGTTGCTGGCTCGTAACCTTCCGTCGGCCACAGCGGCCTCCACATCCGAACGATTTTCACTTCATCACATGATTGACTTTCCACTAGTTGCACACGTTGAGTTAGGCTTTTCACTCTCCAGATCAAACATCTCCGTGTGGCTGCAGTATCATCATGACTGTTGTACGAGAGCCATGGGAACCATCTCAAACTCTTCTCTGTCATCCATATCCATGTGTAGATCTTCAGCGGCGGTCTTTCCTTGAGTAGCAATGTCACATCTCCTCGCTCCACGGTAAACCATTTCACCTCATCGGCTTCCAATTAACTGGGTTTGTCCTCCGTTGGGTTGCCGTGGTTTTGTATTTAGTATTTTGTGGAGACGGCAACATATTGTGTGTCTCTCTAAATTTCAAGGATAAGGCTGGCATTGCTTTTTGTTTGAGTTAAAAAAATTGATCTCACAATCCAAAATATTAATAACACCAGCCTTGTCCTTTTATGTGTCTGCTGAGGTGTATTAATATGCATGAATTATTGCATGAAATGTATAACTATAGATACGGGCTAAACGTATCATTTTGTGAGAGTGAGAGACCTTATTCACATGTATTGTTATGGTGACACACCTGCATGTGCTATTACTCTTGTCAGTACCATAAACCTGGTGATGCAGGAGGGACGATTCACTATCGTAAAGGGGAACTCACACGACATCACAGTCTGTTTACAGGTCTTGGGGAGTGCAACTGCATAGTGTGGGGAAAGTTTCCTAAAGCTTTTGGGGCTCCAGAATGAGCTGCGTGAAGTGATGTCACTTCAGTGAGCGGCTGACGACAGGGTTTGACAAGGAATGTGTGGAATCAAAGAGGATATTCATCGATCTGCTGCATCATGTTTAAACCTTTTAACTGTCCATTGTGAGAATGTTATAGGAGTACAAAGCTAATCGTTTAAGCTCTGAAACCAGGATAACTGCATTATAGTTTACATTGAAGAAATGTGTATAAAGTGCTCACAACGGTGCATTCATCGCCAGAGGAACGAGAGCCAAATGCCATCATCAATTGGAAGTGAAACCCTTCGAAACGAACAACTAAAAGGGTTTTCAGTGATCATTCCTTAAGAAATTATTTGTAAAGACTTGCTAATGTTTGTGGGGAAAACTGTGCTGAGTGGTACATACATGACTGACAAGTGTAATAGTGTATATAAGGAATGTGTTTAAAGTACGTGGACGTAAGGTTTAAAATCAGTCAAGCGCTCCACTGAATATGTGTGAAAGTATTGACTGTTCTCTCACCACAGCGCTGCAGCAGCCCCTCCTCCACCCCCAGTGGGATGCTGTCACCAGTGGGCCCCGGTCCAGGAGATGGACAGCTCCACTGGGAGGACAGGCAAGGCCAGTGGCTGAGGAGACGCAGGCTGGATGGAGCTATCAACAGAGCACCAGTGGGTTTCTACCGGAAGGTCTGGAAGATCCTGCAGAAGTGCCATGGCCTGTCCATCGATGGCTATGTGTTGCCCTCGTCAACCACGAGAGAAGTAGCGTCCCAAAGACTCCAGCTTGATTTAGGACTGTGTGTGTGTGTGGGCGCGTGCGTGTGCGTGTATTTAACTCTGTGTTTTCTCTGTAGATGACAGAGGGAGAGATCAAGTTTGCGGTGCAGGTTGAGTCCGTCCTGAACCACGTCCCCCAACCAGAGTACCGGCAGCTGCTCGTGGAGACTGTGATGGTTCTGGGTCTGGTAGCCGACGTGGACGTGGACAGCATCGGCGGCATTATACATGTGGACCGCATCCTGCATCTGGCCAACGACCTCTTCCTCAGCGACCAGGTACAGAGACAGCTGATGGCAAGAGGCACATTTGAGTTTGAAAGGATGTTCATGTATGTTGACCGGGGTTCTCTCTGTCTTGCCTCTGCTTACCCAGAAGTCTCACAGTGTTAGTGATTATTTCCTGGAGAAGGACCCAGCAACAGGAATCTGCAACTTATTCTACGACAGCGCCCCTAGTGGCAGCTTTGGCACAATGACCTACCTGTCCAAGGCGGTGATCACTTATGTGCAGGACTTCCTGCCGAGCACCAGCTGTCTGATGCAGTGAAAAAGCTGAACACCTGAGGAGACATGTTTTACAGGGAGAGGATCACCTGGCCATTATCAGCTCATACGATCCATGTGGTACTTGTGAGTATTTACTCTTCAATAAACTCTGAAGCTCTCATACATTGATGTAACATCATGGCGTTGGCAGCTGATTTCAATTCACATCTGAACTGTGAGCTTAAACATTCAGCTCAAATGTGTGTTTACAGTACTTACTAATATGCATTATATGTCAACTTACATTTGCAAATATATTAGCACATCTCTGTACTTGGGTTTGTGCGTAATATTATATAAACAGTTAACTGCCTTGTAATCAAATGTGTCATAGGTTATATAATAATACTTTTTTTGTAAATTGTTCACCCATATAATTTCCCTCAAATCAATAATTTATACTTTTATTCTCTTAATTCTCTGTTACTTTTTGGTTTTATTTGTATTTAGTAATATCAATTATTATTCTACTGTAATGGATGATCTTAAATATATGTTATGTTTGAAATAACTTTCCATTCCAGTACTTTTATTTCAAAAGCAAAACAGCAGAAACAATAAATGTTGATATTTTAATGCAGACCTGAAAATCATGAGCATTAAAAATGTTGATGCAGAAAAATAAAATAACTCAACTCACAAAGAACCTGTCATTTGTTTATTTACTGCCACATAATTTTCTATAACGAAGAGTAGGAGGAGCTGATTGGTTAGACTCTTGCTGACACACCGCAGTTAGCCAATCAGAGCTCCAGCTTTTGCTTTTTTTAGGTGGACTTTGGCATAGTCTGTGAAAATATTGGATTTTAAATGTTTTTATCCTGTGAGGATTTAGGACCCCCTGATTAAAACACGTGTGTGTGTGTGTGTGTGTGTGTGTGATATGTGTGCCAAAAGTGGGAGGTCAGAAAGCTGGTACTGTTGGCTGTTCTTCAGATAGTTAACACTTTGTGGCAGCTGATTGGAGTTCCTATCACTTTCACACTCTTATGGCCAAATATATGTCTGTTGTCTGCCAAAGCAAAATGTTATGAATAAACATGTTTCCCTGAGATTTTACATAAATATGAATCGTTAAGTTTGAATAAGTAATAGCCGGGGTTAAGAATTTAAATGCTTTAAGCATTCACACCAATCATGTCAATGACTGAAAACGGTGATTTACACATTTGTTTATTCATTCAAAATACACACACAACATAATCTGAAATACAATTCAAATGGATACATTTTTAACTAATACATTTTTGAAATAGTTTCAAGAAAAATAGCAGAAATCCTTCAAACAAGTTGGACTAATGTGTTTATTACGTAACCCCTCAAGTTCTCATATGTTCTTAGCCAGTTGCATGGGTCCAAAGGTTCTTTAGGTTGGCGAGAACAGTCTGATGATACTTCCTTTTTTTTTGGTGTCATTTCTTGTGTCTTCACAAACCTCAGCCAGCAGAGCTTGCTGTTGTTTTGGGACACATTTCTTCCAGCTGTGGGGGGAGAGCTGATGGGAGGGTGAGCAGGCGCATTCATGGCCACCCTTTTGGTTCAAAGGTGGGAACATCCTCCATTCCTCTGGCCCCACTGGTTAATGTCTGGATGAGCGACAGAAAGGAAGAGTAGTATGTGTTGTGGATATATTCACACATGAACCTTCTCATTTGTACAAACTGCAATTATGCCGAGCGTGGTTGACCTCACTGACCATCGCAGCGCCGTCCGTCTCTGAAGCTCGTACCCTCTGGGGCTTATGAGCCGGGAGGTTGACGCGCTGCCACTCGCACGCTTCCTCGTGGCACTCATTTATATCTGTATGGACACGCAGAAATGTAACGAGGATTCCTTTGGAGAAACATGGGGACATACTCGGCATGACCCACACTCCTCCCTGAGAGCCTGTGCAGGTGAATTCTCCGGTGCTGCGGGTTGCTTCCTGTAGCCAGGTGGACACTGCGATGCAGCTGTTGCCGTTTCCGGCTCAGGTGTAACCATATGAGCAGGAGCACCGGTAGGATCCTGGTGCGTTATGGCGCTGCTCCGCACACGCGCCGAGCCCCTGGTTAACAGCACACTAGTCTATATCTGGATGAGAAAAATAGTTTTAAGAGAAGGGGGACGACCTTTTCTATTCCCTTTTATTGTCAAAGCTGTACAACCATGGGGCCAAAGTTGCGTTACAGAAAACATTCTTTTTTTTTGCTTTACTTAGTGATGCAAATCTGAGCACACTTTTTGTTTACTATAGCCTCAAACACTCATATGGTCACATTATTTATGAACTGAGAACGATGGGAATATCAGAATCAGAAACATTTATTTGCTACGAGTGTTAGACACACAAAGAATTGGACTTGGAGGCTGGTGTGTACATTAGACAGACAAACAAAACAAGTCAACATCCAAAATAGTGCAAGAATTTAAACATTAAATGTACAATGGTATGAAATAAAATAAAGTGCACAAACAGATAACAGTGCTGTAGGGTACTGTAAGTGTGTGTTAAAGTGTAATGTGTATTAAAGTGACATGTGAAATAAGATGTTCAATATTAAGTATAAAGAGGTGTGCAGGGGAGTGACCAGAAGGAAATGTCCTGGGGATGATAGTCAGTCAGCGGGGGACCCGGGCTCTGTTCATGAGCCCGACTGCCGCCGGGAAGAAGCTATCCAGAACATAAAAGCTTGCAGAGTAAATTAAATGTATAAATCAGTCAGACACAGCGAAACAACAACAAAAGACATGCATGCAGGTAGAATGAATGGTCGCCCAGCAAAGTCAAGGCATACAGACAGCTGACAACAGACAGAGGGAAAGTTCCACACGGACAGATTGAGGACCGTAAGGAGCAGTTACGTTCTAGTGCTGACAGAGCTGGGTGCTAACTAACCATTTCTAACTGAGCTTTAAATGAACTGTATGTTTGTAGATCTCTGATGGACCCTGGAATGGACTTCCAGTCTATTGCAGCGGGGACAGAAAACTGAAAGCACTTTTCCTGAGTGGGACAATACGATCCCCTCTTGCTCCACCTCTTGTGAGCCGATATCCAGTTTGTGTGATGACAGATTGTTTGAATGGAGGAGAGGTCAAGCCATGTACAATCTTGTACATGAGACAGACATGCACATATTTAATCATGTTCTCCCAACTAAACAAGTTATATATTTTTAGTACAGGGCAATGATTATGAGTATGTTTATACAATGACTGTAATGGTTTCAGAGTAGTGGTGCTAGCCTGTGACCAGGTGGTTCGACAGTAAGTTATATGGGAAACAACCATAGAATGCATGTACGTCTTAGCTGCTTCTGTTCACATGTATTTTCGTGTGAACCTGAAATTAGATACATCTGACCCGATTACAGAACTTTTTGATCTGAGATTTGAAAGATAATTTTGAATCAAAAAGTACTGCCAAGATACTTGTATTCAGGTTGTTTGTACATATTAAAACAATTTGATACAAAGACACACAATAGCTTAACATAAATACACACATGGAGAGTGGAACCAATCTGCTCATCTAACTCTTGACAATAAAAGCAAATCAGCGCTTTCAGAAAATGTCAAAATGCTGCTTTTTCTAGCTGGAAGTTGTTCTTTTAACCCTTGTGTTGCCTTCGGGTCAATTTGACCCGATTCAATGTTTCACCCTCCTGTCGCCTTCGGGTCAATATGACCCGATTCAATGTTTAACCCTCCTGTTACCTTTATATTTACTAACATATTTTACCCTTGAGGTCAATATGACCCCAGCTATTAAAATCTCCAGAAAATTATTAGAATTAATATTGTTTTCCAAGTTTAAGTGTGAGGTACTTTATGTTTGTTGACTCCCGAAAGAACACCGACATTAAACATTGAATCGGGTCAAATTGACCCGAAGGCGACAGGAGGGTTAAATATTGAATCTGGTCAAAATGACCCGAAGGCAACACAAGGGTTAAAGCTCACCTTTGCATATGGGCTTGGTGCTCTTCCAGGTGCGGCCGTTACCATTGACAGCCCATGAAGTTGAAAGCCACTATTGCAGCTGAACACTGCCGAGCCTGAAAGAGCAGGGGAATGTCATTGAAAGTGATTCAAAGTCTGATCCTGACCAGGACCATTGGTCTCCTCTCGGAAGGAAAAAAGGAAGCTTGAGACTAAAATTTGAGTCACAAAGTAAAACAAAAGAAAGTAAATGCTCATGAATGAAGCTCCTCGCAGACACAGACCGGGGATCAGTCTCCAGACGCACAGCTGTTGGTCTTGTATCCATGGAGCTGGGATGACAGCGGAAGATCACCAGCAGTCCACCGTAACGGAAAAACGTCTGCCCGTTGTCCAGGTGTCTAAACCCGTTGCATCCCTCAGCTCCACTCGCTGTAGGACAGTTGCACAGTAAATGCCAGTCTGAAAAGGCTTGCTCGCTCCCAACAAGGCACAAGCATGAACATATTGACTTAAAGCGTTACCGGGGAAGCGCAGACACAGAGCGACCAGTGCTGCAACATTGCATGCGAACAAATAATGAACTGAGACTAAATGTTGCTCATTAGAGCCTCCAAACTAAATTACCTCACGTTTAACCTCTTCGGAGATACCTGGGCAGCTGAGCCCTGACCGCCAGGTGCTAGCGAGACTTCCGGGTCCGCTATCAGGACCCCACATCTCCGAAATCGTCGGAACATATTTTTAAGTATTGTACGTGAATCTGGACAATCCGACCACATATTTGATGCTTAAACAACTAACTTCTCGCCTATAAAAAACTAAAATTGCATTCCGTCACGCAACAACAGTTGTATTTCGAAAGTGACAACTTACAGTTGTGAGCTCTATCGCCATTGTTCCGTGTTGTTGTCATTCTGGGATATTTGACAATAAGTGGGCGGTGCTAGATTTGGCATTGACCATACAGCATTCTTTAACGTCACTTTTTTTGTGTCGTCACAGAATGTGCCTTGATATTTGACAAGAAGTGGGCGGCGCTAGATTTGGCATTGATCATACAGCATTCTTTAACAGCACTTTTTCTGTGCTGTCACAGAATCCGCCTTTGATCTCCAAGTAAAACACATTGTAAATTGACCTAGATCACATCGAATTGGATATTTTCTACAGCATTTAAATTTTTTCAAGATGACTTCCCAGTTTTCGTGCACATACGGATTGAAGAGTTTGAAGGAGTGTATGACGAGAGCTACACTTCTGGCACAGCCTGCCAACCTCCCAAACTTTTTAGATGAGTATTTGACAGAGGCGGTCAATTTTCGAAGCTGTCATCCTGAAGGTGATCCAAAAATTGATGCATTCTCCCATCAAGAGATGTGGGAAAAAAACTTCTTGAAAACTCCTCAAGTGATCCCACCAATTCCGGCAAAGAAAATCAGAGGTAGCGTGGTCTCTGGTAGGGATGAACCAAAAAAAGGAAATACAAAGGCAAAAATACAACCTTCTCCTGTGGTTGCGGCAAAAGGGAAGCTAGCATCACATCCCCCACCTTGTAGGTTGCCAAATCTGACGGCTCCTACTCAACTGCAGGGTAAAGGCCCATTTGATGACACCAAGAGAAGACAAAGACCACAGGAAAAGACTCCAGTGTTGTCATCTAATGCCCCCATAACACCCTCTAGAGGTCCAAAGGTGACACCCACTTTGGTTCTCCCATCAATTCCGGCGAAGAAAACCAGAGGTAGCCTTGTCTCTGGTAGGGATGAACCAAAAAAGGAAATCACAAAGGCAAAAATACCACCTTCTCCTGTGGTTGCGGCAAAAGGGAAGCCTGCGTCACATCCCCCACCTTGTAGGTTGCCAAATGTGACGACTCCTACTCAACTGCAGGGTAAAGGCCCCCCCATAACACCCTCTAGAGGTCCAAAGGTGACACCCACTTTGGTTCTCCCATCAATTCCGGCGAAGAAAACCAGAGGTAGCCTGGTCTCTGGTAGGGATGAACCAAAAAAAGAAATCACAAAGGCAAAAATACCACCTTCTCCTGTGGTTGCGGCAAAAGGGAGGCCTGCGTCACATCCCCCACCTTGTAGGTTGCCCAATGTGATGCCCAGAGGTCCAAAAGTCACAACCACTCCGGTTCTCCCATCAATTCTGCCGAAGAAAACCAGAGAAAGCCTGGTCTCTATTCCTCGCCAAAAGGAAACCATTGTTCAAACACCAGCATCTAAATATCAAGTGCCAAAGAAGGAGTGGAACCCAAGACCCAAAACACCTGCCAAGGTAAGGAGATTGCCACCTCTTGTCAAAAACGACACAATTAACCACACAGGCCCTTGTGTAGCGCAACCTACATATATCATAGCGTACAGACGACTGCAGATTAGCTCTCCACATGCAGGCCATGACAAGTAGAGTCTCTGCGGGACCGTGTACAGGAGAAGGGGGCTCTGGGGGACCGGGGATCTCAAACTCCAGAGGGAGCCAGTGCATCTGGCATGCACTGGCTCCCTCTGGAGTTCCCATTCTCCAGCTGAGCCAGCACCGCCAGTCCTGTCCAGCTATCAGCCCAAGCCCCAGCAGCCCAGCTGTCAGCCGTCAGTCTACGTATCCCAGCAGCCCCGGGCAGGTCCCGCTGCCACCTAAGTGCTGCAGCCTCCAGTACTCCCCTCTGCCGCCTCGCAGCCCCCGCCATTCGACTGCAGATTAGCTCTCCACATGCAGGCCATGACAAGTAGAGTCTCTGCGGGACCGTGGACAGGAGAAGGGGGCTCTGGGGGACCGGGGATCTCAAACTCCAGATGGAGCCAGTGCATCTGGCATGCACTGGCTCTCTCTGGAGTTCCCATTCTCCAGCTGAGCCAGCACCGCCAGTCCTGTCCAGCTATCAGCCCAAGCCCCAGCAGCCCAGCTGTCAGCCGTCAGTCTACGTATCCCAGCAGCCCCGGGCAGGTCCCGCTGCCACCTAAGTGCTGCAGCCTCCAGCACTCCCCTCTGCCGCCTAGCAGCCCCCGCCATTCCTGTCGTGGATTCCCCGTGTCCCGTCCGCGACCCAGTCGTTCCCTGCTGCCACCTCGCAGCCCTCGTCACCAGTTACAGCTCTCCCTGTCCCGTCGCCGGTTATGGCTTTCCCTGTCCCGTCGCCGTCTCTCCCTGTCCCGTCTCCAGCTCCCCCTGTCCCGCGTCTGGCTGACCCGTCGCCGGCTCCCCCTTTCCCACTTCCAGTTCCTTATGCCCTGTTGCCGTCCCAGTCGGTTCTAGTTCCCCGAGTCCCATGGTCGGTTCAGGCTATCCCTATACTGTCGCCGGTTCCGGCTTTCCATGTGCCGGCTCCGGCTCTCACTGTCCCAGCTCTTCCTTTCCCGGCCAGCCTAAGTTCCCCATGCCCTGTCGCCGTCCCTGCCAAGTCTTGTTTCCCGTATCCCGGTCCCAGCTTCCCCTGTCCCGCTTCCGGCTGTCCCATCGCCGGCTCCGGCTCTCCCTGTCCCGGCCGGCTTAAGTTCCTCGTGCCCTGTCACCATCCCTGCCGGCTCTAGTTCCCCGTGTCCCGGTCCGTGTTCTGCCGTCATCCCGGCCGGTTCCAGCTACCCCTGTCCCGCTCTCGGCTCCCCCTATTACACTTCTGGCTGTCCCATCACTCCTTCCGTCTCCTGTTTCGTCGGCCGACGGCGACGGGAATGAGGAACCAGAAACGGAGGCGGGCGGGAAAGAGGGAGCCGGAGCGATGGGACAGCCGGAAGGGACAGGGAATTCGAGAACGGGACAGGGGGAGCTGGAACCGGCCGGGATGGTGACAGGGCACGGGGAACTGGGACCAGGATACGGGGAACTAGAATCGGCAGGGACGGCGACAGCGCACGGGAAACTTAAACTGACCGGGACAGGGAGAGCTGGAACCGGCACAGGGAGAGCCGGAATCAGCGATGGGACAGGGAAAGCCGGAACTGACGACTGGACAGGGAGAGCCGGAACCGGCGACAGGTCACTGGGAACTGGAGTTGGCAGGGACGACGACGGGACACCGGGAACCAGAGCCGCTGGGACGGGGCAAGTGGGAAACAGGGAGACGGAAGGAGTGATGGGACAGCCAGAAGTGGAATAGGGGGAGCCGAGAGCGGGACAGGGGTAGCTGGAACCGGCCGGGATATGAGGTTCTCGTCGGGAAAACAGGAAGGAAAGCCCGCCTCTCGGCCGATCGGATGATGGCAGCCTGCGCTTGTCTTTGGCTGTGGCTGCAGGGTGCCAGCGGTGATGGAGGAGCAGATGATGGACTCACGATGCGTGAACTGTACCATCATCTTCCCTGGCAGTTGAAAGCTGCCTGAAGAACAATGTCGATGTGAGTCAGCCGGTCCTGGTCCTTGATGAGTGGAGCCCAGGAAGCGGGAGGACTCCACAGCGTCGACGGGAGTCACCACACAGGATGAGAGGCGTGGGGGCTGCATTCCTCCTGAACCACAACCATCTCCACACCAGGTGGTCAGTCTCCCACCATGGGAACTTTAGGAGCTTGCGGACTGGTGACTGGAGGTGCAAACACAGCCTTTGGGGGGAACGCGTCTGGTGGTCGAGCCTCGTGTTTCCGCAGCCACACGTGCTGCTTCCTGTCAGATGCGATGGTCTTGAGGTGTGAAGGACTTCATGACCACACTGTTTTGGGGGGATGGATGATGGTGGAGGCTTGAAGCAGGCTGGGCCGTGGCATGTCTCAGGGAGGTGTTGACACCAGAGACAGCTGGTCACAGTCAGGGTGGAGGGGTGAGGGAGAGACCCGCTGCCTGCTTGCGGGGTTCTGCTTTTTAAACAGCCTGTTGACTGCTCTCTCCAGGATGAGTCACTGATTTGAAGCACCTGTGGGGACAGAAAGGTTCTCATGCAGTCGAACAAGCAAACAGCAGAGAGAAGCCGCTTCAGGTTGGTGAAATGGTTTATTTACTTTCATGGTGTTTAAAAATGCGGCTTAATATGTTTAGCTGCTGTGTAGGTTGTTGAAGAAACACATTGCAGCGTTAAATGCATCGATTTTGTGTTAAAGGATTTGTGCTAAAATATTTCATTTTGAGTTTGGAAAGAATAAAAAGTATAAGATGTTTAATTAAATATTTAAAACAATTTAATATTCAGTGGAAATGTTTAATTAAAATGTTTAATTTAAAAGGTAATTTCTGTTCTCTGTCTTTAAAGGTTTACAACCCAATTCACCGACCGACCAATCAACTAACAAAGCCAAAATAAAAATAAAAGTGATTGAGTTGGAAATTTGAGTTGTCCTCGTGTCCTTTGGAACGGTGAACAAGAGTAGGACTTGACACCAATTTAGATGGCGTCTGAACCCTACTCTACTTCATAGACCCGACTTTTGCCAGTTTATTAGGGACCAATAGTTTCATATTTATGGGACACGCTGAAAGCGTATCTAAGAGGACAAATAATATCTTATACAAAGGGTATCAAAAAGAAATATATGGCAGAGATAAATGAGCTAGAAGCAGATATTCTGAAATTGGAAAAGGAGTTTAAAAAATCTCGGTCTAAAGAACTTTACCAACAACTGGTTAATATGAAACTATAAGGTTGAACAAATAATTTTAAGAACCACACCAAAATATTACGAATTGGGAGAGAAAGCTCACAAAATATTGTCCTGGCAACTGAGAACAGAGGAAAGCTCAAGGACTATTAATGCAATACAAACTGAAACTGGCGCAATCTCACGCAACCCAGCCGAAATCAACGACTCATTCAAACAGTTCTATACAAATCTATATACATCAGAATCGCCAGAGGATCTATCTAAGATCGATGAATTCCTATCCATTATTGAATTGCCGAAACTCAGCCACGAAGACCAAAAGAATCTCGATTTGCCCTTCACTCAGAAAGACATCGAAAAGGCCTTATGCTCACTACGACCCAATAAATCACCAGGAGAGGATGGCTTCCCGACTGAATTTTACAGAGAATTTAAGGACTTATTAACCCCCCTTTTAATGGATGTGATAAATTTGGCATCTAAAACCCAAACCCTCCCTGAGTAATTCTCTACTGCCATAACCACCGTGATTCACAAAAAAATAGGGATCCATTAAAGTGTTCTTCTTTTTGACCTATATCATTATTGAATTCAGATTATAAATTGATTTTCAAAGCCCTGGCTAACAGGCTTGGCCAACATTTGCCAAACTTAATAAACCCAGACCAGAGCGGCTTTATTTTGAAACGATCTTCAGCCAATAACCTGTGCAGACTCTTTAATATTATCCATCTAACAAAATAAAAAACTGAACATAGTGTAGCTGTAGCATTAGATGCTGAAAAGGCCTTTGATAGGCTAGAGTGGCTATATTTATTCAAAGTTTTGGAGAAGTTTGGATTTGGCCATTTGTTGATCAATTGGGTGAAAACTCTTTACCATAAACCCAGAGCCAAAATTATCACAAATGGACAGACATCGACAGCATTTCCCTTGAGTAGATCGAGTCGACAGGGCTGCCCTCTGTCTCCAGGACTCTTTGTCCTGGCTATTGAACCACTTGCTGAAGCAATTCGACGAGATCCAGATATAAAGGGGTTCAGAGTGGACCAAACAAATCATGAAATTAATCTCCTGGCAGATGATGTAATTCTGTATCTAACGGACCCGATTAATTCTTTCACTAAATTGCAGACGCTGCTGAACACCTATAGTGCTATTTCAGGATACACGGTCAATTTGGAAAAAAGTTAAATTATTCCCACGAACAACCCCATTTAAGTGGCTCCAGAATATTAAATATCTAGGAATAACTATAGATAACAAACTTAATTACCTCCCATTGCTGAGTAGAATTGAGGAAGATCTAAACCGATGGAGGAATCTGCCCATTACTCTAATTGGTCGAATAAACTGTGTGAAAATGAATATTCTCCCGAGGTTGCAGTATCTTTTCCAGTCCTTACCACTTCCATTACCTGAAACATTTTTTTAAACCCTCAACAAACACATCAGACAGTTTTTATGTAACTGTAAAGTCCCACGGGTGTCATTGGAAAAACTAACATGGGACTATAGTCTAGGAGGTTTTCGACTGCCCAATTTCAAAAAATATTATTTAGTGGCCCAGATGCGATATATTTTGTCATTCTTTGACAGCGATGCTGCCCCCTCTTGGATACAAATTGGACTTCATCCTCTGAGAGAAGGAAATCCCAGTGATTTTATTCATAAATGGAACTCCAAAACCATATCCAACAGGACAGATAATCCTATCTTGAAACACTTTATTAAAATATGGTACGAAGTAAAAAAAAAATCTTGGGCTGAATTTTAGACTGTCACCAAAAACACCCTTGAGACAAAATTAACTTGTACCCATGACTTTAGATGATACGATTCTGGAGACTTGGCATGACAGGGGAATCCAGCACCTGGAAGATTGTTTTGATAAGGGATGTCTCATGTTTTTTGAAGAATGAAAGAGAAAGTATGACTTGTCCAGTAGAACTTTCTTTTGTTACCTCCAGTTAAGATCCTTTTTGAGAACCAACCTGGGCCCTGAAATGACTTTACCTGTGTTAACTAATGTGGAAAAATTGCTTTATGGGGGAAATATGTACACATTTATTTCTAAAACGTACTCCCAAAACCAGGATTACACAGGTCCAGGATGAGATGGGAATCAGACTTGAATATAGCAATTGATGAACAACTCTGGTCAGATGTATGTCAAAATAGTTTGTCAGCAGCGGTTAATGCCCGATACAGACTTGTGCATTCTAATTTTCTTCATTAACTGTATCTCACCCCGCAGAAGCTACATAAATCCAAACCTGAGTTGTCAGAAATGTGTTTCAGATGTGGTATAGAGGTTGGCTCCTTCCTACACTGTACCTGGCTTTGCGCAAAGGTGAGGTCCTTTTGGTATGACTTTTGTAATGCCTTAACTAAGATCACAGGGGTTACCTTCCCATTGGACCCTGAGCTATGTTTACTGGGAAACCTCACAACTTTCAACGGGTCTTTGACGAAGATCCAAACTAAATTTGTAGAAATTGCTTTGTGGGGCCAGGAAATGCATAACAATGACCTGGAAGTCTGATTCCCCGACTCTTATGGACAGATGGTATGTAGAAATAAACAGTTGTATCCCTCTTGAAAAAATTGCTTATAGTCTTAGGAAGAGATACAAGTTATTTTTGAATATCTGGCAGCCATATTTTGAATACATGGATACAACGCTAACGGTACCATAGTACTGTAAATATTTGGAGCTCTGAATTATGCTCTGTCATTGCGGTATCTCTGCTGTGTCATCATCCTATGCACCAACCTTTTATTTTTATTATTTTGTTCTCTTTGGGTGGGAGAATTATCTGTTTACTTTTAATTTTGTACTTGTGTATTTAAATTCTTTTCTTTTCCTATCTTGCTGTGTAATTTTCTGTTTGATGTGTTTAATGTAGTATGCTCTGCATGTTCTCTTGCATTGTGAAAATATTGTGAAAATGAAATATATAAAAAAGAATATATTCAACAAGTCTTAAAATTGAGAGATTGTTCAAATATACTCCAGACTAAATATCTTTGTAAGACCACTGTCCACAGGTTTTTGAAGTAATTGTGATGAAGTTCTAGATTTCTTCTTGAGTTTTTAATAAAAACAAAAAGCGTGTATTCTGGATTCTTTATCATTATTGAAATATTGCAAGCCTTTTTATTTTATTTATTTATTGTGCTATGCACAGCTTACAGCTAAGAAAAAACTCATATCCTATCTCAAATATTGAATATCATGAAAAAAATACTAGTAGGGGTATTAAACAAATCTTGAATTGTCTAATTAACTCGAAACACCTGCAAAGGGTTTCCTGAGCCTTGACATCTTTTTTTTAGGAAATATTAAAATTTAAAATTTTATGAGATAGATTTAGAGTTTAAGCTGTGTTGTCATCAGCAATATTAAAAAATAAATAAAAGGCAATTAATGTTTCATTTGTAATGAAATGAGAATGCATGACATTTTTGTTTTTTTTAATTGCATTACAGAAAATAAAGAACTTTATCACAATATTCTAATTTTCTGAGACAGTCCTGTATATGACCTTATGAGACAGCACGCAGCCTTAGATCCTCCGATGGGGCCCTTCTGGCCGCTACAAGGTCGAGGCTTAAATCAAAGGTTGACCGTGCTTTTGCCGTTGGAGCCCCTCGACTTTTGAACGACCTACCGGAGGGGATAGGGCTCGCAGAATCAGTAACTTCATTTAAATCACCTCTTAAAACCCATTTTTAGAGAACAGCTTTTAAGTGATGTCGTCCGTTAGTGCAGTTCTTTTTTCACCTAATTTAGTTTGTCTTTTTTTCGGTGTCTCTGTCTTGATTATCTGTAGAGCACGTTGTAAACTTTGTTTTTAAAGGTGCTATATAAATAAAGTTATTATTATTATATTATACTATGATTATATGATGTACTAGGACTTTGTTGTGATTATTTTTGAGAAAATATATACTTATACATATTATACTAATAATTGCTTCATTGCCCATGATAAATCGGGAAACAAATTAATCAAGCAATTCCTGGGTATGTGTTGCATCGAGTGGTATTAACCTGAATGCTAAATACTCACATAAAACCCATTACATTTTGTGCGAAGAAGATACAATGCTGTGGTCCAAATAAAATGACTTCAGTTGTATTGCTTCAGTTTGACTCAAACAAGACAAGACCAAAACACAGATTAATTGGTTATCTTTTCCTCTTTGCTACAATATACCTTACTTCTGACCCTTCAGAGTGATCTCTGGAGCTGTGGGGGAATGCAGATCATCAGGCTGGAATTGGGTTGGGAACCAATGCAGCATATTACCAGCACTTTAGCACATTGGACTAACCATCAAGGCACTGTCTCATAAAAATGTACTTCTCATCTGATAACACTGGTCTGCAGAAGCCTGCTTTGGGAGGACTGTTCAAAAACAAAGGTCATATTTAGCCTGAGTACACAGTGTTTATTAAATGATCAGATCCCATTCCAGATAGCAAGTGCTTTTAATCATATACAGGCAGTAGGACACTGCTGAAAAGTTATATAGAAAAACATTAAAAGATTAAAGCTAATTCTAAATTAAAAATGGAATAATATCAAAACTAAATAACAAAATGGAATATGAATATAGAATATTTTTTATTAAAGAAATATTGAATAAAATAAATAATTAAAAGATCAAATAAACCACAATAATTAAAAATGCAATTAGATTATTAAAAAAGAAAAATAAGAAAAATAAATTATAGAATACAAAAATAAAATAAAGATTATACCTTTATAGCAATTAACATAATATAAGTATAGAATAAATTAAGAAATAATAATCTATACTAAAACGGAATAATAATTCTCCGTGAACAATTTGGAAGAGTTTGAGTGGCTTAATGATCTCTGGTACTTCTGCTGTAACTATTGTACACTATATTGTTGCTGCCAAAATTTGAGGACAATCCATCAAGCTATTTCCCACAACAAGCTCACATATCTTAGCTTGCCGGTGGCACAAGATGGAAAAAACAGTGAATAACCAAAGTCATTCGGAGTCGTCATCTGGGAACATGAATGACTTTACCAAAACTAATGCCAAGACATTTTAAATCATTGGCCAGCTGTTGGTGCTAGATATAAGATGAGAGGCTCAACAAAGTCTTAAGGATACTTCCTCTGGATAACAGCATCTTAAGGCTTGTCTCATGGCAGTCCATCCAGTAGTTTCATTTTTAAAGCCAAAGTAGTGGATGGAAGCAAACCTACAGATTGACATTGCCGTCCCTAGATCCACCGCGAGAGTGAAATAGGCACCACCTTCCGTGAAAATGCACCAATACTTTTAAACCACGGCACTGCTGCTAACGTAATACTAAATCATTTAATCTTTTCCATGCTTTCCTGGAAAAGATGCTAATCATTCAGGAATTCCACACTTGTGTTCAGTGTGTTCAGATTCTTCCCTTCACGATCTCTTCCCTCCGGCTGTCTTCCCGTTGAGTTGCTGCTCCTTGTTGTCCAGTTTGTGCACCACTCTGAAGGCCTTCAGGAACTCTGTGAAGTCTATGCTGCCGTCCTTGTTGAAGTCGATACTTCGGGCCAGGTCGTCGATGGCTCTGTCGTCGATATCGACCCCCAGGTGGGCGCTGAAGAGACGCCAGGTGTGGCGAAACTCCTCGATGGAGATCAGACCTGAATATGACAACACACATTCAGTACACCTATGTGTTGAACTGGAAGAAATACATGATGAATTAGTGACACTTTTTTACCTGAATGGTCTTTGTCTATAAAATTGAATATTATCTCAATGTGTGTCCTGTATCTAAACAGAGTGTCAGCCAACTTTTGAGTCACCTAGAATGAGAAAAGAAGAAAAGAGAACTGGAGACAACCGCTAGCTGAGCAGCAGTGGTAGAACAAGTACTAGGACATACAATTATGATTATGAGTACCAGGGACAACAGGGAAAGATTCTCCTTTACAAGTGAAAGTACAGCATTAAGAATTCAGAACTGGGTTAAAGACGTAAGAAGTATCTCAACACTGTGGACGGTCTGGATATAACAGTATGTATCCAACTAAATAAAATCACCAAAAGGTAAATATGAGGATCTTAAATTACTCTGCAATTAGAGTATTTAAGTAAATGCACTTGGTTGCTCTAATGTGGATGACCCCTCACCTCTATTACCTGAGTCAGAGGAATGCCTGGCTCCATATCCTCAAAGCAGGACTGATAATCTACACTGCCATCTGGTGCCAGACGGGCTAAGTGCGGGCGAAGGGTCCTCCAGGGCAGATTCAGTCTCAGTACAGACTCAAACACCTGAGCCCATTCACTGACTGACACACAACCTGTAAAGAAAACAGATAAACTTACAACATCTATAGATGTCAACCTAGTTGATATAAGCAAGGCAAACGGAGTGAGAAGAGCACACCAGTGTTGTTCTGGTCGTACTGCTGGAGGCCCGACAGCAGCTCAGAGCGATGGGTGAAGAGCTTCTCCTTCAGGGCCTTGAGGGCGGTACCTTCAGCAGCTCGCACGCTGAAGACGCATCGCGAAAGCACACACACAAGACGGAACTTTATTTACGTAAATGCTTGAATTCAAAATGCTCGTTTGGACTGCTCAGCGGTCCAAAACCCAGAGATATTCAATTTATGACGATTTGAAACATCCCCACATTGGAGGAGGCTGGGACCAGCTGGTAAGCAGAAACACGGCTGAGACCTGTTGTACCTCTGTGTCAGGGTGAGTTTCCGCGTTGTGCGGCTGACTTGGTACTGGTAGAAGCGGGGAACCAGTTCCCGGCCCACCTTGATGTAGGCACCCCGGTTGCTTCCCTCCTCATAATAGTTTGACGCTGAGAAAATGGTGATCACCTGTGGGACAAACATGCTCTAAACATTCCTCCGGACTCAAATGTTGATTTAAACAATCTGAATTGGCGTCTTGCATCCCTCCCGTCTACCTGTCCCCCGTGACAGAGCTCGTATCCTTCCTGTTTGCACTCGTGGGATCTGATGAGCAGCTGGAGTCCGTGCTGAAGCAACAGTCTGCGGGTGACGTCCGGCCCGAAGTAGCAGCCTCCTCCCCTGGATGTGTTCGGACTGCAGCCGTCTTGGATTTTAGGGTCACTCCACAATATATCCACCACCTGCAGGAGAAAGGAAAGCAGATAAAAGTGCTGGACGAGGGACACAACACTATGGGGTGCCAGATCCACTCTGACCTGTTTCCATTCCCGGTCATGTTGTGGAGGTGCAGGAGGCGGAACGGAGGATAAAGAGTCCAGGTAAGGC
The DNA here is from genome assembly GCF_029220125.1 of Pseudoliparis swirei. Taxonomy (NCBI): domain Eukaryota; kingdom Metazoa; phylum Chordata; class Actinopteri; order Perciformes; family Liparidae; genus Pseudoliparis; species Pseudoliparis swirei. The sequence continues at coordinate 18,655,541 of NC_079391.1, read as the reverse complement.
ACTTGGAGGACATTGATAGTGTAAGGCATGCTGGGAGAAGACGGGCAAGGGCGAGGCGAGAGGCACGATGATGTTCGAGGAGAGCAGAACGAAGAGGACGAAGACAATGAGGAGGAGGAGGAGGAGGAAGAAGAAGAAGAGGAGGCTGCACTGTCTTGTCGACTGTGCCCGCATTGCCTCCTACAGAAATACAAAGGGATAGAAGAGAGCCTCTGTTACTTGAAGCAAGAAGTCTTATTTTACACATTAAAAAAACCACCCCAAGTGGCTGTGGGCTGCTTTCGGACCTCTGGTTGGGCGTTCTTTGGTTCTTGCTGTGGCTGCTGGGATGAGAGCCAGCCGCCAACCTGCAGGAATGACCAATGTCCAGGTGCTCCAAACTGCGTTTGGGAAACCTCATGGCAGATTTCACCTGGATGAGCACAGGAGGGATGACAGAAATAAAGTGAGGACAAAGGTATATGTTGTTCAGATCGTAATACATACACTAATCTTCCAACGGAAATATAAAATTATTGTACATTTTGTTGCAAGTGATTGGCTTCATTTTCCAGAATTAGATTAGAGTATATATATATTTCTTTATTAGTCCCACAGTGGGGAAATTGCAGGATCACAGCACATTAGAGCATTGATACAAGATAAAAATAAAAACACAAAACACAATGCTAATTACTAAAATACTAAATATACAGAGTAAACAAAATACATACACAAGGCAGTGAACAAAGTGAATTTTCAGCAGGTTAAAGTGCTGAGTGTGCCAATATCTCCAGCGATGATCTACTGCAGTTTGTTGTGCAGCCTGACAGCAGCAGGAAGGAAGGACTTGTGGTTCCTCTCCCTCAGACAGCGGGGAGGAATCAGCCGGTGGCTGAAGGAGCTGAAGGAGCTGAGCAGAGCTACTCTCGTGTCCTGCATGGGGTGGGAGGCGTGGTTCATCAGGGACGAGAGCTTTGCCATCATCCTCCCGTCCCCCACCACCTCCACAGTATCCACAGGACACCCAGCACGCTGCTGGCCTTCTTTAGCAGCTTGTTCAGCCTCTTCCTGTCAGCCGCTGCCATGCTGCTGCCCCAGAAGACCACTCCATCAAAGATGGCTGATGCCACCACAGAGTCAAAGAAGGTCTTCAGGAGTGCTCCCTGCACTCCAAAGGACCTCAGTCTCCTCAGCAGGAAGAGTCTGCTCTGTCCCTTTTTATAGAGTGCGTGGTCAGCCCAGTCCATTTTGTTGTCCAGGTGAACATCCAGGTACTTCTAAGATTTGACAATCTTAGAAGTACCTGGATGTTCACCTGTTGCTGTGATCCTGCAAGTTCCCCACAGTGGGACTAATAAAGGAATATCTCATCAAATCTAATCTAAAAAAAACACTCAAGTATTCAGCATGAACCCTGTCTGCTGGATGAACAAAGCCTCCTATTGACCATCATGTTAGAAGTGTGGTGGCTGTGACGTCATCGCCATCTTTCTAAAATGTTCTTTTGACCTCTAGTGGCCAAGACTGATGTTTGCAGTTAAAAGAGTAAAGAGGGCTTCTTGTTTTCGCTGACCTTTTGCCTGTCTATGGAGCTGAGGAAGTCCAGGTCGGTCTGGTCTGATATCCCACCGTGAACGATCAGGATCTTTCCGTCGATGACCGTCGCGACGGGCAGAAGGCTGAAAACGTCCTGAATCAGCTGGAGGATCTCACTGCCATGAGTCTGCGCAGTCAGTCAGTCAGTCAGTCAGACACACACACACACACAGACAAAGGAGTCAATCAAACAACTGTGGGATGTTTTATTAATCCAATGCTAAAACCTGCAGTGTGAACTGAGTTCTGTACATCATAAAAGGAAGAATAAAGCTGGACTTTACCTTGTATTTCTGCATGACTTCCTTTGTAAACCCATATCTGAAACAGATATCCTACTTTTACTTCCCTTGTTTCTGTAGCAAACCTAAACAGATACCCATTTTCTTCAAAATTCAACTGTTTGTCCTACCTGAGGTTCATTATGTGGTCTTCATGGTTTCCTCGGTTCAGGTGCATGTAGTCGGGGTAAAGTAGCAGGTAGGCGAAGAGGAGGCTGACCACTTCTATGGACTTTTTCCCACGGTCCACAAAGTCCCCATTGAACACATATGGTGTCTCCGCAGAGGGAAGGCCATTCTGAAGGGCAGCGAGTCGTGAAATCGCAAAGTTAAAATCACGTTGGCTTGTTTAAATCATCTGTATCGATAGAAAATCAGATGCATCTGCATGAAACACATTTCCCTGAAAAATAGGTAGTAAGTAATCATAAGGAAATGGATTGTACAGTAAAATAAATATAGCTTTACAGTACCTTATAAAATATGAGAAGTAAGTCATCAAGCCGCCCGTGCAGATCACCTGGACCAAAAAGGAAAATCACAGTTGTGCAGAAATCGGAATATTGCTTAACTGATCGCTGATTTACAGAGTCTGAAATATTCCTCAATGGAATAAAAAAAAACACCGGTGTGTGATTTCTGTTTTGGTCACAAGTATTCTTGAGTTTAATGAGATGTGAATCTGCAGGAGGAGGCAGCTGAGGAGTCAAGTGCCTGATCAGTGTGCAAATAAACAAGAACTCCATTATTGGAAGTCTGCCATCAAGATACAGTCAATCGTATTCATAACACATTTACCGACATCAGCAATCGTTTAGCTGGTTGGCAGGTTATTCATGTGTTTAGTGGCCTACTGGGTACAGGTGCACACGCATCGGCATCACAGAATGGAAACGGCAAGACGGACATTGGTTGACAAATAACTTGATATCTTGCATTAACATGAAACTGGAATCACCGTCACCCACCACATATAGTTATCTCATTGGTGTTGGATGTCGACAGGTGGATGATGTTGGGCATCTGTTTGAGGAGCTTTTTGGTCTCGTACAGCAGCTGCAGAACATATCTGGCATGCAGAGTCTGCACGGAAGAAATGCAAGTCCCTAAAAAAGCCAGAACGTCGAGACTGCAAAGCAGGAGGGTGAGAAAGAGCCTCATTACTGTACCTGTTGCTCCTTAAATGCACTGAGGAGAAGGTTGGTATCGGAGACGGAGAGAGGGAACGAGAGCCGGGGTCCCGTGTACGACTCTGGAACGGGGATCAGTTTGTAACAGGTCTCTCTGTCTAACCAGGGGTCCACCACCGGGTCCAGCAGCTGGGAGATCAAGTCTGGAGGACACAGGGAGCAGCTGTGAACGTGCGGTACTGAGCTCACTCTCAAACAGATTAGTATTCCATCCAATGTTGCCATAAAACAACATGTCAACCTCTCAAAACTGTTCATCAACAATTCAGAGGGAAATCTTTCCTTTTTACTCCACAACATTAATTTGATAACTTCTGTCAATGGATGGCTTAGATCACCCAGTTGTTTCTTCCCTCATGTTATGCTGTAATCTTTCATCCACCCTTTGTACCTGTACTCTGGCAAACGACAAATAAATATATCAATCAATCAATCAATCAATCACTCTGCAGATTTAGACTAATTGTACCAAAAAAGATTTACAAATAAATTTTTATGAATTGTTATCCATCCATCCATCATCAATACCGCTTCATCCTCATTAGGGTCACGGGGGCGCTGGAGCCGATCCCAGCTGACATAGGGCGAAGGCAGGGGACACCCTGGACAGGCCGCCAGTCCATCTCAGGGCACACATAGAGACAGACAACCATTCACACTCACATTCACACCTACGGGCAATTTAGAGATCAATTGACCTGACTGCATATCTTTGGACTGTGGGAGGAAGCCGGAGAACCCGGAGGGAACCCACGCTGCCACGGGGAGGACATGCAAACTCCACACAGAAGGACCAACCAGACCGGGAATTGAGCCCACGGCCCTCTTGCTGTGAGGCGACAGTGCTAGCCACTACACCACCGTGCAGCCATGAATTGTTATAGGTTAAGATAATAATTAATTGATGGCTTGAATTGATATACTAGGTTTTAATTTGGAGTTCCCTGTAGTAAACGGCATGACACAACAGCACATCCAGGTCTGTGTGAACTCTCTGCTGCATTAAAAGACCACTCCAATATGCTAATATACCTCTAATGTAGGCACACAAACGAGACATGAGCAGGCATCTATCTCCAGGCCCATTTCTCATTTGTCTATTCCCCCCTTTATGTCTTTAAATGTCCTCCACTCTGCCATGTGTGCACGCGCTCACAAACACATGTGGGACGACCTCCGGATGCATGTGTCAACGGAGTGCTGGGCCTTTAAGCTGGACGAGATGGTCGATACATACTTCAGCCACAGCTGTGTCAGTGCAACACACTGACACATGGGTCTCCACAGTCACAGATGTTGCTAAGCAACAGGATGTACGCAATGGGTTCTCTAATGTAGACCAAAATACAGAGGCAAACTAATACTGCAATGTTCAAATGTCATCTCTCACTATTTGAATTTACTGTAAACATTAGTGTGACCTTCCTTCTTTGATCATTACATTTATACATAATAGCACAACAACATTAAATGAACATACACTTTCTTTACACTACAGCTACACATTTAAAAAAAATAAAAAGACAAAATGGCTTGAACACAAACTCACACGTGAGCTTCAGTATGTCTGAGAAACATGGCAGCTCAATGCACAGTGCAATATAATAAAGTTGTCCTGCCTTTATATCCATAGCAGCCCTGTTAGTACATTTTATTTTACTCGAAAATGTAATAATTTGATCTCCAATTTGACCAAATAACAAGGAGGAAGATAGAGATTTTAATACAATAAATAATATATTATCAAAATATTCTGTGTTTTGGCTCCTGACCTGGTCCGTTTACATTCAGCTGAGTGAAGTTGTCGAGCATGAAACTGAAGAAGCTGGAGAGCTGAAGGAAGAAGAAAAGAACACATGCAAGAAAAACATGTTCAAGCTTTCTGGTACTTCTGTAAATGAGCTTTACACTTGTCCTTGAGTCTTTACAGCAGGAGAGAGTGAGAGTTACCTGGAGCTGGTCCTGTTCCCCAGCATATTCAATGGACTGAAAGATGTTCCAGGTGTACCTGCGCCTCATCTCCAGACGGGCCATGTAGCGCCGGTACCACCGCTGGATCAAAACAGCTGCCTTCATAGCTGTGGCAAAAAACACCAACAGTTACATTTCATTGAGAGGGGAAACACACAGGACATGACTATGACATGTCTTACTTAGTATTCTATTGAATTACAGTCCAAAGTGACAAACATCATGAGGTAAATGTAAATTACACACACACACACACACACACACACACACACACACACACACACACACACACACACACACACACACACACACACACACACACACACACACACACACACACACACACACACACACACACACACACACACACACACACACACACACACACACACACACACACACACACACACACACATAAACAAAGACACACACACACACACACACACATAAACAAAGACACACACACACACACACACACACACACATACACACACATACACATCTTTAGAGATCAGCAGGGTCTTACTCAGAGCTGGGGAGGGACTAACTGTGGCATCTGTTAGAAGAAGAAAAATATAATTCAGCAAAATAAACTGGTAATTGGATATAATCATGCACAAAACACACACACGCGCACACACACACAAGTGAGAGCGATAACAAGACACAGGGGAGGTCATGAGCAACAGTGGGACTGGAAAAGCTGAGCAAATTAAAAGAGCTTTCTGGAGAAACACTCATTAAAGAGCGACGGCAGACTGTGAAGAAAGAAAAGAACCATATGTCAAACATCTGGTGGGTGGGTGTGTGTGTGTGCAACAAGTCGGAGGAAATTGTACTACCGCAAAAATTAATTTCCATCAGATTCATTCTGCATAATGTGACATTGAGATGTGTAGAACTGAACCGTAACACTACTACCATGACGACTGCTAATAACACACTGAAGAGCACGGACGAAATCATCTTACATAATGCTTCCTAGAGGGGAAAAAAGCGCAAAGAAAACAATGCGACGAAAGATTATTTCATCATCTATTATAAAATCTGTATATTTGAGGAGCTGCAAACAGAGAATTGTTTTGGAAATTGTTTTTCTTTTGGCTCGAATATTTTTTACTGAAATGATAAACCAACTGTCAAAACGGTTTTCTGACATTTGATTCATCAACTATTTATTTTCAGCCCTAATTTTCAATCTGGACTGAGGATTCATGTCAGACTGCAACTAAAAACACATCTTTTCCAACTATATCTTGAATAAAAACAGATTAGCGCTTCAGTGGCACCTTGAGGGTATACTTATGGTCTTTTGGAGTTTGTCTCTAGCTTTTGTAACCTTGTTGTTCTGAGTTTGTACTCAGTTGAATGCACTTATTGTAGGTCACTTTGGCTAAACGCATCAGCTAAATGACATGTAGTCCATACATTTGATTTGTAAAATCTAAAAATAAAAGCCACTTGAAGTCTGTCAGGACACAAACACATGAGTTTCATCATTCATCCCAAAAGCCTCAGCTTAGTTTTTGATAAGCTTGCACTCCAATTAGTATCCACAGGTAATATGTGTGCTCAGCTGGTCAGCCCACAGGCCCGATGTACCAACATGTCTGCTCTAATGTGATGCCAGTGGGGATTTTCACCTCCTTTTCCAAGGCAACACACATACATTTCAAATGTTCCCACTGACAGGGAAGGAACACGTGGGTCCGTCCTGAGAGGACAGCTGTACCTGCCCAGGCATCTTCCACTCGTTTCCCTTGTGGCTCTGTAGCAACAGAAGTGCCACAGCCCATGATGTACAACAAGGAGGTCCTGGGGGTCACATCAGTTGGTGGCACGTGACGGCTGCCATGAGACCTAAGAAAGTAACATGTCATGATCAGTCACTGGTTGTCTGATTAGGAGAACTCAGTTCTTCAGTTTATTAGAAGTTTTCTAAACACCATCATCCAGTCTCACGAAACAGCAGCAGGGTTCACTGGAGAGATGCACAAAGTGGCACGTTGACCTGTGTTTGTGTGTGTGTGTGTGTGGGGGGGGCGGTATGTGTGTGTGTTGCCATATTATAGCTTCGAGATAATAAAAAAATCACCATGAAAGACGCAATAACGCAGCAATGAGGGCAAATGAAAAAAGGGAAATATTGCTCAATGCGCATGGCTTCTACATTTGTTACACAGCATCATAATCCAACGTGCACATTTTACGCATCTGGCGCAAGTTAAACAAGTTTGTTTTTTCTTCCTACCTGCAGGTTGTATGCGCGCGATACGGAAATCATGAATGGGACGCGCAATATTCCACTTGCATCAGTGCTGCGAGCGCCACGTTCGCTACATGTTCCTCCAAAATGCCGAGTGAGAGGCGGTTTGGGCTCAAAGGAAGCTTACAGAAGGAGAGCTGCTGCTGCGGCAGCTGCAGGGAGGAGGGCGCACAGAGGAGGCGGAGGCATCAGGTGGATTTAAAGCACATCACAGGACTGAGAGCCAGTCAGCTGTTCCTCCTGAAAACAGCCCGCCATCAAGTAATTCCCCACCATGACACGTTTCACACATCTTTTCTGTGCCCCATGCTTCTATTCAGTGCATCAGCAAATACGTTCTATGTAAAAATAGTGAAGTAATGTAAGTAAACCCGTTCCCCTCAGGTAAAACACCTGTCATGTGTCAGCACTGTTGCTTACACTGTAATTGTTTACACTGTTAGCTGCAAGCCATCCATCACCATGTTGAGAGCCGCAATGGACGCGAGGTTTCAAAGTGTGGGTGAGGTCAGTAAAGTTGCCCCATCATGAAATTACATTTTACACTGAGAAGCAGACATTTTAGGTGAAGTTTGAGTGCGACAAACCACTGGACAGCAAGTTAGGACGGATGTGAGCGACTGACGTTTGAATAGTAAGCGATAAGGGCTTTCTTATGCGTTACTGTGTATAAAAGTAGAAGTAGTCACTGTGACCACAGCCCTTGGTTTGTGGACTACCGTTTGTGGACACCTTGCATGTATATTTTGAGTTGTAATTGTAACGCCTCAACTCCACATCAAAGGACACTCTCTCTCTCAAAACACCCCTAAAAAACTCTGACAAAGAGCTGCCCTTAAGCTAGTATTTTCTTCCAAATTGAATTCTTTCATAATGTTAAAAAGAAAAATAATGTACCTTTAAAAAAAAAGTAAAAATATTACATTCAAAGTATCAAAAAAACATTCAAACCAAAACTCTAACTCCAACTCTCTAGACAAGTAGCGTAGTTACGTTGGGCGTTGTGGGTAGGTTGGTGGGTTGGTTAGGACCCAGAGCCCACCCAGGGACCACTTTAAAGACTATTTAGCACTTGGAATACAAAATAATGAAAGAATATTGAAATCTGGTCATATTGGTGAGTCAGAACATCTTCGGATGTCTTGTTGTTGCAAAAAAAAAAAAAGTGTGGCATGGCAGCAGCATAATTGTTAAGCCTAAAGGCGGCTAGCGCCAGTGGGGGTAAGAGAGTCCTCCTGCAACAGGTGGGTTGTGGGGTTTCGATCCCCTCCCCATTAGTTACCAAGTCAGTGTCCTTGAGCAGGCACTGAACCCCCAGTTGCTTCCGCTTCACCGCGCCGCCTGCTCATAATAATAAGGATGGGTTAAATGCAGAGAACTAATTTCCCCTTGGGGATAAATAAAAGTGTATATTCTATTCTTTAACAATCATTAACGTTAGCTAGCCAGGCTAGTCATCCACTGGGTTGCTTTTCAAACAGGATGGCAGCCATTCGTTGGCCAGACAATAAACAATTTGCTGGTAAATAGCACTAAAACGCTCTGGTTCCCCAGTCTTCAATTAGCTCCATTTTAAATGTATTATACACAGCAATGGCTTCTGCTACCACTATTTAAATGCTTTGTCGGGCCAATATCCAATGGGAAGCCTCACACGAGCAACAACATATGGTTTAAGATATTTCCAATAATTTTTTCATTTTGAACAAAACTGCTTTGTGGTTCATTTTACTGCAATTGGGATAATACTAATTTACGAAATCATCATTCTGTATTCAAGATTTTCAACTAGCGGTTGAGAACAAACTCATATTTACTGGAGGTAAGACATCAAGTAAACATTCTCAGACTCCATACAACCAGGAGTCGCCCCCTGATGGTCATTAGAAGGAATGCAAGATTAAGGCACTTGAGAAGTTTGCCTACAGGGCATTCTGCCAGAAATCTCCTTGCGTTTAGTCAAATAACCAGCAAGACTTTAGTTGGGTTTTTGAACTAATTAAGAGCAAATGGGAGAAATTTTTGCAGTTTATTTTGAATGCAGCGCAGACATTTATAGCCCACTGGATCTAACCTGAAGGTCACGAAGTACTTAATTCCATTTACTCTGCATCAGTGTACATTACTCGCATAGAAGGCAACAAGATTAAAAAATAAAATTCTTTAATGATAAAAGTTAATAAAATATTGTCATTTGTCCAACTCTTCATGCAGCAGCTCTTGTACGAATCCTCCGTTGGACAAGTGTGACAGCAGCACTGATCTCCTGCAGAGTGATCACTTTCAGTCGGTTGGTTTTGGAAAGCCGTGAAGCCTCCAAGCTCACCAGTCTGAGCAGGACTGGTTTGGGAAAATTGAGCGGACTGGCCAGGAAGTCTGTAGTCCTCATCCCGGCCGGACTGACCTGCAGAAGAGATGAAAGTCTCAGGGGGGTTGCACTGGTCTCTTTTCTCAAATGATCTGAATTACTGCAGCTCGCACAGTCCTCTTGAAAGGAATACATTTTGTATTTTTTTATCTTCTGTTCTATTTAAAATCATCCCATGAAACATGAGAATGTTGTGTTAAGTTTTAAACGCCACACGTCCGTGCAAGTTCGTACTGCAGTTCGTACCTCTTTATGAGCTCTGTAGAGGACAGCCGCATGGCCTCGGTTCCTTTTCCTAGTTAGTGGAGGAGTTCTGCGCGTTGTTTGGACAGAAGCCTTCATTTTGCCTTCTCAGACTTTACACTTTCAAGGAGGAAATCAACTGATGAGATTTACCGCAGCTTTTAAAACAACCAAACCAGCAGGAATGAGAGCGTGGTCAGAGATGTGAGGAGTGAAAATGGTGTTTTAATGAACACAAATTGGAGACAGCTTTGCTTAATTAGGCTTAATTACTTTCACCCAGCAGCTGTGGAAACCCTCAGTGTGAGTTGATAGGAAAGTATTGATCATTTTGACCTTTTTGTACATGACATAATATTGTTTATTACCTTTTAATGCTGTGTGTGATTTTATTCTTTAGATGATAGAATATGTACAATCCTAATTGTGATTGCATCTTGTAAATACATTTTTTTGGTATTCTGGTGGAAAAAAACTTCCACATTGAGGCTTTTCTTCCCTTATTACTTATCACAATTCTTATCAGCAGAGAAATAAACAAATATATTATTTTGTACAGTATAATTGGAAACCTTCAGCTGTGTGTTTGTAGATTTAGTTAAGAAGAGATGTTGAAATGGTTTCAGATTTTATTCTTTTGAAAACTTTTGGATTTATTTTCTATCTTGTCTCATTTTCATTTGAATATCGAATAATTAAATTTCTAATAATGTACCAGCTGATTTTTCTTTTACAGAAACAAATAAAATAAAAGCATTTTGGAATTGTTTTTATTTGGCAATGACATATTTGTGACCAAAATATGTTCTGAGTGGGACTTACAGTTGAAAAACAAACTCAGTTTTTCTAAATGATTCCAAACATTCTGTATCTTTTGACAACATTTCTTGTTAATACACACAGTATCGGCCAACATTTAATAATAGGATAGCTAATATCAGCCGCCTTATTAGTTGGGCTCTTCTTTGAAATGTTGTTCTCCTTAATTGTATCATTATTTAAAAAATAAATTAAACACTTAGTAATCTAAAATGATTGTACTTCTTTCTTTTGTACTATAATTAACATGGTAACGCAAATGCAAAGTGCAGCAAACATACAAGGACATACAACTCGACCTTCTGGTCAATCATATGGATCACAAGGCCCAGCATAAGCCATCACCACCCTCTAGCACACACATGCACACGCACACACACACGCACGCACACACACACACGTACACACACACACACCTACACACACACGTACACACATACATACACACACACACGCACACACACATATACACGCACAACCCAAATCTGTCAAATTGACATCACTAGCTTTTGTTTTTTGCTGCAGGATTTTTGACTTGACCGCTGTGGCTGTCCAGTGATTTCCAGAATGTATGGTGGTCGTTTTTATGGTTGTGGATGAACAGCTGTAGGAGGGGCTTTGTCAGATAAGGATGGCATTAGGTAAAGCCATTAGTGTCCCGTGGATTATTGTAATCCAGCCTCTCTATCACTGCTGGCTCGGCTGCTCAGTCTACAGTCGGTGTCCTCTGGTTCGGAGCAGGTTGGAAGATGGCTCTCTACGTGCATCATTTCTTGCTAGCCCTGCTTCTGGGAGCTAACGGTACGACTTCACTCTTTTATGCCTGGTGCTGCTGTGGGGGTGTGGGCCCATAATCTGTGTGATTTAGAATTGCAACATCAGAAAGCTTTGAGGGAGTTAAATCACCTAAAACTGGACAATATGATGAAAAAAATCCTCTGAAACTCAGACGTCAAAGGAAAAACTACTTCCAAACTAAGACTTAAATATATCAGATTTCCTGAATAATCATGTTGATTATTGTGGAGGTTTTCCTCAACGACACTTTAATTGATTCTCTGTGTCTGTGTTGTGTTTATTTGCTTGTTCTTAGTACGGTTAAATTGACAGACCAATGCACAGATTTTGTTTGCTAGAGTGTGTGACTACTGTGTCCTAACAGTATTTTTTTCTTCTTTCTGTCCATCTGCCTGAACAGTGCTCATCAGCGTTCACGCTCAAGAGGTACGAAGAACGCTTAGATTATTGTCAGAGATGATTGAGCACTTGGAGAGCGTTAAAATATGCAAAAAAAGTGTAATTTGGTAATACTTTAGATCAGCCACACCAGAGACATCTCAGCTGGAAGTTTAGCAACCTCTCTCCAGTTTACATTGGTTCAATTGTTTTTTATTTTTAAGAAATCACTGGAAATTACTCTTTTGACATTATTAATTGCAAACCAGCTGTATATTAAGATAGTGGTGTTATATACATATAATATGTTTGGGGTTTCCTGATAAGAAAGACTTTGGATTGCATCTAGTAGATGTTGTTTTTCTGTGTTTGTATAAGGCGGCAGTGTCCGAGACATGGACTAGCAGGTCCTGCAAATGTGATTGTGAAGGAGATGAATCCCAGACGCAGTCTTCCTCCATTGGGGCCGGCTCTTCCATGGTGGACTGCATGCCAGGTAAGGAGCATCAAATCCGGTTTCTTTTTGTGCCAGTAGCCTGTAACTTTCTTAAAAATACACCTGTTCATTTAGTTTTCTCCATACACAACGGCCACAGATTTTCTCATTTCTAATGAGGCCGCTCATTGATCTACTTTCTCAGGGATTTTTGTTCACTAGATGATCAAATTGAATCATTAAACTGATAATCGTACTTGCATCAAGGAATTAATTGTGATGTCAGTTTTAGATTCAGATAATGAACTTGTCGAATGAAACCGACAGTGTGGACGAGGACAAGAACCATACCTGTTGGAGAGCTAGTGTACACTACAGTAGGTCAGGAACTGACGATTTTATTTGATCTTCAGCGAATCTGAAAAATATTTTAGTTTGGGTTATTAAATCTAAAGAAAGTAAATTTAACGCAATATAAAACATAGTACAGCTCCACAAATTCATAAATGGAGAGATGTAATGTGTGTGATAGACGGAGAGAAAGGGACTCTCCATATGCACATGAGTACATACATGAGTGCATTAGACTCCAGATTTGACACCACAGGGTGGATATGCTCCACTGGACACCATCAGAGAAGATGATGAAGCCATGAAAGGCAATAAAAACGCCTCCGCCCAGGCTGCTAGATGTACAATATCAATAATAGAAAATGTGGTCTGCATCAAAATTAGGGCTGCAACTAACGATTATTTTGATAATCGATTAATCGGTTGATTATTTTATCGATTAATCGGATAAAAAAACAAAAAAACTTAAATTTTCAACCCTTTATTCAAAACAGGGTCCGTACGGTCATGGAAAACCTGGAAAGGTCATGGAATTTTTAAATGGCTCTTCGCAGGCCTAGAAAAGTAATTGAACAAAATAAAATCCCAAAATATTTGGAAAAGTAATGCAAATTTGTTTTATTCAAATGTTAATTTACACGGTATATATACGGTATGCTTTGGAATTCTCATTGTTATTTTAAATACTACATCTTCTCACTTTGTCACGTATAGACAGAGTTTTCACAAAATGTTTAATCATGGAAATTTGGTTTAAAGTCATGGAAAGGTCCTGGAGATCCACTGGTCACCATGGTGATGAACCTGTTCACTGGTCAGCATGTGGATGAACCGTCACAAACAGACTGACAGCTTTACTCTCCTGAGCAGTGGTCCCCATGTGGACCGGCACCCTGAACAATATCAGAGACGCGTTCCGATTTATTATTTTGTTCACCTGGCCCGCTGCCGTTGAGATTGCAGTGAGACGCGGAAAAAATGTGAAGTGGTGCTCTTCGCAATAAAACATCTTTGATGGGACGTGTCGCGTCTCGGCCAATCAGCATTCAGATGTCGACAGCGTTTGGGAAGTTAGGTTAGCTTGAATGTTAGTCCGCTACATCTGCTGCTGTCACGCTGCACGGTGTAGCGATACTAACAAAGTACTCGTACGTTAAAAACGATGTGATTTAGCATATTTTTAGTATCGATACTTCATTAAAAGAGCGATCAGAGCGCACGCGCTGCTCCGCTCCGTTAAATGTTGTCTGCACGCGCAGCGCAGCGCTCACAGCGAGTGGCGTCGTGGCTTATCTCCGTTGCCTTGTCCGTGGAAAAATATTTTCCGCTATCCGCCACGGAATAAATAACCACGTTTTCTACGTTGTACTCTTGTGGAAATGCCACACACGTCGTGACATGTAGCGCCCTGGTGTCTGGGTTTATAACGTCACCCGTAGGCGCACACAGCTCCGTGAATGTCTCCGACTACGTGAATGACTTCCGCATCCAGCGCCACGTGAGCAGCAGCAGCCAATTAGATTCATCAACAGAGGAGCAGCTCAGCGCTGATTGGCTCTAACAACGCAGCATTATGCTCTCTCCTCTCTCTCCCTCCGCTCCGCTCTTGTTTCTCCTGCGCCGCTCTGCGCTCAACTCAACTTTGTTTATACTCCGTGACTTATTGAGCGCCGTAATAATCGCGCGACACAACGAATCGATAATGAAATTCGTTGCCAACTATTTTAATAATCGATTTTTATCGATTTTATCGATTCGTTGTTGCAGCCCTAATCAAAATACACACAATATTTGGCAGATTGTTTTTTAAAAATTCATTCTTGAGTTTAGAAACATCAGTTGACGAAATGATCCATTACTAGCTGTTCACGTCATATTCATCAGCAGATGGATATATACATTTTTAAAATCACTTTCAGAATTGGTCCTGGGGTTTAACTTTCCACCTAATCTCTCTCTGAAATCTGCAAACTTGTTTTGGGGATCTCCCGCCAAGCAACAAAACCCAACACAAACAGAAAGCCCCGCTGGCATCGTCCTAAGGCCTGAGCTATAAAGATCCGACTTGAATCATGTCAGGCTTGAAGTGAAGAAAAAGCCAGTGCTGATGTGCAGTGGGACGGGTTTCCGCTCAGTCAATATCTGTCAACTGAGCCACTAATCACATGGCAACCGGTGACGGAGAGGAGGAAGAAGTTCATCAGATATTCATTATCTCAGATTATAATGCTCAGATTACGGTGCTCATAATAGACTCTGCCGATCGCACAATCACAGAAAGCAACAATTACCATGGACCTGGACCTGGGGATGATAAGTGATGACTGAGACTCTGTGCAGCCTCCAACTTGATGTCCCATCAATCCATCGGGTGTCACCCCTTTTTTTCCCCAATAATTCAGGCATCTGAATATATTTTATATCATTCTTGAAATACATTAGTGCCCGACCATGGAGTCACCCGCATCACTGTTATGTTTACACGTATCTCCTGACTCACACAGGCGATGCTGCTGCTGCTGCTTGTATGTGTTGTAATACTGGGGATTAGATAGGATGTGACCCTGTGCCAGATAGGCTTAAGCCAGTAGTAAACAAAAGCGCAGTCGTCCTCCATGTATCACACAGCTAATATCATTTCTGAAACTTCAGGGAGAACAAAAACTCACTCATGTGCAGCTCCCTCATCTCCTCCATTCATGAATTTCTAAAGTGTATTTACTAAGTCAACAAAGGACTGTCTCTCGTGTGTTTTTAGTGGAAGTCATACGGCAGATTGACAGATCAAAACATGGGAGCTAAAGCTGTCGAGGGTAGAACATGGCCATCTGTCCGCCTGCCGCCCTAATGGACATCGCTGATCTCTCTCACTGTGGAGAATTAAATTGCAGGCTTTTAGGACGGGATATGGGTCACACCGGGTCTGCTGACGGCGGGGGCTCTGGAAGCGGGATGGTGTGAGGATGGAAGTGTGCAGGGGTGAGGCTGGAGAGATGGAGAAATAAGCAGCTAGCGAGGTATAGTGTTGCTGGTCACATCTTTGTGTTTTGCTGCTTAGCTGTTGGCAGACATGTTTGTGTTCTCCTTGACCTTGAAAACCATGTGGCCACGGGGCCTTTAAAACAATGTTATCAACTGAGATACAAAAGAGCTTAAATTAAGACATCTGTTTTATAACTTGGTCTCTGATCCTCCTGCAGAGTGTCCGTACCACAAGCCTCTGGGCTTCGAGGCCGGGTCAGTGAGTCCAGACCAGATCACCTGCTCCAACCAGGAACAGTACACCGGCTGGTTCTCCTCGTGGCTCCCGAGCAAGGCCCGGCTCAACACTCAGGGCTTCGGGTGGGTACACGCCACAAAAGATGTTACTATTTTGAAATCGTAAACAAAAATTGCATAGTTACAGAGCTGCATTTTTTTTGAGTCTCCAATGCAGAGATTTCCAAAAGTTATATTTGTTAGAATTTCAACTCACAAAATGCTTTTGGCAGAGATGGTCGACTGTTCTCACCCTAATACACAAATGTCGGTCACTTGCCATCTGTGAGGAACGTGTTAGAAAAAATGCAGTCAAAGAGAGAGATGAGACCTATCTGTCATTATGTAAGATGTAATGCATGCCAATATGCTCTCACTTAAAACATTAAGATATAAATAGGATCGGAAGTGCAAGAATAGATGTGCTAAATTAAACTACTGGCTCTGAGGAGCTGTTATGCTAAGTGGTGTAAGGGTTGAAGGCTTTCTGTTTCGCCCTCTAAAATAAAGGTCCTATTGATAACATTAATATGTAGATGAATATTTATCAAAAATAATACATCCACAGTTTTTAGAACTGGACGAATTAGATTTTTGCTTTTCCTAAAAAATCAACTGAATGTTTTGTTAACCTCTGTGAAAGATATCCGAGAACGGTGAGCCAACAGTATCAGGACCTTGGAGTCACGTGATCGCTCTGCGTTGTCAGCGAGCAATAAACATACTGATTCCCAGTTAGTGGGGAAAAACACACAAATGGCTAATTTGACATTATGCACCCGACTTTAATTACCGACACCGCTGTATGACCGCTCACCGCGAGGCTGTAGAATATGTGAATATTTTCCATGGCAACATGATAACAACACGTTAGCACATATTAGCTATCTTCCCAACCCTCGGAAAACAGGTGGTTCTTCTGGTTAGCTTCTCAGCTGCCTGGAGCCACGTACAGGTTTACTTCAAGACTCCATGACATCACTTGGGTGTGGTTACAGGTGCAAGAGAGTACTTTTCAACCAGAGAAGGCAGCAAAACACAATTGTTTATTTTGCCTGTTGTTAAGTTACTTTTTAAGAAAATAAATGCATCTAAAGAAACTTTAACCCAGTGTATTTAAAAAATAGTAAATGCGTTGATCCCATTCAGCTGCCGCAGTAAGTCAGGACAATGTGATAGAAGTTTGGCATTCTAACACATTGTCTGTGAGCCGGAGTTAATGTAACCAGTAACTGTGCTTTCTCTACTATGCCAAGTCAAAATGTCTGCTTGGAGAAACCAGCTCTGGCTAAGCACCTTTACATCCGTTTGTGTGTTACCTGCTTTAAGAGGCTTCAGCAAGTCAAACTGAACCACAACTGCTGCATTACTTCCAGTGTTTGTCCTCCAGCTGTGCCTGGCTGTCTAAATTCCAGGACAGCGCTCAGTGGTTGCAGATTGACCTGAGGGAGGTGATGGTGGTCTCGGGGATCCTCACCCAGGGCCGCTGTGACGCTGAGGAGTGGATCACCAAGTACAGCGTTCAGTACCGCACGGACAAAACACTCGGCTGGATCTTTTACAAAGACCAGACTGGCAACAACAGGGTCAGTTGAACATTATCATCGTTTCCATTTAGTTAATTATGGCTTATTTTAATTTTTTACTTTTTTTAATTTAAGAACAACAATCTGAAAAAATATTTGTAATTACTCAAGCAAAAAGGACAACCATTTGCTGGTTCCAGCTTCTCAAAAGTGGGAATATACTGCTTTTCTTTTATTCACTACATTGAGAATAAAAACTATTTTGTTTTTGGCCTGTTGCTCTGACAAAACTAGCAATTTAAACATGTGATTTCTTCACTATTTTCCAAAGGGTTATAGTAATTGTTCAATCGATGTTGCAGCCCTTCATTAAAACCGTTATTCACATTAGTAGTAGTAATTGTAGTAACTTTAATGTAACATGCACTATATTTAGTCTATCAGTGTCTTTCTAAATGAATCTCTCTTTCTTTCTCTCTCTCTCTTTTTTTCTCAGGTGTTTTACGGTAATTCTGACCGTGCCTCGTCCGTGCAGAACCTGCTGCGGCCGCCCATCGTGGCGCGCTACATCCGCATCCTCCCCCTTGGATGGCACACACGCATCGCACTGCGCATGGAGCTGATGCTCTGCATGAACAAATGCATCTGAAAGCTCTCCTCCCCACCAAGGCCCCCCCCCCCCCCCCACACACACACAAAACAATCTTCTATCTATACCTAAGTCGTTCGATTGTGTGGTCTGTTATTATATCCACAGCTGTGTCCTCCTCCAGCTCCCCGTGTAGAACCACAAGGTGAAGATACAAAGACAACAGTTTGACTGATCTAATTTAAATGTGTGTTCGATATGCTCAATGAGCTTCATTCACTCCTCTCTCCATTGTCTGTGTTCAATCGGTCTCATACCAGGGGGGCTTTTATTTGGTGAGTTCTCAATAGATTGTTGCAATGAATTTTGCAATGAAATGGCATAAATTCAAAGCAATAATTAGGCATGGAGAGGGAGAGGCGGCGTTGCCATGGAGGTTGTATTCAACGGCCTGAGACAAGCTCTTCCAAAACATTTGTGTCCTCCTGTAAAATGTTATCGGCTTCTCCTGATATTTAAGAATAAACAGGAACCTCTTTTCCTTACATCCCCTGAAAGATGAGGCTGGTGATAGTCTACATGTTTCTTACTGTCAACAAATCCCAAAACCAGCAATGAGTTCATCCCAACAACAAGTATTGTTTGTGTGAGCAGAGACATTTATTTTGTATTATTCCCCAGCACTATTAGAAACACATTGTTGCATGTATGTGACATGTGCCTTCACTACAAAGAACACAGGAACTGTAGTTTATAAAAGTGTGTGATTGTGGCCCCTCTGGTTTGAATGGTCTCGTGTTCGAGTGCCACAGACCAAATAAAGAAGCAAGAAAGAGAAAAAGACGCTTTAATTGTGGTCCTTTTAATGATATTGGTTGATAATAAGAAATGTGGAATAATGTCAGACTTTTTCTTTAAATACGTCTGTATTTCACTTCTTCTCCTCTTTCCTGTGTGTAACAACTTACATGTCTACTCATCACTGTTGTATAAAGGTCGAGGGATGGAAAATTCACTACTGTTCAGATATGGGTTCTGTATTGTGTTTAACCCCTGATTTCTGTTTGTAACATTTCAATTCAGTTTCTCGTGATACTTTGGGAATATGATGCAGCGTCTTATTTACTCTGAAGATGTGTCCTTTATTGTATCTGGAAAACATTTCCCTGATTAAAATGTGTACTGTGTACTAATGAAGTATCTGTCTGTCTGTGCAACAAAACAAACATATGAGCCGATCAAAAATGTACAGTTGGCTTTTATTATGAGACCCTATCATTTTTAAAGTAGAATGGTCAGTATAGATACACTCTATTATTCCTATTTACACCCTGTAAGAAGTGGGGGGAACAAAATAACTGATGTTTTCGGAAACAAATTCATATTAGTGAACATAAACTCTTGCTCTCATGTCAGTTGTCAGCGTAGGTGACCTGCTGGGGGGGTTGAAGCCTCCATCTCCATCTGAAGTGTTGAGTCAGTAAGCTAACATAAGGCTTCGGGTCACTGGCAACGCAAAGCTTTGTCCTCACTCGGTCCCATAAATGAAATAGACAAACCCACGTCAGCAGTCATTTACAATTATTAGCAATCAGGATTTTTAATAATACACAACACAGAGCAGTAAGTCCTGCCCTGGGTCACCTTCAAGGACAAATTGGAAAAAATAAATAAATCAAATGTATTGCAGAGCGACGTGTATATGGTATTCCATGTGGACACTCTAATCACAGTCTCCTTATGGAAATCCTTCTCGGCGCTATATTTGGCTCCAATTTAACTCACCGCTGATTTAGCCAGAACAATCCGCATCAGTCTGAGTCCCTTTCTGAATGTTATTGCTTTCAATCAGCCATGTCGTCAATTGGTTAATTCCTATTTTGAATCAGTCCTTCTTTTCTTTGTTCCCTCCTTCTGTGATACTTATAAAAGGGGTTCTTCTTCACTTTAGGACCACAGGGGAAGAGGAAGGAACAAAGGATGCTGTATTTTTTGTGTGCCTAGGCCACTCGTAGACAACACGTAAATGCCTCTATGAATAGCCTAGCTGAGTAAAATCATCCCTGATCATGACTATTAATATTAAAAACAAGTTGCAATGCGAACACTGTAGGAAAACCAATATCAGATGTACAAAAGGCATTTACAACAACTTTGATAACACAAGCTTTTAAAATGCAGACTGATAAATGTAAACACACACATTAAAAGATAAGTCTGGTGTTATTCTATATCTTCCTTACTGTCAACAAATCCTGTGAAAGAGACTGAACCAACAACAAAACATTGCAAGGGGCTGCTGCGTTAGTGGTGGCATATTGTTTGAGGTCCCAGCAAGACTAGAAATACGAAGCACGAAGTCCAGTTTGAGAAAGAGATTAATGCTTCTAAGGGCTTATTAAATCCCCAAATACTCCACAATAGTTCATAACACTCTGAGACAGGTTTTTGCAACACTGGAAAGTTATCACCACAGTAATAATTGTATTATGTATGGTCACGACGGTTACAGACTACAAGTAATCTAATATGAGTAATCTACAATTCATTGTTGGTTTTGGTCTTGTCATGAGATTTGTCTCCATCATTTTATATATTTTTTATTACACCAGCCTAATATTTCAGACCTTAAAGATTGCATGTGAGGTATGCCTTTTTTGGCTGAATGCTCCCCTACTATCTTAGACACCTAGATGTTGTATTTAAACCTCAGTTTTAGAGGCCAACCTTTCACCACCAAAGTTGATGTCCGTAACTTGCTGTTAAAGTTGTAGACAAAACCAACATGGCGGCACGAATCTGGAAAGCAGTTGTGGCTGATGAATGAACTGAGAGACTGGAAATAGGGCTTACTTTGGGGACACTAAGAGTGGGACATAAAGTGAACTGACAGTTACTGTGTAGAGCTCAGAGCCTAACAGTCTCACTCGGGCTGCTCTGCTATCAAACCTCGCTGACAAATAGCCCGGCCCGTCACGAAACTTCAAAACGAATGTCATGAGAGTGATGATCAGATTTGTGAGTAATGTCCAAGATTTTCTTTTAGTCATCATTATATCTTTACATTTTGATGAAACAAAGAGGAAAAAAACTTGAAAAATAACGTGATATAACGTGAAAATCTGTTAACAATATATCAAATTGAACAAAAAAGGACATTCACCATTATTAAATATTCCTTTTGACACATTGTATTATCAACATAAAGATCTATGCATTTCTTTGTGTCGAAAGTAAAGCTCTTGCAATTACACATTTAATTATATTACCTTATACTATTCCAATACAGCTTACATACTGTATCATTTATAGCTTATATCCTTGAATTTAAAACAAATACATATTTAATAAATTATGTTGATATAAATAAATTTATCTTCTTCTTTTTTTTCTTTTTCTTATTAAATATCAGAGCTTGAAAAACATTTGAGTTCATTGGCCACTGGAGTGTGACTGCGGCTGTCTGACGCGTTGCTGTAGTGTCCCGTGAGCACAAGATGGCAGCAAAGAGGCCACGTGGGCAGTGTGTACGTGACAGGAAAGACCATCTTATTCTAATGTTCTAACCTTGTCAAGAAGAGAGAGTAACATACAACGGACACAGTACCGGCTTCCCGGGAGGGAATGGGCCTCTTTCCTGTCTTTGATTCCCTAACACTGTTACTGGCCTTGGGCCTCTCGTCGTCAGCACGCAACTGTGTTTCTGAACGAGGATGAAGTGAAATAGGCTGTTGTGTAAACTTGTACTACAGTACCGTGATGTCTGCGTCTGGCAGATGCTTACAGGATGGGGATGAAGTTGGAGGTGGCGTGTTTTGGGAGAGGGAGGGGAGGGGCTTACAGCGCAGTCTCCTTCAGGTCGTTGAGGTTCGGCATCCTGGTTCGGGAGGCTCGGGTAAAAGTGGGTCCGTTCTGCCCCGGTTTAATACCCAGCTGCTCGGGGGTGAACTGAGCGCCCTCCGCCCGCTGTAAGGCGGACACGTGCCAGCTGGACTCAATCTGTCCAGGGAGGGGGTAGCTGGGCTTGCGGCTCTTGGCCTGGGTGGAGCTGCTCACCCCCGAGTGGCCCCTGCTCTCAACGTGCCCTCGACCCTCAGTGTAGCCCGCTTTGGACGAGGGCTGAGGGGGGTTGGGGAGGGGGGCTTGGAAGCGCAGGTCTGGAGGAGGAGGAGGAGGAGGAGGAGGAGGAGGAAGAGGCTGACCTTGATTTGAGGAGGAAGGGGAGAGGTGAAGGAGCCTGCGGAGTGACTTGAGTGGTTGACTCTGTTAGGAGAGAAAGAGATACAGTGGATGAAAGAGTTATTAGTGCGTTAGTCCACCCAAAGCATTACATAACATGATTTACATATCATTTTTGTATTATTGTACGAAGGGTCCCTTTGAGGCCATTTTAGTACCTCCAGTGTGTGACATTATGCTCCATACCTGGGAGTGCGAGTCAACTGGTTTGTCTGGTGGCCAGTCATTCACCCTCTCCCTCTCCCTCCCTCGTTCCCTCTCTCTCTCCCTCTCCCTCTCTCTTTCTCTCTCTCTGTCCCGGTCTCGGTCCCGGCTCTGTTCCCGCTCCCGGTCTCTGTCTCGGGATCGCTCGCGGTTTTTCCGCCGGCTGCCGTGGTGAGATGACGACTTGGAGCTCCTCTGCAGGGACAGGTGTTCTTGTCCGTTACCAGGAACCTGACATTTCAGAAACCAATAAAACATGTTCCACTTTGTGTAAATGTCTCTGCGGCGAGGTTACCACACTTTATCACACAATACGTGCCACTCAGATCACGGCGAGGCTCTTCATGCACCTCTGGCAGCACCAGACGAAACACGAGGAGCATGTGATGGTGATAAGTGACTATTTCTTACAGAAACTATAAAACGCAGTTGGGCTGCAACTAACGAGGAATTTCATTGTCATTTTTGTTTATTAATAAATTCATCTTTTCATCTATAATATGTCAGTTCATATTTCGATAAAATTTAAAATAATATAAACAAATAAATGCAAATGATCATATATTAATATTATCTCTAATATTTGGCTTTTTAAATTATCTTCAACAATTTCTAAATTATCAATTTTTTGGGGGGTGAGAAGAAGATATGTAGTCGCTTTTGGACAGAGCCAGGCTAGCTGCTCCCCCCTGTTTCCCCAGTCTTTGTGCTAAGCTAAGCTAACCTGCTGCTGTCTGTTGCTCCGTGTTTAATGGACATACATGAGAGTAGTAAGTAGTCTATCGAACCTTCCCATCTGACTCTCGGCAGAGAAAGTGCAAAAAAAGCCTAAAATCACCAACTATTGCTTCCTGCAGCGCAACGCAGAGTTCATCAATGTGTCCAGTGGGAGTTGGTATACACGAATATGTTCATGACTCTTAAAGATGTTTTGAAAAGGATGAGTGTTGTTTCACAAATGCAACGTGAATACAAAAATGACAAACGCTGTAGCAAAGACACGATGAACACTCAGACACCGTGCAGCGTTAGGACCCAGAATGAAGATGAAATCCCTTCAAAATGTCAATGTTTCTCAGTCAATCAGTCATGAACATTTCAAAAGCAGGTGATTCTGGCGAGGGCGGTGCGAGTTAACATGCAGCCGGAGAGTCGATGTTAGATTACTGGTGAGGCAGGGTAGGGCGCGGTAGGCTGGTGCTGTGCCATGGGCGAGGCAACTACAGGCAGGACTTTGACAGCCGAGTTGTGCTTTAAGCTGTTCTTTGAGCTAAAGAGCGGGAAAAGGCTTTTCCGGATGCTGGGGTTCCTCCCATCTTGCGTGTCCGTCTGTGGGGCAGAAGACGCAGAGCCACAACTCTCAACACAAACCTCTGACGCAAACAGAAAAAACTAATGCAGCACCTCATGCTGACCCATCTCAATAAAATACCAGCCAGCAATAGATATAAAGAGAAGAATCAATAATACTATACACATCTGATTAAGATGGTCTGACCAGCATTTAAGGATCGTTGTAAATATTCTGCAATGTTATCAAGACCACTTAGTTTGGAGCTAAAGCTAAAAGAGTGTCCAACATGTTGATGTGGTGGCTGGGGCGTGGTTGGGCTCCGGAGGGGAGTGGCTCAGGGAACAGGTGGGGAGGAGGCCTAATTGGCCTCAGCTGCAGGAGATCAGAGGCTGTGTGTCTTTTCCCTATATGGGAGAGCAGAGGCAGTCTGCAGAGACAATAAAGAATATTGCTAACGATACCCTGAGTGTGCTCATTCCTTGGTGCTGGGGGGAAACCCGGAGAATGTGACAGGAGCTTAATAATCAGTTGTTAATAATCAAGTGTGCTTCTATTAATTTTTTTCACTTCAGATCTTCAGTTTGCACATAAAAAGATAAAAAGAACAGAAATACTGCTAATTTAAAAAAGGCAAAAATGGAAAGTTGGTGGATCGCTAAAAAGAAAATGCAATGAAGCGCAGAGGAAAAAACGACTTAATGAATCAGTCAGAAGGTCCACAAAACACCGCCCACTCCACTGGTAAGTCACAATAGATACTAATATATAGATGCATGCAACATTTCCACTGGCTTGAGTGGCATTCTTTTAATTCCATCATCTCTTTGCAATCGTCTTTCTCTGCAGTGGTTTATTACCCCCCCCCCCCCCCCCCCCGAACTCTTCATCTCCAACTCTCCAAATAGTGGCGTAACAATAGTGGAGGCAAATATTTGTTTATTTGCATCTTCTTTTGACCATTTTTCAGGGAATTTTGCCCAGCACTGATTATAGTTTTACTGATCATGTTTACCAGATAACTTTTACTTATTGAGGCTTTTTATAATCTTTTATTTTTATTTGTACAGGGACCGTACCGTACACATGAATCTGTCTGGTAATCCCGATTTCTCGTGCTTCTTTGTCTCATTGTAGCGATGCCGCTGTGTTCTCAGATTTCAGCGGTTTGCTCGGTGACTCTAATGTTGTTATTACCAACAGGAATGATGGCAGATACTGTGAAAATAATAAACCCTTTAACACCCTCTGTGGTTAGATAGCAGTGTTCCTTCACACCATGAGTTAGTTTTTAAGCACAAATAAACACTGATGCTACATATAATCATGTTTTACAGTATCTACTATGCACTAAAATGTACTTTATAAATACCTAAAGGAAATACGTCTGTGTGTGCTGGATGAAATGACTTCAATGCTCTTACTATTTGCGTCTTCTTCTTTTTCTTCTTGATGGCTCTGAAGAAGCCCTGTTTTTCCTTCTCTTTGGCGGGCTCTGGAGGATTCATGACCATTGCTTCTGCGGTGGTCCTACGTGGCAAATGTAAAGAACATTGTTTCCGCTGTATGACTCGTGTTTATATTACAAGTTTAGGATTAAATGGTGACTTCCTATCAAGTATGTCTCATATGAGGTACAACCTGAATATCGGATGTAAGTACAATAAATTTACAGTATGACAAGACACAGTTGCTAAAATAATACCCCTCGGAAAAAATTACAGAAAAATTAACAAACTGAAAATTCAAAAAACAGCACAACGTATTTTTAGTTTTTTCAATAAAATCGTGGATAGTGTAAAAAATAAACTCAATAATGTTCTTGTTTTTTGTTCACTTCATTTAGATCTGCCCTTCATTATGACAATATTTACAGTAAGTACTGTACATAAATTGCTTCTTTTTCCACTGTCAACACAAGAGAGAAAAGATTTTGTGTGTTTTCAACTTCATTCATTTAGAGACTGATAGTGACCTTGTAAAATCAGATGGATCTTAATTAATGTTGTGACAGTGAGGAAAGTATGTGCGGTAGTTTTAGACCCACTTTGTTTCATTTCTCATGAGATGTCTACCTCTGAGGTCAAAGCATGCTGTGTTGTAGAAGCTCAGTTCCTTTTTCGAAACAATAAATGTCGACACAGTTTCCTCCTCACAACCTTTGAATGTACATCTATGCTGTGGACACAGTCACTTGCCACGGCAGTTCACAAATAAATAAGCAGTCATCACCAGTCAAAAGCCGTTTGGCGTTTGGAGTGGTTGACCATGGAAAGAGGGTCTCCGGGTACAACGGGTACGACCGGCCCTCGGCCCTGCACGACACCGTCATGGAAAGAGGAGGAGTTGTCTGGTCTGGGGGAGGGGACTGAGGAGACAGGCGGGTACAGAAGGTTATTAAAATGTCTGTTACCAATCTATGCTGTTTGAGGTGTTCCGGGGGTAATTCAACAATATTTTATTTTGCTGCACTTACATTTGCCAAAATCCACCATGTCTGTCTATTGAAGCCCATGTATAATTGTTGTTGTTCTCTCTTTTTTAAATGTGTAAGAAACCCCAAACGTTTGTGTCAAACTGAATGTGATGTTGTGTCATTTGACAAGTCACAAAGTTAACTGGACATGCAACACAATTGTATTAAATTATGGCTTAAAGAAAACCAGCATTGTTCCCACACCTAATACCCTTGCCGACACACCTGCATTTTGTATCTTGCTTATATCTTTTGTGGATATATTTATAGGTGTACTTTTTAAAGCATTTCTTTTCTTTTATTTAGTTTTTATCATTATTTTCTTTTTTCTTTTTAAATAGCCTCCTGTGTTGCAAATTGTTTCACAACAAACACGATACAGAGTGCATCTGGTTCTTATCCAAAAATGTATGTTACAGCCACTGTGATGACCATATCAACTAAGCTAAACTAAACAAAGAAAAACAGTACAAGACACACCGTTTCTCTGTGTGATTGCTGCCCCTTACCTCGGTAGAAACTGCCTACTCTCCGAGGCATGGACTCAGTGAAGATCATCCGGTTCTCCTTGGAGGAACCTGCATCCTCCACATGAGGGTCGTGATACATGCCGACCTAAGAGACGCACATGTCAAGCGGACACACAAATGCACAAGTACACACATGGACACAGGACCAGACAAGGTTGCTCAGCATCTTCATATTTGTGATCAATAATATCATTGAATCCCACTTTTAGCACTAGCTATGCAGAAGACAATAGGGACAATCTTAGAGCTTTTCAGCGATGATACATTAATACCAGCGACAACGTGCGGTGAAGCTGTTGTAGGAACAGAAAAAGCTATGGAAACAAGCGGTCAGAAGAGCTACTGTCTGTGCTGGGTGAACTGCCTGGAGGAAGGGAGGAGTCAGGGGGCCGGACCTCGTTTTTAGAGCGCTGTGTATGAAAAGCAGCAGTGTTGTCCCTCGTAGAGTCTTTGATGGGGGCACAAGGGTGGCTCATGTCTTTAGGGGACTGCTCAATCTGTTGAGGAGACGGACAGGCGCAGGTCAAAGCAGACTGGAAAAGCAGCGTGAAGCAGTGGCAAAGACAATGTGAGACAGTGACAGTCCCTGTACACACACACACACACGCACACACACACCCACCCACCCACACACACATATGTGACATACATGCATATCATCCCCCTGGTTCACATACTTGCCTCCCTCTTAAAACTCACACTTTGAAGCATACTTGCATATACACACGCACACACACACTCACACATGCACACACACACCCACGTACACAATCACACACGCACCCACATACACACTCACACACGCACACACACCCGCATGCACACACACATAAACACTTATGCACGCGCGCATCTGCTTGTCACATACACACACATTTTAAACATGTGTTAAAGGAAAGATTCACCCTTTGACACTAATGCATCTGGAAATAAAATAAAAAATGTCCATCCTTTTTTCATTAGTTCCCAACATTTCTCAGATTCATGTTCAACAAATCCTAGTAAACTTAAACTTCGGGAGGAGCGCCTCAGTGAGGGTCTTCCTACATAACATTACATTTCATTATTAATTATTGAGGCAACTGCTTTTTGGAATTTTGGAAACAATTAATAAAGTCATAAATTTGAGATAAATAATAATTTACATTTAAAGATACAAAACCTCACAATTATTTATAGCGTTATATAATTTTTAAGAACACAATCACACCGAAAGTCAAACTGGCCACAGATGTTGCTGTTACCATGGAGACAGTCAAAAAGAAAGATGAAAAAGTATTGTCGCCATGGTTTGGGAAATACCCCCATCTCTTTTTACTTAAAAATCATTTTGCAGAAATAGATAGAGTTTTTTTTACTGAGAGAGTTTCAACCCCTATTTTTTACTTTTTAATTGAACTCCTATACATTTGGTCTATTTAGGCCCAAAAACTGATTTTCAAAAAGGAAAGAATACGGTATTTAGTCTAAAACCTTTAAAACTGACACCTGATGGCATTACGATGTGATTTCAGAGATTCCTGTGTCTGCTATCATTTGTTTTTTTGAGCATCAACAAAAGGCAAAAAGGGTCCCGCACTATATTCAAATGGACCAGCTGCTTCGATGACCCTGGCAGCTCTGGTCGAACATTTGTCTCTTTGTAGACAAAACCCATCATTGTTCTTACAGTATTCTTTTAAGGAGAACGTTTCCTTTAGCTCCCACCACACTCACAGGACTGTCCGCCACTAACCCTTGTCATGTCATCCGTGCAGTCCTCTCTGGACGAGCTCACTGAGTGTCCAGTGAGGGTGGTCCGGTGCTGCAGCTGGGGGGAGAGGAGCTGCAGGCTACTGGCACGTGTTGGTATCGCCTCCCCCGGCGGAGGCAAGCCCACCATCCCACCCTCGATACCGTGTGGTCGGTGGCGCTCCCTCCTCACGTACATGGAGTGTCGTTGAGGCCGTTGCTGCGAGGAGAAGGGGGAGGTGTAGCCCAGGCCGTAATGATAAGACTCATGCGGAGAAGGTAGAGTGTGGGTGGAGGGCATCCCTGCTCCTCCCGGGTCTAAGAGCTCCGGAGCACCGGCCTCCTCTGGAGCAGAGCGGAAAGATGGAAGGCATTAGAAGACGTTTGGTTTGATCAATCGTTCAAATCATGAAAAATGCCCACGACCTCTGTGACATCTTCAAATATCTTCCTTTGATCAACCAAAAGTCAGAAATGGAGATTATTTTAATTACAGACATAAAACAAAACAAATAAATGAAACATTTGAAAAGCTGGAACCAGCAACTTTTTGACATTTTGTCAGATTTACTGAAATTATTCATCTATTATTAACTATTAACTATTGATGAACCAGCTAATAATTGCAGCACCACATTTTTGCCATGGCAGCCATTTCAATTACTGTTTGGATCAAAAACTAGTAGCATCCCAAAGATGCTTTGTTGAAACTTTTCAATGTACAGAAAACTCTCATCTTGTGGTCCGGTTCCCATACGGCTGACTTTATACCCGTAAACTGTCTCTGGGGAAAGTTTAACCAGACCTGGTGACCATTTGAACCGCTCTGCATGTTGACATTGGCTCCAAAACCAACAACTCAAACTATCTTACTGTTTTCTCTGTGGGGATTACAAAAGTCATGGGTAATATATTAATAATGTAATGTTTTATGTTGGGTGAGGGTGGGTGATAATCTACTAAAGATGAATTTAAATACTTGTAAAGATCTTGAACACAATTGAAAAATGGGCTGATTGAGGCTTAAAGTCAAAGACACATTTTCATTCTTAAATCAGGACAATACATTTGACTCTTAAATTCAAAATTAGGCTCTCACAATTACCTGGTGCTAGAGGTTTATGTCTGGATTTGTGTCTGGATGAGGAGTCCAGCGTGCTGCTCTCCATGCAGACATTGCCGCTGCTCTGAGAGGCGGGGCTGTGCCCCGATCGATCACTGTGCCGAGCGGAGGGGCTGCCGGGCGGCCCTTGGGGGACTGAGGGGGCGTTGAGGTCTAAACAGCTGGCAGGGAAGAAGCGGGCCCCGGGGCCCATCCCTGCTGTCGTGTTGGAGTTCGGGTCATCTAGGTGGAGTCGGCCGTCGCTGAGGTTCCCCACGGATTTGGCGTCGCTCAGCGCGCTGTGGCTCTTGGACAGGCTTAGGTAAGAGGCCGAACTCTTTGAAGAGGAGGACATGGATCCATGGGCAGAGTCGGCCATGCTGTGGGTGTGTCGGCCATGTTGCTTCTCTGCTCCAGACTGCAGAGTGTTGGTCTTGCCTTCCAGGAAGGTGTGGCGGCCGGCCTGCTGTTGTTGCTGCTGCAGCTGTTGTTGCTGCTGCTGCAGCTGTTGTTGCTGCTGCTGCTGCTGATGGTGCTGCTGCTGTTGTTGCTGTGGTTGCTGCTGCTGCAGCTGTTGCTGCTGTTGTTGCTGCTGCTGCTGCTGCGGATGGTGCTGCTGCTGCTGCTGCTGCAGCTGTTGCTGCTGCTGCTGCTGATGGTGCTGCTGCTGCTGTTGCTGTGGTTGCTGCTGCTGCAGCTGTTGCTGCTGTTGTTGCTGCTGCTGCAGCTGTTGCTGCTGCTGCTGCTGATGGTGCTGCTGCTGCTGTTGCTGTGGTTGCTGCTGCTGCAGCTGTTGCTGCTGTTGTTGCTGCTGCTGCAGCTGTTGCTGCTGCTGCTGCTGCTGCGGATGGTGCTGCTGCTGCTGAGAGCGAGACGAGCTGGGTTTGCTGTGGCCATACTTGGCCCCGTGTCCCTGGTCTGGCAGCTTTGTGGAGGGTCCCAAGCTGAAATCAAACTCTGTCTTGCCTTTGGCTTCTTTGGGGCTGAGGAGGTGTGGCAGGTTGTTGTTAGCCAGGTCTTTGTTGGACGAGACAGAACGCTTGAGGGTCTGGGACATGTACTGGGCCTTGGGGTGGAGCGTCGGACTTAAGCTGGACGGAGCCGGTTTGTTACCGTTGAGGAAACTCTTGTTGCCGAGGTGATGGAGGTCGTCATGGCGAGGGAGGCTGGAACATTCTTTGCTGGTGGAGTGACGGCTCGTGCTCTTAGTGTGACTCCTGGAGGGGCAGAAAGAAGGATGGAAAACACTTTGTGAACATTGCACACACCTGCACCTAAGACTCTTATTCTAACAATCCTACTACTGCTTGGAAAAAACCCCAACTTAAGTTGAAATCTTTAAAGAAATTGTCCTTGTTTCAAGAAGCAAGGACTGCAGACATTATAGCAAATTGCTGTGATTTATTCCCTTTATAATAAAAATTCTGAATAAAAGTTTGTGAATTGCTTTGAATCAAATGCCATCTAAGAGCCATACATTTCCATTTACGGAGCATGATGGCAAATCTTTTAAGTATTATTAAGCAAGCGCTGCGCATATGCATGGCATCAAGATGGCGATGATGAAGAGCCAATTTGGAGCTTGAAAGGTTGTACTCTTTCTAAATTTAGGATATACTGTATATGTTTATATATGTATATATATATATACATATATATATATATTTGTGCTTATGCACCAAACCTCAGTTCAGAGTATCTGGCCTTCTTGGAGTCGGTGGGAGGGGTCCTGGAAAGAACCCCGCCTGCTGACTCCATAGTTCTCCTGGGAGACTTCAACGCTCATGTGGACAATGACAGAGAAACCTGGCAGGGGTGATTGGGAGGAACGGCTTGCCCGATCTGAACCCGAGCGGTGTTCTGTTATTGGACTTCTGTGCTAGCCACGGCTTGTCCATAACGAACACCATGTTCGAACATAGGGTGGCTCATAAGTGTACCTGGTACCAGAACACCTTAGGCCGCAGATCAATGATTGATTTTGTAATTGTATCATCTGATCTGCGACCGTATGTCTTGGGACACTCGGGTTAAGAGAGGAGCAGGGCTGTCAACTATTCACTACCTGGTGTTGAGTTGGATAAGATGGCGGGGGAGTCGCCTAGAAAGACCTGGCAGCTGCGGTGGTCACCGATGGAAAAACTCTGGCATGGGAGGAGTTCGGGGAGGCCATGAAGAAGGACTTTCGGTTGGTCTCAAGGAGGTTCTGGCAACCGTCCGATGGCTCAGGATAGGAAAGCAGACCAGCAGTGCGGATTCCGTCCCGGTTGTGGAACTTTGGTCCACCTCTTTACCCTCGCACGTAGACTCGAGGGGTCCTGGGAGTTTGCCCAACCAGTCGACATGTGCTTTGTGGACTTGGAGAAGGCTTTCGACCGGGTCTGTCAGGGATTATTGTGGGGGGTGCTGCGGGAATATGGCTTTCCGGACTCGTTGCTACGGGCTATCCGGTCTCTGTATGCCTGCAGTAAAAGCTGTGTTCGCATCCTCGTCAGACAGGTTCCCAGTGGGTGCTGACCTCTGCCAGGCCTGTCCTTTATCACCGGTCCTGTTAGTGATTTTCGTGGGGGGTGGAGCAAGTCAGGTTTAGGGATCTCGGGATCGCCTCTCTGTTGTTCACTGGGGTCTTTAGCAGCCGAGTGTGAAGCGGCGGGGATTAGAGTCAGCACCTCCAAATTTGAGGCCGTGGTGCTCTGCCAGAAACCGGTGGATTGCTCCCTCCAAGTGGGGACAGAGTGCCTACCCCAAGCGAAGGAGTTCAAGAATCTTGGGGTCTTGTTCACCAGTGAGGGTAAGATGGAGCGGGAGATCCACAGGCGGATCGGTGCGGCTGCAGCAGTAAAACAGGCGCTGCACCGAACCGTCTTGGTGAAGAGGGAGCTGAGCAAAGCTCTCAATTTACTGGTCAGTCTACGTTCCAACCCTCACCTATGGTGACGAACTCTGGGTTGTGACCGAAAGAACAAGGTCGCGAATACAAGTGGCAAAAATAAGTTTCTTCCGTAGGGTGGCCGGGTTCAGCCTTAGAGAGAGGGTAAGGAGCTCGGACATCAGGAGGGAGCTTGGAATCGAGCCGCTACTCCTTCGCTGGAGGTATAATATCTCACAGCTGGCCTGGGAACGCATCAGGATCCCCCAGAATGAGCTGCAAAATGTTGCAGGTGAGAGGGAAGTCTGGGTCAGCCTGCTGGACTTTTACTTGCTTTTAAGTTGTAGGCTCAGGACGACAGATGTCTAGGGAAGCTTTGAATGAGGGTTGGCTCACACAACGACACCTATGGAACCATATACTGTTCAGTGACATGATAATAAAGAGTTTGTTCTACCCTCAGTATCATCAAGCCACAGTGTTTACTCAATGGAACTCAAATATGATCATTAGTATACTGCATGTCGAAGCTGTGACAGAGTTTAAATCAAGGAGTCGGACCTCGTGGGGATTGTGTTCTCTCCATGATGGTGTGTTTTCCTCTTGGAGGAGCGTGGCGGGTTGGGAGATGCAGGAGGAGGCCTCTCTGCCTGCCTCAGAGGCTGGAAGGCCGGATGGTTCAAACTCTGCTCCGTCAGATAACGCTCAGTCTGGTTTAGCAGCAACAGGTTCTGATGGGAAATGTGTATTTATCCAATGTAAATTATTGAGAAAGGTTAACAGGAGCAGAAGATATATTAAATATGAATAACACAACAGGTCCATGTTAATTCAATTAAACACGGTTTGAGTTAGAATCTTTTACCTTCATCAGATCCTGCATCAAACCACTCAAGATGTTTTGGTACCTTCTCTCCAAAGTCTGAGGATGAGCGACAGAGGGAAACTGACACACACACACACACACACACACACACACACACACACACACACACACACACACACACACACACACACACACACACACACACACACACACACACACACACACACACACACACACACACACACACACACACACACACAAAGTCTTGTTCGGCCTTCTGGGACATTTTCTCTTGTTGCTAAACTGAACACCAACCACCTATCTCATGAGTCATAGCAATCCACTCAGTCATGGTGCTGGGAACACTGCCGAGAGAGAGATGGAGAGAGACAGAGAGAGAGAGAAAGAGAATGGGAGAAAGAGTGAGAGAAAGAGAATGAGAGAGAAGGAGAGGGAGATAGAGAGAGAGAGAAAGAGAGAGGGAGAGAGAGAGAGAAGGAAAGGAGGTAAAAAAGAAAGGGAGGAGGTGGAGGAGGAGGAGAAACGTTTCCTACCCTGATTCCATGAAAGCGAGGGTTGTTGTAGAAGAGTTTCATCTGCTCTGCAGGAAGTGGCCCCAAAACCTTCTGGATGGTGAAGAGCTGGAGGTAATAAAACGATGCAGCGTCGCAGTTAATATAGTGTGACACATTTGGAAGTGTTTCTCAGGTCATAAATGATCTTTCAGCCTCATCTTTTACACCAATATGGACTTTATATGGACCTTTAGGTGTTGCAAAGGAATTTTTCAACTATACGGTGCATTTACATGGCAACAAGGCAAAATCGACCTGTTCATGAAGATCATGTGAAACGATCGAACATCTACTTTTATTTTTTTAGCAACTATACAGATATTGTTTTTGTCATGTTCGTAAAGCTGAATTAAACATCCAGCATATACAGAGCAACAGGAGCATTCATTTGTATTGTGAGTTGATAAATAGAAGTCAATGAAAACATGGATGACCTGGGACTTGTCCTTTAACTCCCACGTAAAGCAAATCTCAAGGACTGCATTCTTTCATCTACGTAATATTTCAAAAATCAGGCACATCTTGTCTCAAAAAGATGCAGAAAAATTGGTTCACGCGTTCGTTACTTCGAGATTGGATTACTGCAACTCCTTATTATCAGGCTGCTCTAATAAGTCTCTTAGGTCCCTCCAGTTGATCCAGAATGCTGCAGCTCGTGTTCTCACTAAAACTAAGAAAAGAGATCACATCACTCCTGCACTAGCTGCTCTGCACTGGCTCCCCGTAAAATCAAGAATCACTTTTAAAAGTCTTCTCTTAACCTACAAAGCCTTGATTGGTGATGCACCATCATATCTTAAGGAGCTTGTAGTACCATATTGCCCCACTAGAGAGCTGCGCTTACTAAATGCGGGACTACTTGTAGTTCCTAGAGTCTTAAAAAGTAGAATGGGAGCCAGAGCCTTTAGTTATCAAGCTCCTCTTTTATGGAACCAGCTTCCAATTTCAGTCCGGGAGGCAGACACAGTCACCTCGTTTAAGAGTAGACTTAAGACCTTCCTCTTTGACAGAGCTTATAGTTAGGGCTGAATCAGGTTCACCTGGTCCAGCCCCTTGATATGCTGCTATAGGCTTATAGCTGCCGGGGGACGTTTTAGGATGCACTGAGTACCTATCTCCTCTTTTTTCTCTCCTTATGGATGAATTTTCATCTCTCAATCACACGTTACTAACTCTGCTTTCTCCCCGGAGTCCTTTTGACTTCACGTCTCATGGGGTCATCGGACCCTATGAGACGACATAGATCGTATCTGCCTGATGGATCATCGAGGTCTGGGTCGTGGAATTCCTGCTACTGACTACGCCACTGTCCTGTTGAGACTCCGCCCACTGTTGAGACTCCGCCCATTCCTCCTCCCCACCGCCATCTGCCTGATGGATCGTGGAGGTCTCCATCGTGGAATATGCCTACTATGAACTATTCATACACTCTGTCATATTCATTGAATGTATTTTAACTCTAAATCTGTCCTTCTGTACACATTACATCTATTGCACCTGTCCATCCTGGAGAGGGATCCTCCTCTGTTGCTCTCCTGAAGGTTTCTTCCTTTTTTTCCCCCTGAAGGGTTATTTGGGAGTTTTTCCTGATCCGATGTGAGGTTTTGGGGCAGGGATGTCTATGTGTACAGATTGTAAAGCACTCCGAGACAAATTTGTAATTTGTGAAATTGGGCTATACAAATAAACAGAATTGAATTGAATTCAATGTTTACAGTCCTTTCACCAACTCCTAAAGGAAGTATAAGTGCACCTTTAGCGGCTAAACGCTCCACTGGTTTCACCGGCTATTTGCTAATGTTGTCTTTTAAGAGCTTCTTGCTGAAAGCAGCTGCAAAACCAAAACAGTAAAGTCGCCTTGCGATTTTCTCATTTCGTTTGATGCTTACGTCATTCTTCTCCAGGTGTTGGATCAAAAGACCTGTATCTTTTTATCAGGGTTCGCAACAGTTAAACCCTCCCTTTATATGGTTTTGGGTTTATTTTGGCTGAACAAAAGGACCAACAAATACTTTTCGGTTGATTCATTTTATGTCAGCTAACAGCTAATAGACTAATGGACGTCTTGTTTCTTTACCAACCTGATCTATCTCACTCTCGCCTGGAAACAAGGGCTGTCCGTCACTCAGCTCCCCGAGAATACACCCTACCGACCACATGTCCACTGCCTTTCCATAGGGAGCCCTGAGATGGGGGAGAGAGAGAGAGAGAGAGAAAGAAAGAGAGAGAGAGAGGACTATTATGAGTTTGGTTGTGGTGAGGTTGATGTTACTGGTGGCTGGGCGGTAAAACAAAAGCATGGACGATGTGTTCCTTGTGGAGACGCGCATAAAGAAGATGGTCATTTCTGAGGGAATGGAGCTGAAGGGTCTGGTGAGAAATGGCGAGAGATCTGGCAGCAGAGAAGCAGAGGAGCTGTGGTGTTGGAGGGAGAGAGTATTTGAGTGGGCGGCATTCAAAAGCTGTCTCAATAAATGTTCCAGGGCATTTACTAAATCAGGCTACAGCAGTGAGGCTAGATGGCATTCAGCCGTCTCCGAACTAGAATCGACATTCAATGCAGCAAAAAGTCTCGAAAAACCAGACAAGAAACAGAATGTGTGTGCTTTCTGCACGGGGATCTGTGTCATCCTGTTGGAGCAGGTAAAGCTTCATCAGCTCTTTTTGTGGAAAAGAGTGACACCTATTTCCCTAGTGATCTGATGATTTATGGGACTGAAATGTGTGCACAAAAAAACACACAAAACAT
The DNA here is from genome assembly GCF_029220125.1 of Pseudoliparis swirei. Lineage (NCBI taxonomy): Eukaryota > Metazoa > Chordata > Actinopteri > Perciformes > Liparidae > Pseudoliparis > Pseudoliparis swirei. The sequence goes on along the minus strand of NC_079391.1, from coordinate 18,618,897 downwards.
TACATATATAATAATAATAATAATAATAATAAATAGATGACCCCAACATTTTAAAAACACATTACAGCTCTTACCAGATCTGCTGTGTTTGTGTGTTCTTTTGGTTGTTTACATTGACTTCTTGAGAAAAATTCCCTCTACTTCCAAAGATGCATTAAAAAAATACACTGGATTATCTAAAAAAATAAACTGAAAACAGAGGTGTGTTTTCTTTATTAAACATCATGAATTATGATTTGGAGTGACCAGATTTTACTATCAAGGACAATATCTTCGATGTGATATGTTTTTCCCAGAAATGCTAATATCTAGATGTAGCATATTCTGGTGTGTCAACAATTTACACAGGACTGGAGATACATTAATATGCAATGCCAGATCATTCTGGACTAGAGCTGCAAAATCCTACAAATATTCTAGGTGGAAAGGAATTGACAGGGTGTGATGGGATAATATGCCCAGGCTGTTACTACAATATTATAAACAGACATAATCACTTCATCTGTCAAATACATACAACATGAAATGTGCCATGTGGTGAGCAAGCTAGCAAGTAACTAATGATGAAAGCTACTTTGAACATTTTAAAGTGTATACATGTTTGACAATTAGGAATGAATGGAAAAAGATAGATTGATGATTTCCTTAATTATTCCTGAATTAGCTGCAGGGAAATCAAGCTACTTTCCACGTGGTAACAGCTAGCTGGCAAAAACTAGCAGACGGTGTTAACAAGTTGTAAAGAGTGTACATTGCTTTTGGCTAATATGTGTTCGTTAACCGTAATATCATAAAACATATCAAATATATCCAGCACAGTAATGTAACCAAAACTTACATGAAAGCATGTAGTCCTTTGGCTCAGTGCAGAAGCGTTGGCAGTATAGTGTGGGCTGCACATGTGCAGAAGGTTGAAACTTTACTGACTTCTTATTTCCTGCCATGCTGGAACAACATCTGAGTGTGTGATGGGAGAGCACCTGAATGCAGTGCACTGTTATAATTCAACTAAATGGGCTTTACTTTTAACCAAAACATGTCATAAGATCTGATATTATTTGTCCTCCCCAAAACAAGTTCACCAATGAAAAAGTATGATTTATATATTGAAATTGTGCAAATAATTCCAAATAACTGAGCTTAATTTCTCTTGAAATTTACTGAAAACTCTCCAGCCCGTTGCAACATTATTTTTGGCACAATTGACCAAAATATTCAACCTGACACATTTGGGATTTTTGCTCTGTAATTATGTAATACTTAAGTTACACACACACACACACACACACACACACACACACACACACACACACACACACACACACACACACACACACACACACACACACACACACACACACACACACACACACTCACCCCAGCAGCAGCTCAGGCGAGCGGTACCACCTTGTAGCCACATACTCAGTGTAATTGGCATCTGTTCCCTCAGATAGGTTACGAGCAAAACCTGAGCCAGAGGAAGATGGAAATGAACACATCACGTAGATACTCTGTGATAAATACAAATGGCTAATTAGTAAGAAGAAAGTGCAATGAACAGTCAAATCGTTTGGACAGCGACAGTAACAACATGGCCATCATCCCATGTGACCAGACTCTAATTAGTTATGTCACTGAAGGCGGGCTGAGGCTATGCTTTAGATAGCTGGTGCACAGAGAGTCCATTTTAAGCACACACAATCACAATAAACAGAATGTCAGCTCCAACAGTGAATAACAAACAAATCTCACTCAGACTGACTCAGTAGGATTGCATTAGAAAGAAATATGCAAAGCTAACTATGTAGAATATACCTGGGAGACTGTAAAATATTTTGTTAAAGTATGCTGTATCAATACAATCTATTAGTATTTTACAAAGGAAACAGGAGCCCAACATTAACTGGACTTTCTTAAAATATATCTTTGGTTTAATTGAGCTTATTGGCTGCTTTCCAGGGGCAGAATTGATCCTCACAACTCAGATGGTGACACATTAATGGTGGGATTTATTTCACAGAGAACCGAGCCCAAGAAACCAAACGGGCAAAACTGAAATCCTGAATATAACTGCAAAAATCTGTCAATTTGACAGCTATATGACAGATGTGCACGTACAGCAGCCTGTCTAATAAACCAATAAAGCTGATTCAATGCTTCAAACAAATACTTAACCAATTCCCTTTATTCCACATGGGCAAACATGCAAGTACATATTTGTTAATTTTTGTTACCGCGTTGCACATGTAAATCTCAACAATTCAACGTGACAAATATGGCCGAGAGACGAGACCAGAGACTCACCAAAGTCACAGAGTTTGAGGACATCCTCGGAGCTGATGAGAAGGTTCTCCGGCTTGATGTCTGAAAAACAGACAGAGGTAAAAGGCTCATTTTAAAACACAACACAAGACTAAAGTGACACTGATACTTTTGCAGCAGATACTTTAATATAGAAGTAAAGCTGCACTCCTCACCTCTGTGTACTATGTCATTCGTGTGACACCAGTTGATGGCTTTGATGAGCTGGTAGATGTAGCTGCGGACTTTGTCGGGCGGTGCGCCGTTGGGCAGTTCCTCTAGTAGCTCCAGCATGTTCTGCAAACCACAAGACAGAGCTAGGTTGTGTGGCTGCAGGTGTGACTGTTTATAATATTGATTGTTTAAGAATGTGCTTCAAAATATGAACAATGTCCTTGATCATTCTTATAGTGGGGGGGATTTCTCTCCTCTTTCCTCCTTTCCTTTTTAAACCAGGAGAGTAAGAGGGACCACCATGCTGAAGTGACTGGAGCATGGGAATAAACCTGTCATGAAGTAAGCACTTGTCTGGATACCCTGGCAACACAGTGGGGAATACCATTATTCACCAACAGCATAGTTCATATGTTGCCATGGTTATGCTTTTCTTTTTAATGCTTAACTGAGCAGTCTCAGCAGTATCCCGCAACTCTGAGCCTGGATACAGCAGAGCGGAGATAATAATTCATGTGTGCATGTAGCATGACATAATGATGAGCTGACCCTCTCGACGTATTCAAAGACGAGGTAGAGCTTCCCCCTCCTGCGAAAAGCCTCCTTCAGCTCCACGATGTTGTCCTGCTTCAGTGTCCGAAGCATCTTCAGCTCCCGAAGCGTCGTCTCCTTGACCTCCTCATTTTCTGCACGGAAATGAAACAGACCGAGTTGATACCGCCGCTCCTCTTTCTCTCCCTCTTCGTCTCCCTCCCTCACTCACCTTCGCTGTCTTTGAACTTCTTAATGGCCACCAGCTCATTGGTTTCCTGCGAAGATATGAGGACGTGCGTTGTGTTAGGAAGAAAAAATCAATGTGTTGGGTCAACAAAGCGCTTTTTGAGATAGATGGCCAGAGAGAAACATTCAAATCAGACTGAGTGGATAGAAAGTGTTCATAGAATAAAAGGTGAAAAAGATAAATGAGAGAAACGGTGCAGATATGTAATATTGGTGCAGCATTTTACGGGTCAAGAACATCAGATATGTGTTTGCACACATGATACTAGAATACTCATATACTCTTGGGTTGGGGAATTGGGCGATATGCTGCCACTTAGATGAGCTTTGGCAATAAACTGGGAAGGAAGAAACAACTGTTTCAAGGTCAAACATTTTTACAAGGCTTTTTTTAATGAAAAGTGAAAAGGTTTGCGAGGTTATACATAATCCTAGACAAATGACTTTGTATGGAGAATGCATCACACACATTGCACTGCTACTAACGTGATCTTTTTCACAATACATCTTATGTCTCGTCTTTTTTGCTGACAACAGCAGCAATTTTAAACATTTTTCTAAAACTGAGTGGGGTCATTGAGTGGACCGATCATTGCTTTAACCTTTGATAAGATCACTGCTATGTATCCTTATCGTTTCCCTGCAGAAAGTATTTCCTGTTTTGTCTTGAAAGACTAACTACTCCTGACGTTTCACGTCCTGCTCTTGTGGGTTTCCCGCCTCCTTGATCAGTTTCACCTGTTCCTGCACTCACCAGACCCAGGGCTCTCAAGTGTCACGCATTGAGCGTGAGACTCACGCATTTCGGTCTTAAGTCACGCACTCCCGCCACACATCCTGCTCACCTGTTCCCACTTCCCCCATTAGTCAGAGGTTGACAGTGGTTTCCTACTTCCTGCCTTCTGGGCTACATGCCTGTAAGCTACTTCCAGCTGTGGTCTCCTCTGTGTTTGGCTTCTTCTCTTGCTCCTTCCACTTCAAACTATAACATGTCACTAGCTAATGTTTCAAATTGGTGTTTGAACTACAGCTTTCAGATATCGTGCGTTTACGTATATTTATGTGTGTATATTTTATTTTATAGCAAGGTGTGCTCATTTGTCATTTCTAAATACTTGGAAATATTTGCCCACATTGAATCGATGGAAGCGTGTCTGGTTAATCTGAACTGTGGATGCTGAGGCTGGAGTGGGTGACAACAGCGGTCCAGAGACAATGACACCCTCTCTCTCGGTCCTCTGTGTGCTCCTCTATTGTCCTTTTGTTTACGACGGGTCAGACAACAGAGTCGGTGTCAAAGAGGCCATGCGATGAGGAGCTGCACGCCACGGCCAGCGCTCCGGCTCACACAAGTCAATTGTTAACAGCGTAAAGTTAGTTTCCAGTTAAAGGAAGTATGTCTGAATGGCAAATGGAGATTTACTGGGTTTACCAATCAAAAATAAAGCTACTCATAACAGGTGACATTTCCAGCCCTGTGGCAGCACCTTGTAATGTGCTGATGATGCTTTCGCTCATGCGTGACATCTCTGCCCTCGACTGATTTACCTTTGTGAGCCACTGTCAAGTCAGCACACCTAAAAATAGCCTCTGGCATGCTAATTTTCAGCTGATGACATGAGCAGCGCCTGACTGTCACCAAAGAGTAATTTCATATCAGCTATGATTAGTTACTGTACTGTACATAATACATGCAGGCTACCATACGTTAGAAGTGGTGCTGTTGCTGCTCAAGCCATACCATCGTTATGCTAAATGGGGAAAAGTGGGAATTATTAATAGACCCCATTTGTCTCTTTTCTTGTGAATGTTAATTGGACTGTCATATATTAGCGCTTCTCTACATTAACGGATAAGGTGCTTTACAATGGGCTTTTCTTTAACTCATGGACATTTTATATCATGGGTATTATAGTTTTTGAGTCTCCTTCTCAAAACCCATTTTGATTTTTTTGGCCCTTTATCTTTATTTTGTCTTGGTTTACTCTTGTGATTCAACTTACTGTGCAACCGGTTCATGAAATATTCTCTGTTTTTTTTGTTGCAAACATGGTATGGCAAGGTGTCACTTAAACCAGTAAAATACCGTGTCAACTTTATATTAAATAAAAGAAAATCACAATCTTGCCATACTGTATTTAAAATATAACTGCTTCAAACTACGACAAAATCTCATTTAAACTAAGTTATTTATATTACTGACTAGATTTTTTTTTTTAAACCTATGGCAATCAAAAAGAACTCGAGCTCAGGTTCTGCTAACAAATATTTTAACTTTAAAACCCATATTTTTATTTGACCAACCGTTTCCACAATTACTCAGTCATCAAAGAGTCAGTGATGATCAAGCACCAGGGATTGAATAGCATCACTACATTACAGCCCGGCGTTAATGTGTCGGCACCGGGAAACGCTGGCTATAGCGTGTAGGTTGAGCTATTGTCGCTCCCGACACACAAATTCAAGATAACACTTAAGCCTCCACATACCCACACCCACATACGCTAATACAACACTTCCATAAAGTGGCAGGACATTGCACAAACGCCAGCACACGTTGGCTCGGCTAATTAAATGTTCCCATCAGACGCTACTGTACTGTAGTGTAGAGTATACATCATTTATAATGGCACACACATTCATAATGCATTTCTTTTCTTGGTAGTGCAGTTAGTCTCTTCTGAGTAAACTGGTTGGGTTTCAGCCCCGGTGCCACGATTCCCTCACGCAGGTCGGTCGTCGACTCCTCACAGGGTGACCCATTTACCGTCAGCTTAGTCTCCGTATTCAGTACCTTCCTCTGCACCTCCTCCTCTCCATAACACACACACACACACAAAAACACACACAAACACACAAGCACTTTTTGCCCTGCTTCCAGCTGAGTAAAAGTAAAAATAACTGCTCTCACGCAGCAAAGCTAAAAAACTTTTATTGCCATGGTCTGAGTTGTGCAAATGAAGCCCCTACAACTGTAATATTATAGGGAATCATGTCACCTCTTCGGGAGTTAGGGCAACAGAAAGGATTTAACGTAACCACACTTTGACAGCTTGCATCTACATCTTTATGAAATGGAGATTCACCGGCAACCAAATTCACACTCCAGTAAAATCCAAATGAGATTGAGACAGAAACATTATGAATTCCTGTTATTGGCTTTAGCCCGAGCTTGAACACATAATGAGGTTGAGCCACATTGTACACAAAGCTTGTCATATCTTTAATGATTGAGTTGTCCTACTTTTGGTTCTTTATCTCAGAATCGTTGCTTTCATTTTCCACATGGTATTGCGCGATATGACACAGAAGTCATAATCAATAACTAGAAGCTTCTGTCTCTCCCGCTCTCGCTCATCTAAAGCAAAGCGAAGATGGTTGTCGCATACAAATAACAATCAGCAAGCCAAGTCATTTTTACTTGCATTTGTTCCTTTCTAAACTCATGCTGATACAGAGAATGTTTGTCTCACAAATACAGACTTTTACTTCAAACAAAGTCCTTAATCCGCACACACACACACACACACACACTGAAACGGGCATCTTCATCTTCGGAAGACGAGTGGAATGTGACAACACATTTCAGATACAATCACAATAGCTTGCATTTTAACTCGTCCCACCACTGAGGATTGTATTCTAGAGTTCCTCTCTTATCCGCCTCTGTCGGGGTTTGTTATTTCCGATCCCACCATCATGTTCTGCTTAACACAATCATTTGCATATTTAGAGTTTCACTCAATGTATAAAATGTATGGCTCATTTGAAATTTTCATGAAGCGAACAGCGTGGAGAAAACTTGGTCAAGTGCAGCGCCTAAAATAAAAGACACATTCACAAATGGCATAAAGGACCACAGGGCAAACACCAAGCACTCCCAGCACTCCCAGTACTACATAATGAATAAGCCCAGTTTAGTTCATCTGTCATAATTGTGTGTTTGCTATTGAGCACATCTTTGGAACTTCACTCTATACACGTTATTAATTTCCACTAAGAATTGAGGGCATGGGAACAACAACGATAGCCCAAAATAAAAAAACACATTTACTCTTTTCTCCAAGAAGCACATTTTGGGTATGACCGTCATTAAACATTTAAGAAGTGCCTTTCTCCTCTCTCGTTGACTCTGTCACTCCTCCCACAGTAGTCCTCTCTCGGTCTCTGTGTGGAGTGAGGTGTTTTTCACAAATATATTATGTCCATAAATGTGCTGACAGAAGGAATGATAGCAAATTAGACCCGAATCATGTACTTCTATGCAGTCAATGCAGGACATGGTGCACATAAACCGTCACTGAGAACGTTTTTGATTCATGCAGCTCAATGCGGCTCAGTGGGATCCGGTGGAGGGGAGTGAAAATATTTCCACCCGTGAGAAATCTATTCCAAGTATATTGGCATAAAACATATTAAGAAGTAAAGTGCGGGCTATTTGTAGAATAAGAAGCCGCTTTGATAGTTTCTGGTTGATTTTTACTCAAGTAACTCTGATCTCGTACTATTCAGCCACCACAATCCACATGAGCTGACGTCTGAGTTGGTAAAAATGTTGATGCACAATCTGAGTGGCCTTCAAATATTACCGTGAGCTCTGAGCGATGAGCCTCACGAGCAGCAGCAGTGAGGGCTGCAGGGTGATGAAATAACATTTTAATTTATAATTATAAATATATATATTATATATATATATATTATATATATATATTTACAGTTACATTTAATAGTATAATAAAAAGACACAACTCAATGGTTATTTTTCTAAAGATGCAAATTCAATAATACAAACAAAACCATTATTTGTGTTATATTATCATAACTATGGAAAACACAATAACAAACTAGAATGTGTTATTTGCTCAATTGATTTAAATGTTGAAACTAAACCTCAGCCCTTGGTAGCAACTACAGTATGACACTTCTATGAGGCAGCCTTTCCAAAACACCTTCCTGCATAGAAGTGTTTTTTAAAACTAAATTAACTTTTGTAACAGTTATGAATGTTGGTCAAGGTGACAGTATCAACTAACTTCTCAAGCTGATGTCATTATAAAAAATAGTGCCTCGGGCTTGATGAGATGAGAATAATGGCTGTTATGCTGATGGTTATGGTTTTGTTTCAGCATAGAATATTATCTGGTACATTCACAATATATAATGAGAAGAAAAAAACAAACTAGAATATAGACGCATACATATTTAATATGATGTGTCGTACAGCAATGGTATGCCATGTTGTGAATGTACAGTAACTGCTTCTTTCATTCAGATTAAACTTAACATTACTTTATTAACCAGGCCTTAAATAAATAAAGTAGTAGAATGGGAGCCAGTGCCTTTAGTTATCAAGCTCCTCTTCTATGGAACCAGCTTCCACCTTCAGTCCGGGAGGCAGACACAGTCACCTCATTTAAGAGTAGACTTAAGACTTTCCTCTTTGACAGAGCTTATAGTTAGGGCTGAATCAGGTTTGCCCTGGTCCAGCCCCTTGATATGCTGCTATAGGCTTATAGCTGCCGGGGGACGTTTTAGGATGCACTGAGCACCTATCTCCTCTTTTTTCTCTCCTTAGGGATGAATTTTCATCTCTCAATCACATGTTACTAACTCTGCTTTCTCCCCGGAGTCCTTTTGACTTCACGTCTCATGGGGTCATCGGACCCTATGAGACGGCATAGATCCTATCTGCCTGATGGATCATCGAGGTCTGGGTCGTGGAATTCCTGCTCCTGACTACGCCACTGTCCTGTTGAGACTCCGCCCACTGTTGAGACTCCGCCCACTCCTCCTCTCTACCGCCATCTGCCTGATGGATCGTGGAGGTCTCCATCGTGGAATATGCCTACTATGAACTATTCATACACTCTGTCACATTCATTGAATGTATTTAAACTCTAAATCTGTCCTTCTGTACACATTACATCTATTGCATCTGTCCATCCTGGAGAGGGATCCTCCTCTGTTGCTCTCCTGCAGGTTTCTTCCCTTTTTTTCCCCCTGAACGGTTATTTGGGAGTTTTTCCTGATCCGATGTGAGGTTTTGGGGCAGGGATGTCTATGTGTACAGATTGTAAAGCACTCCGAGACAAATTTGTAATTTGTGAAATTGGGCTATACAAATAAACTGAATTGAATTGAATTGAATTAAATGCGGGCGATAACTATCGTTGCCATAATCTGTCATTAACTCAGTTACTATCCGATCAGGCCAGGACATCCGTTTGGTGATTCATTCACAACAAGGTTGACAATATTGTTTTTAGCCTCTGAGATTTGGTTTTCTAAGTTTGTTCACTCACATACGTTGTGTAGCTTACTAAACAGACTGTCCCTTCTCTCTTCATCACACAGCATTGACAACGTTTCACAATGCATCTGTGTAGCAATGTCATTGTAATAATGGCACTTGTTGTGTACATTCATAGTTTGACTGTGTCAAATATGAAGGTGCTCTCCGTGACATCACCCAGAGGCTGTGTGGAACACGTCGCTATCTTTTTTCATGACGACAAAAATGGGCAAATAGGTGGATTGTCAGTCGGGCTGAGTGACGCAGCTGAAGAGACAGGAACAACAACCAGGCATGGAACACACCTGCCACTCAAAGTGGCCACACCCTCAATTTTGCCGAACTTTAAGCCTCAATATAATGTAAACGGGGAGTTATATAAGCATTCACCTACCGAACAGTTTGGCATTTTAACATGGGGTCTATAAGGGGTTAACACATGTTTTTAGCACCTGCATGTTGGCTTTTATTTCTAACAACGAAGATCAGAATGAAGGCCAAGTTAGAAGATGGGTGTGATACGAGGAAAGGCACTTGAAGTAGGGGTCAAGGAAGTGGGGAAGGGGACATTGGCCTTCCCTCTTTACAGATCTGGCCTGATTTGGATTCACAGCCGGTGTGATCCCATCGCAAGACGGTCTGTAGTTCTCTTTAACCTACGTTTTAACAAATACTCCTGACACCAGACCATCTGAGAAATTATATGTGAGGGAGCTTTTTGGATTCGACACCAAAAATGGAAAAGTCGTTGATGACATTTAATAACTTTATCATGTAGAGGGATCACACAAGGAACCCAGTACGACCGTGATTTGTATGAAAAGGCAACATGGTTCCATTCTAAAACATTTGAGAGAATTGTGTGTTAGTTTGTTTTCATTTACACTTCATGAACAAGTGACCAGCTGTGTGGGTAATATTAACTAACATTAGATATCTGTGTAACTGTCTGAGCATGTTTGCTGACTTTGACTCTAATTTCTTTGAATTCATCATTATTATTAACAATTGTCCCTTAAGTTAAGTTTGGAAAAAAACAATTTGAGAATTTGAATATTGCCTATGCTTCATAATCCCTGCAAGTAGAGGAAGATACAATAGCATTTTAGTGTGTCCCAGTGTATGAGAAGTAGGAGTAGAGGAAGATAACTAATATATTAGATTTTAATATTTACATTTTATTCTTCATCATCTGATTTCATTATTGAAAAACATTGACTTCATATCACAATGATGCAAACCATGAAAATATTGTTTACAAATGAACAGAAAGGAGAAAGGCTGTCTTACCTTGTGCCTGCACTTAAGCACCACTCCATACGCTCCTGGACAGAGAAATAGAGAGGAAGACACAAACGATCAATAATGTTTCAACGTTTTGCTTTTCGTACACCTCAAACCAGCATGTTCATACAAAACAGTGCAGCAGGTGAGAACCTCCAGAAACAACCGTTAACAGCAATAACAGAAATATAAAGTACAGTTAAATTATCCATTATCTTTGTTGAGTTGCGAAAACGTTCAAAATAATAACAAAGATAAAGAAAACAAGACAAATGTTGCTGCTTGGGCAAATGTCTCATCATTTATTTGCAGTTCGCGTGAACCTTTGATTTATGCACTTTGACAAGCACCAATGTAGATCACAGTTAGTGATAATTATCAACAGAACAATAAACACTCGGCTACTCTATCCTTTCAATTTAGAGTGACGCCAGAGATGCATGTCAGTCCAAACTACTGAAATGAGCTGCAGATGAGGCTGCAGGCTGAAAGAAATCATTCCTGCTCGGTATGATGTGTGTGAAGGACTGTATGTGTATGTGTGTGGTGTGTGTGTGTGTGTGTGTGTGTGTGTGTGCAGCTAGACTTTAGCTCGAATATTATCCTCATTTATTTTATTTTATGACCGGCCATCAACGCTGTCAAGAGTTGATTCTCCTGCAAACACTCACAGAAGCGCAAATGATGCATAGTCACGTTTCCCTATGAGGAAATGTAATTCTGGTTAGAAAATATATATGTACACACACACACACATGTATATGTATATATATATATATATATATATATATATATATATAATATGGTTTTTGAACTTGTCGATGGCTTAAAGAAAATTCTAAATATATCCAGAGAATGAGATACAATTCTTCTATCATCCTAATAAAAAACAAATGTGTGTCTCTGAATGTTCTACTACATCCAGGGTCATGTCAAACTCTTTTTATTTATTTTTAAACACGCTTGATCCAGTAATTAACTCAAGTTGTTTCTCCTCTTCTGTTCTTTCACTGTGGTTTAGTTGCAGTGAACTCACCTATTCTATCCAAGACCATTGTGATTGTTTTAAAGATATAAAAACAAGCCATATCCTTCCCTATAGAGTGTTGCAGGGATGACATGTTTTCGTAGACCAAAAAGCCCAAGTAAAGTTTTCCATCGGATTTTTTTCAGGAAATAAGCTTTGTGGCAAACAAACAGTTATCATACTTTAATATAAACGTACGTCAATGAACACCACCTTTGTGATTTTATACAAACTACACCACGGCCGCATGAGTATTGTAGTCTCATCTAGCCACTTGTTGGCGACCGCCTTTTCTTTTTAAACCAAAATCCATTCAAGAAAACGTTGACGGAAGTGCAAAAATGCTAATTTACTGTTTTTTGGATATATTCCTTCAGCACTCTTTAACAGACTGATAATGTGTGGCACTGTTGAGATAGTTAGGGCTATGAGACATTACATCGATGGTAACTTAATCTTGCTGGAAGACAACATAAACAACTGGAAATGATTAAGGAATAAAAACAGTATTTTCCGTGAAAGCCGAGACACTCAGAGCAGCAGAGGGGTGAGCGTGACATGAATGTTATTGCACTGATCAAATGAGTTATGTGAGAACGTACACTTTAACAACAAACTGGTAACAATGGGGTTTGCACCAACAGCAAATTAACAAAGAAACCAGGAAGGCTTTTGAACTAAATCTGAGATGTCTAAGATATAAATCAATGTTGAAGACATAATAATAATATGAAGCTGTCAGATAAAGGCCTGGTTCTCTCAGCAGTCGAGGTAAATTAAGGCCCTGGAAACTATTTGAGAATCTGGTAAACAAATGACTAATGCTATCGTTTTCTTCGTGAAGACAGTCTTAAAGGATTACATGCTTCTCTCTGAAAAACATCTGCCAGCTTTGATGTGCAGGTTTCAGCTGCACAATACAAAGTGCACCATGGACCCCAAACGCCTGAGAAAACACACAGTATGACCTCATCTGATCACCAGGATCAGAGTTGTTGGCCTCATGCAGTAAAAGCCTGTGGAATAAGAGAAACACCCACCTTCTCCCACAATGCCAAGGACTTCAAACTTATTCATCACATCACCGAGGGTGGGGGCTCCTCCAGCAGGTAAAATGAGCTGCTCGGGGGGGTTTTAGCGAGGAGACTCCTGCTTCGACCGGCGGCTGACGGAGGGAACTGCAGAGTCCAGAAGAAACGGAGTCTGACCATACTCCATCTTCACAACCTCCTCTGCTTCTCTCTCCCTCACTCTACAGCTCTCTTCCGGCCCTGCGCACTTTTTTAATGTCAGTTTTCTTTTATTTATGGAGCTGAGTTGTCTCCGAACTCCTTTTATTCCAAGTCTTGAGGCAGTCCGTCTCGCGCTTACATCCAAACCTCCACACGCTCATACCTGCAGGACCAGAGACACACACAGAAAGAGAAGAGAAGCAAGATTTTCAAACATGCCATCAGAGGGTCACTCCAAGGTCCAATTGCACAGGCAGTGGCACGCTGGTGGTAATCCTGGCACAGATGGTGGCTAACTAGGGCAATGTGCATGTATAGAAAGGCAGTTTTTCCTTGAGGACACATTTAAATCATGGATGACTTAAGCATGACTAACACACACACACACACACACACACACTCCATTCCATCAGCCACACATCCAATTTGGAGGATGCTGCAATTGTGACAGTCTGAGGTGGATGCAGCACTATTAAACTCTGCTTTGCTTCGGTCTAACTTACTGGTTTTGCTGCCAGTCCATTGGACCACACTTTGATCCAGACTGAAATATCTCTGCATCCTTTTGACTGGATTGCCACACAATTTTGTACAGATATCCATGGTTCTAAGAGGGTGGATGTTTGCTCTATGTGCCATCAAATAATTTCACTTATCAGTAAAGTATCTCAACATCTCCGAGATGGCTTGGCAACATTTTTGGTACAAACATTCCTTTTTCTTAGAGAATGAATCTCATTGGTTTGGGTGATGATCTCCCTTTTTCTTATGCCCAACCAGCAGGTTGTTGATTAGTTATTAGAGACAAATTGCAGCAACTACTGGATGGATTGCTATGACATTTGGTACAGACTTTCATGTTTCCCTCAAGATAAATGTCAATCCCCTGTCAGCCTCAACTGCACTTTGTGTTGTGTGCTAACAGAGTGCTGCAGGGATAATCTGTCCTTCTGTACACATTACATCTATTGCATCTGTCCATCCTAGGAGAGGGATCCTCCTCTGTTGCTCTCCTCCAGGTTTCTTCCCTTTTTTTCCCCCTGAAGGGTTATTTGGGAGTTTTTCCTGGTCCGATGTGAGGTTTTGGGGCAGGGATGTCTATGTGTACAGATTGTAAAGCACTCCGAGACAAATTTGTAATTTGTGAAATTGGGCTATACAAATAAACTGAATTGAATTGAATTGAATAACATATGTTGTGTAGGCCGACCCCTGAAAGTTAACGTCAAAATGGTTCCCTCGACAAATTGGATGTTGGTCCTGAGAGCATGTTTGCATGTTGATGCATTTAGCTGAAAGCAACCACAGCCTCACAGAGCTGTTAACATGGCAACAACTATTGGATGGACTGCCATGAATTTTGGTTCACAAATTCATGTTCCTTTGACTTCAGTGATCCCCTGACTTTGAACCCGCCGTCATCAGGTCATAATCTTCTCCAACACTGCAATACCTGGAAAGCTAAGGACATTCTCATCCACCTCAGCAGCACTTTGTTATTGTTAAGAAATTACCCACAGCTCCCTGTTGCTGCCACATTCAAGATGCTGAACTGGATTGCAATGTGCGATGTTTAAACAGTCTCACGACTCAGATTATTCCTCTGTGGTCAAATGTAGCCCCATTTTCCCCATCTACCAAGAGCATGTTCTCCATGTATACGCACTTAATGACAACGTGTTTTGTTTGAAGAGGAAAATCATTTTAAAAACACTTTTATAACACAATCATCTTCTCCTGTCACACATCCAGAAACTGACCACGATTATCAAATACCTCTATTGTTATGCGAACGCTGTTGGACTGAAACCATCAACGCTTCTCACAGTATCAGTCCAACTTGGTTTGTTTAACACTTGATTTATTCAGCAGTACAAAAACACTTTAATGTCAATTTGGCTCATGTGCCTGTGGGGGCGTTTTCCTATGCAGTGTGCACAGCGAAGTCTTTCCCGGGGAAGTGATAAGGTGGATGCCAAGGCCATGGTCATTTCAGAGATATGGAGCTGACACTGGGGAGTGATTAGATCCATATTGTATCTCGACTGAAGAGACCCTGCACCTTGAGCAGTCGATGCATCATTGCCTGCATGCGCTTGAGGAAAAATGTTCCGAGAAAATGGGATATGGTTTATCGATAAGATGCTGCTCCTTCTTGCAGCCATCAGGCAGACAGCTGGTACATGGACATAAGGTGGATACATCAGGGAAGTCCAGAGAACACTGACAGAACCGACTGGAGCCTCTTCTTAAAACACACGCCTGTTGGTGTCTCGCATGCAAAGAGAAAGAACGGGAATGTGTGAGTTCGGGAGAGTGATTTTAATAGGCTGGTGCGTGAGCGTGTATGTTAGAACTGTGTGTGTGTGCGTGTGTTGAGAGAGAGAGAGAGAGAGATAGAGAGGGAGGGCAAGGAAAGGATAGTAATGCTGCTCTCTCTGCATCGAAACTGCGTCTCTCTCATCGCTGCGTTGGGAAGCGCACCACCATTCCGTCGCTGTCCACGCGTTTCTCAGCCTACACAGCGACCAGTGCAGACACCATAACACGGACCATGTTCACGACAGTGTTGCACAAGATGACCAGCAAACAGCGTTCACCCATACAGCCATAAGTAGACGTCATGGTAAGCACGCATAAATAAAACAAAAAAACAGTCCATGGCAGCCCGTCCATCAACAAAACCCCGTTTTACCTGCAGGTGTGATGTGTCGCCTGTGTGAGGTGAGCCTGCTCGATCTGTGCGGCACACCGCATCATGCCCATGGAAAAGATGATGTGGGAAGGCGAAGAAACATCATGTGGAGCGACAGTGAGAGGATGGAAAAAGAGAGAGAGCCCCGGGGCCTGTGCGTCGTGACACAATCAAATGTACTCACTCAATCCCTGGATGGAGACGAGACCAAATCCGCAAGCATAGCCCCGATGACGGGGTCTCCATGTACCGTCAACAGTTCTTCAGAGGCTCCGTATAGCCTCAGTATCAGCTGGTTATAGCAGCAGCAGCAGCAGCAACAAAAAAAGAGAAATAAATCGTCATTCCTCTGAGCGACGCTGCGTACAGCCAATAGACGCGCGTTCCAGCAGTCGGTTATCATCCAGGAGCTGTGAAAAAATACAACTTTGGCGTGAAAACATCCTGCTCACCGTGTGTCACATCAGAAGATCGTGTTCTCTGCTTTACGAGCACATATTTCACACGGTCTTCCCCTGACATTGCTACTGCATCAGTCCATGGTGTGTCATGATTCAAAATCTCCCTGCAGCTCGTCTTCGCTCTCTGCCACCTACACCCCCCCCTCCCCCCTCCATGACCGCACTAATTGGCGAAATCAGTGCGAATTCACTTGACTCCCAAACTTGACTTCTTCTTCTTCTTCTTCTTCTTCTTCTTCTTCTTCTTCTTCTTCTTCTTCTTCTTCTTCTTCTTCCTCCTCCTCTCTTGGCCAACAGTCAGAGATGGAGGACCATAAATACCTCATTAGAAGTAATTAAGGCCATGTGTCATATAAATACATCTAATCCAACTACATTATTATGTTCTTTTTCAAAAGCCTTCTCATTATACATACTGCCCCTATACTGTTATGAAATGATGTTATGACTGGTGCATTAGAGCTTTGTCATGCTGGTTGAGAGGGAGCTATACACATGCTATATATATGGCTTATATTTTGACTGAGCTTTTAGAATCGATCACAAACTAATTATCATTTGCTCTAAAATAGATCAGATAAGGGGACATTTTAAATGTAGACAGCAATAAAGATACACCTAAGGTTTCCCGAGTGGCCTATGATGGGACATTTACTGATTACTGTGCTGTCGTCAGAAATAAAGTGTCATTTTAACTCGTCACTCCACAGTCACTTTAACATAAGGTCAACTGTTGCAAAACCAAATAATACAAATGAGTCAAAGTTTGCATAAAAGGCAAGTTTTCATATGATGCTAAAATGATAAAAAAAATGGCTAACGGTACTTTGCTTAAATAGAAAGTCATGAGAGATTGTAAATATGCCCAAATACATTTGAAATGTATGAATATTCATAATCTATGAAGTAATAAATAATTAGTATACTGAATAATTGTAAGTACCAATTACTAATCATACTGGTGTACTTAACTCAAAGAGAATTGAAGGATTTATGGAACAGAATCATTTAATAGCCTATATACTTATAAAAGTATAAAGAACGGATACTTCTTTCATTACTTATTGTTTGCATTAATAAACCATGAATCCAGCACTCGTTGTCTTAATCTGTACTCAATCAACAAATGGTAATATTGGGCCTTTTTCCATTTTATTTTTATTTTTAATTTTTATAATGGTTTATTTAATAAGGGACAGTGCACATTGATAAAAACTTTGCAGTAAATGTGCCAGAGTTAGCCAAGAGGCTATTTTTCATCTGTAGTCCCAATGTTGCTGATGTTAAGAACAAACCTAAAAACATAAGATTACAAATACAATCTACAGATAAAGCAAATAAAATAAGGGAGAACAATGTTAAAATGGACAGAATAAAAACATAATGTCAGAGATACAACGTAAAAGCTTACAGATTTAGGATTTAGGGAACATTTGTGTTCTTCATTAGCAGCCACGTCCTATCAATCTGCCTTCCACGTGTCTCAGTTGAATATCTCCCGAGTCAATCTCAGCAAACACAACCGGAAACAACACAGTCGGTGTTTCTGCTTTCGTTTCCAAACCCCATACCGTTTATTATCCCAACCCAACATTAAACAATATCCGTCTCAATGAAACGACTAATTATTGATTTCCCACTCCTCAGTCCGATTTCTTTTATTTATGTATTTAGTGTTCAACCTCCAGTGGTAAAATATGAATTACAGCACTGCGTGGTGGACATGCGCGGAGCTGCAGCGAATATGGCGGCTTGCATCCGATGGAAAGTGAGGAATCTCCCATCAAAACACCCGGTTCAAACGGTTGGTATACGGCTCGTGTCTCGTTATTTGTCTCGTGTGCTGGCAGGGACGGGGTTCCCCTTTCGTTAGCGACGGAGAGCGGCGCTCCTTCCCGCGGTGCGTCCCGCAGCGGTGCGTCACAGCGCGTGTTTATACCTTCTCCGTGCAGACTTGGTGCGTACAGTAGCCAGATTGAGCCCCACTCCGCTGTCTGTGTACTGGATTCATGCAGAGGGTTACACTGCAGCGATAGATTTAGCTGACTTGAACTTGAATTTCCTGAAAGTCTGTAGAGTAATATCTCATGAAAATAATCTTGGGCGTAGCAGAGGTCACCAATAACAAGACTTCAGTGTAATTTCTTTCAAGAAAGTTAGGGATTTGCTTTAAATAAAATTAAAATATTGGCATAATATTAATAATATTTATTTTTCGCTAACTTTAAATTGAATTTTCTCCCAATCCGCACAGTGATATCTCATGAAAATAATCCTGGGCCTAGCAGAGGTCACCACTAAAAAGACTGTAGTGTAATTCCTTTCAAGAAATTTAAGGATTTGCTTTAAATAAAATTCAAATATTGGCATAATATTAATAATATTTATTATTTGCTAACTTTAAATTGAATTCATTCAAAATCCACACAGTAATATCTCATTAAAATAATCAGGGGCCTAGCTGAGTTCACCAATAACAAGACTACAGTGTCATTTTATTCAAGAAATTTACGGATTTGCTTAAAATAAAATCCAAATATTGGCATAATATTAATAATATTTTTGTTGTGCTAATTTTAAATTGAATTTATTCCAAATCCGCACAGTAATATCTCATGAAAATAAGCATGGGCCTAGATGAGGTCAACATTAACAAGACTGCAGTGTAATTCTTTTCAAGAAAGTTATGGATTTGCTTAAAATAAAATTCAAATATTGCCATAATATTAATAATATTTATTTTTCGCTAACTTTAAATTGAATTCATTCAAAATCTGAAGAGTAATATCTCATGAAAATAATCATGGCCCTAGATGAGGTCACCACTAACAAGACTGCAGTGTAATTTTTTCAAGAAAGTTACGGATTTGCTTAAAATAAAATTCAAATATTTGCATAATATTAATAATATTTATTTTTTGCTAATTTTAAATTGAATTTATTCAAAATCCGCACAGTAATATCTCATGGAAATAATCATGGGCCTAGCTGAGGTCACCACTAACAAGACTGCTGTGTAATTTTTTTCAAGAAAGTTACGGATTTGCTTCAAAGAAATATCAAATATTGGAAATATATTACTATTATTTTCTTTATGAAGTGCTTTCATTTAGAAATCAAACGTCAGAATTGATTATCTCTGGGTGACACCTTGAGGTACTCTACCATGAATCAGAAGTGAAAGTATTTTGTAACTACGCACCATTGTGTTCTAAATCTATTCTGAAATTAGACACACATTTGCACATGAATGTGATTTTCTATATCTTTTATTTTGAAATTTTAAATCAGAACATCCAATATTGGAATAATTACCTTCTTTTATGTATTGTATTCATCATTCATTCAATTCGTGATTTTTAATCTCTTCAATTAGTTTAATCTATCACTATATCTGTATTTAAAGGCGTGTTTCGTCATATCACGTTCACCGGAAGTTCGCTCTTATTTTGAAGACAGTTTTCACACGCTCGTACCGTAATGCCTGGTATATACCTGTACTGAAAAAAATCGTGCGGGCTGGCTTGACTGTGTTTTCCGAAGTGGCGGCTGGCTTGACCGCAGTTGGCCCGCTGAGAGAGACACACCAGGCCAGTGAGGAGGGTTCAAACCAGTTCAAAGGCTGATCTCATTGCCGCCTTATAGCCTGTCGGGTAAACCCACATACACTCAAGGTGTCAACTCTCATAAGTCTGAATGATTTTAATGATTTGCAAATGTAATTCAGTATATAGAGCTCAAACGACTGGCTGGTTAAGCAATCAGCAACTATTTTGACGACTGATTGTCATTTAAGTTAATCATCAAGCAAGAAATGCTCAAATGTCAGCTTGTCTTTCCTCTGCTTTTTATCACTGTATATTTAGTAATAGATCATTTTAACTTTAGCCATTTTTAAAGTGAGAATGTCAGATAGTACCTACTTCCAGATCCTCACTTGTTATTGGTTAATCTTCCAAGTATTTTCTCAATTAATTGATTCATATGTTTGTCTGTATTTAAATTGTCTTCCCAAAACCTAACATATCCATTGTTCAGTCACAAAGAAATGCAGCAACAACAAAATGTTGAGAGGCTTAATTGTTCCAGCCCATGGGCCATTGAGGTTTTTGGTATTATAAATCAGTTTAAAAAAAAAAAGTTGTCAAGACATTTTCTGTCGATCGACTAATCAGTTAATCAACTGATTTGCTGCTTTTCTTTGTCTTTAGGGATTTTCTGTGAATATTTTAGCGTTTTGAACTTGATTATTCAAAACAAGGTATCTTATTTTTTGTGGGTGTTTTGATTATTTGCCATAAATGTAGGTAAACAATACAATAATAATATTTTTATGGATAATACATTTATAATTTTTTTTTTATTGTTCAGTGATGGTACGAGACTTGGAACTGGAATCTGTCCTCTCGGGCTTTACTTGCAAAGGCCATTTTTCACCAATTTCTGACATTTTATAGACTTGATTAATTAGTCGTAAAAGTATTCAACTGGTTATCTATTGGAATAAATCATTAGTTTTATATCTTGTATGACATTATACCATTGTGTATTTCACGTAACTTCAGGTGAAATATACCATTGTTTGTGGGTGCATCAAATATGAAAAAGTAAAATGCTTCATAGTGCAGTCTGAATACTTTATTGCTATTCAAACTTCATCATGATAAGCAAACATCTTTGAGTAAGTGCAACGTTTCACCCACATCTTTACTCACTATGGGTACTAACCCTTTGACAGACACTGATCCCAGATAAGTGAGTGGCTTAGTGGCAAATGGGGGTTGTAAAAATTAAGTGCTTCCTGGTCTGTTGGGCGGGTTTGTAATCTTTTTTGTCTGACCCTCTTGAGCGAGACAGGCAGACCAGTGCAAACACTGAACCAGTCAGCGGCTGATCGAAGAGCAGAGCTGGAATCCTTTTCATGTCGGCCAGCAGACGTCCCGCATCCACACGTCTTAATGGCTTTTTATGGCAGCTTGGAATCTTTATGGCTTCTTCTCACTCAACAGGATTCACTGCAGAGACAGAGAGGGGTCTTCAGAGGGAGGGTCATCCACAATGCATTGCAGATGATGAGGTTTTCAAACACATGGACAAGCAGATAATGGATGGCTTCTGGATGGATTTTAATCTTTGAATTTCTGTGTTTACTTTAAAGTGCATTTCTTCTTTTTAAATGTATGCTCTGGTACTTTCGATTATTTTTTGAGCTATCACTATGTGCGGACTTTGCAGAGAGAGGGACTATGCACAGAGGGTTTGTAAACCTGAATATTCTGGCCAGGTTTTCAGCGTAAACAGTGTGGTAACTATTTTATTTTATGAATCATTTAAACAGTTCATCAGGAGTAAATGTAAGTTGTATAGCTATGCTGCAGCCTCATTGACTTAATTTTTATCTGTATGATTTATAAATGGGATACAATGTCGTTATCAAGATTTAATACCACCTCCAGGCCTGCTGTATTTTTATCTTCAAAGTTTCTGTAAATTATAGAACATAATATAATAATATTACAACAAGGCAACTCAAAGTGCTTTAAAACTATAAAATGGGATTAGACAAGATACGAAACAAGAGAATATACAAATATATTGTTGAATAGGTTTCAAACGAGTAACATTAAATAGAAAATGTGAAAAAATTAAAAAAGAATAGGACTAAACCGGAGAATTTAAATTACGGGACAGTTACAGTGCAATGCAAGATATGAAGAAATAGTACCACATTTAATTTAACAAAATGATGTCTGATGGAAAAGTCTCAAGTTTTGATTTATAATAACTAAGAGTTTGAGCAGATCTCACGTTTCTGGAAGTTTGTTCCATACGATGTGTTGGATAAAAACTTATCTGTGTTTAGTTGAGACGAGTGCTGAACAATTTAGAGAAAAAATATCCTCCAAAATATTTTTTTAAAGAGCGAATACTTTAACTGACATTGTTGAGATATGATCCACGCTAATGGAGAGAAGGATAATGGTGAACTTTAATAAGAAAACTATCATGGTGTGATTTTTTTTGGTATGATTTGAACCAAACAGAATCAACTTTTAAGTTTGTAGATTAAACATTTGTCCCCCACCAAACTAAATCGCAATGGTAATTTGACACATTTAGCTTTTGGCAAATATTGCACTTCATACAGGTGTTGGGATATTGCACTAGTCCATATAGCGACGCCAGTCAAATTCTAGATGTGCAGCCCTGGTTTAGACTGTATGGACAGACCACCTGAGAAGTCTGGATGATTCACAGCGGAACAGCAGATCATACATTTATTTTATTGCTTCAGATGATGTGTATCTGTCTTCTGAACCTAAAGATCCTGTCCTTCATTTGACTTGCGATGCTGTTAAATATCACATTAAACCTGCCCTGTAATACCTTGCTTGTATCATGAAGGGATCCCCATCCCACAGCAGACATCAGTGGGTCTGTGCCTTCTGGGATGTTGACGTCTTGGGACTGTTTCTGTCTTCTGTCCAGTGTCTGTAGGTAACAGACCGGTCAGTCTGACTCCAACTCTCTGCCGCCGCATTTCACTTTGGCCACAATGGGCCGAACGCCACACCGAGGTAAGGCCTCCACAGCGTACAGCCACTGTCTTGCTTAGGCTGCTTCTCAAATGTATTAATAGGCCTCAATGCCACAGAACACAGAATGATCAAAAGGGTCACTGACGCTTATTAACACATCATTTGAATTTTTGGTGTTCGTGTTTTCCTATTTTTTATGCCTTCATTCTCACATTAATTGCAGTGTGTATTTCAGTAGCTCCCACATTCCTATGAGCAGTTCAATCATCTTTTGATTTCAGATCAAAAAGAGGAGAAAGTGAGACAAAGCAGCATCCCAGCAGGATCTCCCCTCGACAAATCCAATGGTTCGATCTTTGTTTTTTTCCTCTTGATTGTTAATCCTTTCATTGGCAGTCTAACAACTTTTGAGTTAATAGCTTTTAAAAAATCCAGTCACTTTTTTGTCAGTACTTGCATTAACAGTGATCAGCAATCTATTCTGTCTTTTTATTCTGTCATTTCTGTGGCGCAAAAGCGCTCATACGTTACATGTTCAACCTTGTTTTTAGAAGGTTTTTTAACAAATTCTCATTGAGCAGCTCCGCCAGTTTTGACCAAAATTACCATCACATCATCATCATTTAATTGCATATTTGTTCTCAACTTCCTCAACATCAAAACAATTAGATTTGTTTTGTTTTAGTTGTAGTAGTAGTGGTAATAGTTTGGTTACTGCCCAAGGCCTATATATTTTACTGTTCTTTAACAAATATAAGCAAGATTTCTTACTGATTAATTAAGCAATTTTTCAGTAGCTTCTATGTTGTATGTGTCCAGTAACATTGAAACTATTGAACATATCTATGATAATGTCTTCTATTTCAAGATCTGCAATAAGTGTGAAGCAGCGCTTGAATGTATCTCAGTACATATATTAAAGTACTGTAGGCTACTTAAGTACAATGTCGACATGTACTTTTTACTCCACTACATTTATTTGACTCTTCTTGTTACTCCACTATAAAACACAGGCTATCTTTATGACAGTAGAGTATTATCCACTTGTGCACCTAGTAATATACAAAGTATCTAGAAATGTGCTTTTCATTGACACATCTCAACATTAACACACTCTTCCATACACTAATACAATACAATAACACAATGTTCAATAATCTAATAGTTTGAAAGGAGCCATTCTGCATAATGAGTCATTTTATTGTTGATACTTTAAGTACATTTGAACTTTGGTAACATTTTGAATGTAGGATTAGAAGTATGTTTAGACGTGTTATTTTTACCAGGCTACTTCTTCCACCACTGGTGTCCAGTGGAATAAGCTGGTGAAGGTTAGTAGATTTCAGAGCTACCAACTCTCACGGTTTCGCCGTGTGACACACGCTTTTGCATGTTTTCACACGCTCTCACGCCACACAACCAATATCTCACGGCAAAAGAAATTCTGATTTTGGGCCGAGGCGCATTGGTTTCTTTTCAAACTCCGCGACGATAGATGGCGCTAAGGAGCGCATCTATAAACCTATTCGCTTCATAGACATCCTATTTACCCCAAAGAGTCCCGAAGTTAGCAACAGAAGAAGATTTTCAAACAGACACAACGAGCAGAGACTACGGTGTGTTAATAAATAAATAAATAAATATACACTTTTATTAATCCCCAAGGGGAAATTAGTTCTCTGCATTTAACCCATCCTTAGTTATTAAGGAGCAGTGGGCTGCGGTGAAGCGCCGGGAAGCAACTGGGGTTCAGTGCCTTGCTCAAGGACACGTCGACTTGCAACTAATGGGGAGAGCGGGGATCGAACCCACAACCTTGCGGTTGCAGGACGGCCCTCTTACCCCACTGAGCTACAGCCGCCCCAAATGCAGGGCTCTCAAGTGTCACGCATCGAGCGTGACAGTGACGCATTTCGGTCTTACGTCACGCACTCCCGCCACACATCGTATTTCTCACGCTGAAAAAACTCTCGGCTATTTAATGTTTTAATGTGCCGCAGCACGCAAACATGAGCTGGCCGCGCTGCCCTCACCGTGGAGGAATCAAGCGCTCCCCTGGAGTTCTGCTGTGTCACAGCAGAACTCCAGGGGAGCGCTTGTGAGGTGCCACTTATCAGCCAATCAAAAAAAAGAAATGGGCTACACAATAGCCAATTAGAAAAAAACGTATCTGTTGTATCTGGGTAAAATTTAATCCAGCAACCAATGAAAATAAAGCATCCTGGATAGATATGTCACTCTTGCCTGTCTTCAAAACGTAAGAGCCCTGTTAATGACATGTGGTTCAATTAAGTTCTCACTCTCTTAAACTTTAAATCTTGAAATAATGTGTTGTGTTTGTGCGTGTGATTTTGTGTGGTGATGTAAACTCAGCTGTCATAACAAGCAGCAGGAGAGCACCTTGTTAACCTCTTGGTATCCTGCATGCTCAACACATCAGAACATTGTTTGTTAAGGCTGCCCACATAGCATTTATCACTTTATTTGCAGGCCTAGGAAAAGGACCCTCTCAAAAAATTTCCAAACAGCTCTTTGAACAAGTAAGATGTATTATAAAGAATTTAACATAAAGACAGGACATTTGTGCAATAGAATTAGGCATGTTTTTGAAAATGAGAGTAGAGTTATTAAAAAACATTTTAATTCTTTAAGGTAGCAAATATGCCTCGTAAAAGACCTTTGCCAGGCCAGAATGCAGGGGACACCATGGGGACAACATGGGGACAACATGGGTCCAAATGCCACATTAATTCAAATTTCCTGATATTATAGCCACCAACGTGTGTGGCTGCGTGCGCGGCAACATTTTGGTCACCCCCGACAAAATCTCACTCCAAGGTTTTTTGAAAAGTTGGCAGCTCTGAGATTTATGTATCGTGGTATTTATATTGAGTAACTAAATCACAATGAAGCTATTGAAAATATTGTCATTATTTTTTTTTAATGATTAATTGTTTTACTTATGTAGGCAAGGGAAGCATGAAGGTATTGAAGATAACCTGGGCACGTGACTAAAACAGTAAGTATTGAGGGTCGTGCAGACGAGCTAACATATTCGATCTGTGGCCACATATTCCCTTCAGTAGAGACACAACCACAGTTTCAAGCGTGAGTATAAGACTCAACGTGACCTTCGTCGTGGGACAACACGTGAGTCCAGTGAATGCTGCTGCGTAAATAACGTAAATAACGTCAGTAAGTTAGCTTAGCTTCTTAGCTAGCTTAGCTTCATGTTGCTTCAGTGTTGTCTTCACAGTTTGTTTCTGCTGCCCTCAAGTGGTTAAATGGGTAATAGGTTTGAAAAAAACTTTGAATCAGTTGTTTTTGTTGTTAGCATTGTTCAGGTGGGAAGACTATCTGAGGGAAACGTCCTCCACTGCCGCGTCGCCTACTTCCTTCAAACAGGTAATGCTTATTGCGGTGCTTGTTAGGGCCCCATGTCAATCATTCCCTTTAAATTGTTTTCTTTAAATGTTTTTTTATGTATTATATTGTTAATGTTAGACACAGTCTGCCATGAACCAGAGGGACACGCATATCTAATGTTTCATACATAGTGGATGTTTAACGAGTTAAAGGTGGCCCTCTAAGGATAAGTCTGGTGATATTCTATTAATTTCTTATTATCAACATCAATCAAAATCATCAATATACACATCCAGCTTATGTCCGTGGAGATAAAGCCTGACATACAGGATTTCATTCCTCTGTTACATCATAGTCCAAAAACTAAAAACACATCAATGAGCTACACCGTTGTTGTGAGTGTCAGGTTTCATCGTCATAAAGAACATGGCCAAGGCAGTTTGTTTTTCAATATAGTCAAATAAGCTGGTGCTGGGAAGCCATGGTTGAAAAAAGCCTATTTACTCCTGTCAGCGCCAAGCTTTAGAAGAAAACGATTTGGTCGTTTTAAAATGAGTTTTATGAAAGTTTATATTTGAAACCCATGTTTAAAGAGTGATATGATCTATTTGCATGCCAGCGACTGAAGGGCCCTCTGTGTCCCTCTGCAGTCCAGAGTCAACCCCTCCAATGACTTTAAAGCAGGTATGAAACTTGAGGCGCGTGACCCTCGCAACTCAAACTCTGTGTGCATTGCAACGGTGATGGGCATGATGGGTACTCGCCTTCGCTTGCGCCTGGACGGAAGTGACAACACCAACGACTTCTGGAGACTGGTCGACTCAATAAACATCCAACCAATAGGAACCTGCGAGAGGAACGGAGACATGCTCCAGCCACCGCTGGGTGAGTGGACAGATATTTTTTAATTTTTTTACATGACTTAATCTGGTTTGAAAGTTGAAATTGTTCCTCATAATGTGATAGCTACTGTATGTAGTGGGCTGTATAGTGAACAAGGACCACACTTTCTGGGACTGTATTTAAGCGTTATATTGCAAGGCATCAGACATGGTAATACCCGAACACCCCTGCAATTGTAGAAGGACAAAGAAGTCACAAGGTCTCTCTTGTATACAAGCTGTCTGTGCCTTCCAGGGAAAAGACCAGAATGGAAAGAGAATGTAAAACTCACTGAAGTGCTAAACCTCCGGTCGAGACACATTCCTTCCTTGTAGTTAATTGCACACATTCTACATTAAAACATATTTCCTCTCATTGAAATACTTTAACACTTTGGGAAGCCTTCAACTAATTAAAGATATAACATTGTGATGGCATAATTAGAAGCGTAAAGCTCCTATACACACAGATCTCACTGATGAGATCTCTTTTCAGGACTGTGTGGGCGTGTAGGGACGGACCTTTTTGACATGTCACAGTAGGAAAAGCACCGGGTTGAATAATAAAATTAATGATCTGAATTCTATTTAGCTGCTTCAATTTCAGCATCCAGGTTTTGTTGGCTCGCTGCAACATTGACGTGGCTTGTTTGGACCGTTGAATAGCACAGAGACATAGTAATGTTATTAATATTGTCTATGATTCTCCTCCTAAGATGTGGAAGAAGTTGTTCATTAAACCGTTATCGTTTGAATTAGTTATCGGGCATTGCGTCATTCTCGGGGTGATGAGGGATAATTTCTAAAGGTGCGTTCACACCAAAAGCGAAACTATTTTTCGCGTCGCCCAAAACGCGTGAGTTTACTCGCTCGACCATTCACGGTGTTCTCGCCATAAGCGCCGAGACGCTCCGCGAGGGGCGGGGCTTATCTCCGTGTTTCATCTCCGTAAAGAGCGTTATTATTTCCTTCATCCACCACAGAATAACTCTAACCACTAGTTCTGCTTTATATTTGTTGTGGACGTCCCACACACTAACGCCCTCGTGTTTGGGTTCATGACATCACCCGTAGGCTCACTCAGCTCGGTCACTTTCACCGATGAAGTTACTGTTACGTCTGAAAGACTTCCGCTTCCAGCGCTACGAGAGCGGAACTCAAGAGCTGATTGGCTGAGTTGCGAGATGACCGCCTCAAAGTTGAAATATTTCAACTCCGGGCGAAAATTGCGCCGCTGAAAACGTGCCGCTGTAAACGCGCCGCCCACATCGCATCGCCCACATCGCGTCGCCCGCATCGCAACGCCCCAAACGCGCCGCCCGGAAAAATATTGCGTCTTTCGCAGCCACACGCGTCTGTACATTAACTTTTCATGGGATTCGGTCGCGCGAAAAAATAGTTTCGCTTTTGGTGTGAACGCACCTTTAGAGAAGCTGGTCTGGGTCCAGATCTTTAATCGTCTCTGATTTGGTCAGCATTTCAAATAATGCTAATGTTGTGCCCATTGAGGGCTATTTTTCCAGAACAGCGGACCCAAATCGAGTCACACAAATGCAAAAAAACATATGTAAATGCAGTATTGACATAAGGAAGTCCTGCTCATTGACAACACCAATCTCTGTCTGCAACTGAATCAATCTGTTTAGGTTTCAGGATGAATGCTTCGTCGTGGCCGATGTTCCTCCTAAAGACGCTGAGTGGCGCAGAGATGGCTCCGGCCTCTGCTTTTAAAAAGGTAATGACGACTGGAAGAAATAGCAATATTACAATACTTTGAGCCACTTATATGTCTTTTAAACTGGATCAGACGCAGTAGCATGCCGGTCAATACGTATTTTATTACTGCAAAATGTAGGGAGAGCAGTGTTTTGTTGCAATAAAATATGATTAAAGTTGTCTATATCAATTAGTAAGCATCTTTAAAGACTTGTAAGTCACAACCAGTGATTCTGTGACTGTACAGTATTCATTTGTGTACTTATTTGTGTGTATGTGTTCAGGAACCAGCCTGCCCAGTGAAAAACTACTTCCAGTCTGGTATGAAGTTGGAAGCGGTGGACAGAAAAAACCCGTACCTGATTTGTCCCGCCACAGTTGGAGAGGTCAGAGGTCAGGAGATCTTTGTCATGTTTGACGGCTGGCGAGGCACCTTTGACTATTGGTGCCCCTTCGACTCCAGAGACATCTTCCCTGTCGGCTGGTGTGCGCTGACAAAACACAGCGTGCAGCCACCTGGACATTTCTGTAAGTGCTGCTTTGATTGTTATGTTTTATTGTTGTGTAGTGTGTAGAATGTGTCATCTGCAAATAGTGAATTTCATATCTTTTGTGCAACTATATGCCTTAATAACAAAAGATGAATGCATTCGTTCCGATATCACAGATTTTCATTATAAAGTAGGTTATATGATTATA
Organism: Pseudoliparis swirei; assembly: GCF_029220125.1. Lineage (NCBI taxonomy): Eukaryota > Metazoa > Chordata > Actinopteri > Perciformes > Liparidae > Pseudoliparis > Pseudoliparis swirei. The sequence continues at coordinate 18,589,450 of NC_079391.1, read as the reverse complement.
TTTTGAATGAACAAAATGCATTCATTTGCATTCAAATAAAGAAAGATACAAAAAATATATTATTAAAGCAATAATTCCAACACTTCAAGATTTAATTGTTAAAATCATATTAGTTTTAATTGGGTTCAATGTGAAAACAGAATCTATATTCAAATTAGCTAATATATGTTTAATATGACATGAGGATTAGAAAAGGACAATAGTTCTCAAAGTGTTTATTGAAGATTCAGAATATGGTTGTTTATATCCACATATCGCTTTACGGTTAACATCCTAAGAGTCAGAGGATGCTCACGTGGTACATTCAGGCCAATCGTAAGCTAATTCATCACACTGACTTGTGGTGGTCTTTGTTTTAATGGCATACAGGTGTTTAATTGCACATCGTTAAATTACATTGTGTAATTCTTACCACGAGAGGGCAGCAGAGCATATATTCAGAGGCGTCTGCTTCACCGTTACAGCTGAGAACATAGTGCCAACTCTTTAATCCAGTGGTTTTCATAATGTACCCCCTTTGAAATAATTTATCAGCTAAGTACCCCTTGATAAAACATTTTTGTGAGAAAACTAAATGTGTTTGTTGCTGTAGTTGTCAATTTTCTTCAATTAACGATTGCATTGAAAATAGGAAAGCTGAGTATACAATGTTGTTTATCGCACTTACTTTTACATTTGTATTGTACTAATTATAGTATCACTCATATAATTTTAGGAAATATGCCTGACAAAAAAAAAGGGTAATACTTTTTTATTTTTTTATTTACCCTACTTTGGTACGGTAGCTACCTATCTACCTGGAGCACTCCAACGTAGCCTTAGGTGCTAACATAACCTCATTTGAGAACCCCTGCTGTACCGGACCGCTCAGCAAACTTGTAGAGTTGACTTCCCATGTGGGTTGTCCGGTGCTCTCATTTAATCATTCCTGATACAGGGTGTCATATTTCTCAGCCATCATTGAGACAGAGAGGCTTTGTTCAGAGCTTCTTGAGTCGGTCTTTGTCCCTAAAACGGGTTGAGTTTGATACTTTACATCACAATGTGTCTCAAACTGTAGCATTTTACCAGATATGTGGCAAATTGTGACCAGAGGTGGAGGAAGTAATCAGATCTTTTAATGAAGTAAAAGTAGCAATACCACGTTGTAGAAGTACTCAATGAAAGTAAAAACCCTGCAATCAAAATCTCACTGATGTAAATAAGTAAGAATGAGCTGTTTCACTGTAAAATATAATGTTGTATTATAATTATTAATTCAATTGATGTCTGTTGAGTTTTATTAGTCAGACATAAATTAAAATAGCAGTGTAACCAAGAAAAATATTTCAGACATTAAGATTGATCATTTTAATCAATAATACATGTTTTTTTAAGTCGTACAAGTTAGGAGTGTGTTTTGGTTAATTTCATGGATGTATTTTGAGGGGCATTAATTGATAGTAGTTATTATAAGTAATGATGTAGTATTATGAAATATTGGCAAAATGGGCGGTGTAGCAGTAATATGAAGCAGTAACACAGCAGAAGTTACACAATTTACTGAAGTCTTTACGCTTTATACACATATGAATGTGTCTGTCCTAATGTCCAAGAAGGCACTGGGTTCCACTGGAACACGTTTTTAAGGAATAACCAAGTCACTTGTGGAATGTTGAGGTCCGATTTTCATTTGGGTTTGAGTCGGTTGTCTTTGTTGGGGAGGTTGTGACCTGTCGCCGCTCTGACCTCCATATAGAGGCTGCAGAGTTCTCCGAAGATTCAGCGAGTGTGCTAGAATAGATTCCTCGTTCTGGTCTGTCTCTTGTTTATCAACCCACCGCTTTACATAAACACGGGCAGTTTTTAAATGTGGGATTATTTGTGCTGTTTTCGAGAGCAACTTGGCCATTGGAGCAAAACGGGAATCACAAATATTTCCACTGAGATACAGATTTAGGCATGTGTCCAGAAACAACATATTTAGTCTTTTTTGTCCTGTTTTTCTTTTTTTGGGGGGTGTAAACTAAATAATGTAAGATGTGACCGACTGTAGAACTACACAGGCTGTCTACTTAACCCTTGTGTTGCCTTCGGGTCATTTTGACCCGAATCAATATTACACCCTCCCCCCGCCTATGGGTCATTTTGACCCGATTCAATGTTTCACCCTCCTGTTACCTTTATATTTACTAACATATTTTACCCTTTGGGTTCAATTTGACGGCAGCAATTAAAACCTCCAGAAAATTATTAGAATTAATATTGTTTTCCAAGTTTAAGTGTGAGGCACTTTATGTTTGTTTGTTGACTACCGAAAGAACACCGACATTAAACATTGAATGGGGTCAAATTAATCCGAAGGCGGGGGGAGGGTGTAATATTGATTCGGGTCAAAATGACCCGAAGGCAACACAAGGGTTAAGGTATAGGGGGAAAGTATCAACAAAAATGTAAACAAATAATATACGGTAAGTATACATTTATTTTTCAGGTTTATTTTAAAACAGTGAGTTATTATAAATCATAGACAATGCATCTTTCCTTTTTTAAATAAAAAAAGCTTAAAACCTCAGATGCTTGTCTGATTAATAATATATCCGTTATCCTTTATCATTTAAACTTACATGCGTATTTAGGTCATTCAAATAATGAACCATGATGAAAGATCTTTTTTTTCTTCATTTAAATTAACATTTTAAAATACTAAAATTAATATTTGTATAGATATTAAAGGCTTCTAGAATTATTGTCTATTTTAAGATTGTTCATCATAGACTTTTCGTAATTTTCCTAAAGAGGATATATAGTTTAGAATAAACAAAACACAAAACAGAAACAACAAAACAAAAATACTGTGTTTACTGTTGTTTTTGTGGAAAATGTACTTAAACCAGGTGTACCACATTTTGGTTGGAAACCTCTTTTGCAGACAAAACATTAAAAACGGTCCTAAAAACAGATACAAATACTGAAAATACTGAAAATAGACAAACATATATTTATTTATGTTAAATGTAACTATGATAACTTATTTGCAGATTTTTTCTCTGCCATTTCAGTTCACGGTGACATTTGGTACGAAATATATGCTGTTAGCTTTTTAAATGCTTGTAAAATATCTGGTTTAAAAAGTGCTTCTCTCACCATTTCAAGATTGATCAAATGTGCATCTTCGTCTAAGGCCGCTTGAGAGCATTTATATTTTTATATGCTCCTAATTTTTCCATAGACGCCGGGCAGAATGCCTTAACCTCACTTCGACCAAACATTCCCCCGAGCTTTGGCTGATATTATTAAAGTGTGAAGGTAGTACTGCACTATTAATTATCAATCGAGGTGTAATTACATGGTAATTACGCTCAGCGGTTACAGGAGTATATCAGGGTGTGATTTTCACTAATGCTTAAGCCTAATGTTCAAAGTTGGGCTCTTTATTTTATTTGGCTGATGCTTGAACGTTCGACATCCATCAAAATCCCCTTTGATAAATGTGAATATCAACCATCCTCGTGTTTGTTGTCACGTCAGCTCCCATCCAGCAACCTCTTCCCTTTACCCTGTTGTTGGTGTCCTCTGGTCAGGACACTCTGGGCTTTGAGTAACCTGCAGCTACAGACTTCTTGACTAATGGGAAGTGGGAGTTCGTGTGTGTGCGTGTTCGTGTGTGCGTGTGCATGCTTGTTAGTGTTTCCCTCCACTTTGTTGATGGATGGCGGCAGTTACATTTCCTCAGTGAGGCTTTAGTCAGGTTTATGTATCGATGCACCAGAGAGACGTTGATGTCTGCTTCCGATGTGGGTCCATACAAGACTGCCTGGCGACAAACTACTAATCCATGTGTGTAATGGGAGCTGTCATGATGTGTCATCACTATATCCGCCTCTATAGCTCACATGGGGCCAGTTTCACAAAGACAATGTCGATTAGTGTGTTGTGTTAGGCTAGTCTCAATTTTACTGTCAGATTAGTCTGTTTCATGATATTAAAGTCTGATTTAATTTAAACCTAAGCTTATCTTGGCTTCCTAAATCTAGCTTCATACATAAGAGAGTATTTAAACTACTCAGTGTCCTGTTTTTAGAAACTAACATGATTCACTGAGGTCAAAAAACAACAGGATAATGTTAATCACCAGACAGCTATGTTTGTATGGGAATAAGTGAATAAGTAGGGCTTGTTGAGAGAAGGAGTGAGAGACTCCGTAATTACTATTACATTCTAGAATTTCTAATTAGCTTTCATCAACATTGTCCTGCTGTGACCCTGCGACACGTTTTTCTAAGAAGTAACGAAGGATGCCATGATTAGATGTCTTAATTATTTCCCCTTTTTTGTACAGGAAATAATAAGGCAAAAATATTTCATTTTCTTTCTTTTTTTACATTTCGGGTGATTTGCCTTTGTCTTTGCTTGTTGATATTAAACTGGGTCAGACTGCTGAATAGGGCTTTCTGAATAATGCATAGAACGTGTCTGTATTTCAGCCGCTACAGACACATGATAGTAAGCAAAATCATAATTTTTTGCCTTTTATATTCTATATTTGCGTAATAATCACCTTGTAGACATATCATTTCATTGACTAACTACTTGATTCATGTTGACAAAAACAAAGTAGACTTAACAATTCTCCGTGGGTTTTCTGGCAGATTTGAAGATACAGTTTGATTGGTGTTTATTATACATATGTAAACCATATCTAATCAAGAAGCCTCATGCTGTAAACACAAATAGCAGAACAGTTGTATTCTTGAAAACATTGGCGCAGCCGTTTGTCCAGTTTGAAGCAGATTTTTGACTGAAGGGACTTTTCCAATTGACGGCTTCCTCTGACGGCTCTGCTCCACATTGTTCCAGAGCCGGCTGATATCCGACTAGACAACTGTTTCCTGTAGCTGGACCTGGCCATCTTTCATCAGGGAATGTCTGAATAGTCTAGGGTTACACTCCTTGTGTGTGTCTATGCATGTGTGTGTGTGTGTGTGTGTGTGTGCGTGTGCGCGCAAGCGTGTTGAGGGAATACTTGCGTATGTGTGCACCAACTCCAAGAGTTTGCCCTATTTCACCCGTTTCAATCAGGACTTCTGATCCAGTCTAACCTTTTGCCTCCCCCATCCCCCATCCACTGTTGGAGCCCCTCCGTGAACCCCTCTGCCCCGTCATCTCCCCTCCCCCAGGGGCTTGCTGAGAAGCAGGTGACTGATGTAGACTGTCGATATGGCCTACAGATAACATGAATAAAGGGCTCAAAACTCCCCACCCCAACCACCCCCTTTCCACACCACACCCACCCACTCTTCCTTCCCTCACACTACCCCTCCCCTAGCCCCTATGCAAATGTGGCCTTCCCCTCCTCTCCCTTGCCCTCCCCTCCTCCTGCTTATTCATTGGGAGGGAAGCTTTGCAGCGGCTTGGCCCAGCAGCAGCAGCAGCAGCAGCGGCGTGGGCTTTGTTGTGGACTACTACCGGGAGAAAAAAGAGGGGAGAGACTCACGGAGAGGACTGAGAAAGCAGCTGAAAGAGAGACAGAACAAAGGCAATGAAGTGCAGATGAGGAGAGTATTTTAGAGGAAGTTAGGAAGAGGAAATAACTAGTCAGAGAGAGGAAACACCAACACCAGCTAAAAGAGAGAGTTTCTTCCAAAGGAGAACGAGGAAGCAACTGTACTGAGGGACTTGTATTGTTCCGGAAATTACTACAACTATCACTGCCGCTACCTCTACTACTACTACTACTACTACTACTACTACTACAAAAGCCACAACTGGAGCAGTGAAGTTCTGCATTATTGGAGGAGGTTTCCTGGTGAGTTTGATATGTTTACCAAGTACTTTCTGTTTGCTCTTTTTCAAGTGAAAGAACCAAACTTCTTGTAAGGCTCTCAGTTGACATTACTGTTATTTATTTTCCCCTGGATTGTGTTTTAAAGGAAGTGTTATGATTTGATCTACCAGTTGCAGTATATTGAAGTGAAGTGCAGGCACATTTATGTAGCAATAACATGTTGGTATGTTTTAGACAGCATTTTTGTTCCTTGTTATCATATGATTTTATTTACACTTACAATTCTCTGGAATGTAAGTCGATTGTAATGGTTACTGCACACATTGAAAGTCATTCAGTCCAATCAGGAAGTTGTAGTTGTAGTATCTTGGAAATGATTGCTTGTGAAGATTTGATCATTCTGTCCTTGAATTGCCAATACAAAAGATTAGTTATTAAAACAACTCATACTTGCCTCTGTGCTATTGTCTCAGTAAAACATACAACGGGGGGCGAGAGCTTAAATCTGCTGTTCAGATGAAAGTTGCTTGTCTTCTCACATGTGTAGCAGTTTCCTACCCCAGTGTTAATGATTAAAGCTGCAGTTTGACACTGTTTTCTTTGTTTAGCACAGAGACTTTTTGACTGACTTGCATTCGGTCAGATTCATTGTTATCAGGCTTGTGGCTCTTTTTATTCAAAGCCTGCAGATCTAACCGTATTTCTGGCTCAAATTACGTTTGGAGCTCCATGTGTTTTTGATCATGTGTTTTTTGTATGTGTTTAAAGCATCAGGAATTAGTTAGCAAAAGGCCCACGCAAAGATTAGTGGATATCAACACTTTTCAGTGCCCGCATTTCATGCACTCTTCTTTAATTACGTGAACTCAAACGATCAGTTCAGAAGTCTCGGTTCGAACATGAGGGATGATTTGGTTGCTTGTGCAATGCCGATGAGTTGGTGCAGGAACACTTTGTTGTGTCTATACTATGTGCCCTGAAGCTATTTAAGTTACCCACCCCTCTGTTTACACACACACACACACACACGCACACACACATGCATGGTGATAGAATCTGCACTTCATGAGTTTCTTACAGCTTCAGAGTCACTTGTAGGAACGACCCATGTGTGCGTGCATGTGGCTGACTTGACTGTTTGCTGTGAGGGAGGGGCGGGGGGGGGGGGGTGGTTGCAATGGGTGGTTGTAATTAGATGAGAGGGAACTCTGTAGAGCCCCTCCCCCTCCCTCCCCCCAGACAGCAGACACACTTCTCAGCGACCCGTTCTCATGCGTGCACGTACGCTCACACACTCTCGCACATTTCCTGGAGCTGTGGCTTACACGGGTCAACGGGTCAAGTTTGAATTATATAGTCATGATCTGTACCATATGTCGGTTTTGTTGCACCGTTTCATGCTCGGGATGCCGCGCTCGGAAAAATGTTTTGTTCGGACTAATAATTGTTGTTTTAAAAGTTTATCTGAATGTTGCAGTTTCAGATTTGTAAGATATAATACACTTGTTTACATGACTGGTTCTGCATATGTTATACTACACATTTGACATCACGTCTAACCATCATGCAAACCATACTGCTGTGTTTTTAAGATTCAAATGCATTTCTTCCACCACAGTTGGCAGGACTCGGTTATTGTTGGAAAACTATGGATGCCTTGAATTAGGAAGAAAATGTATTCAAAAATATAAAACTGAATCGAAGAGCTGAGCTGTTGATTATTTAATTGTTTGATCAATTGGAAATGTTTGGCAAAGTTGGCTAATTCTATAAAAACATACATTGGCTGGTGTCAGCTTCTTAAATGTGAAGATTTGCTCTCTGTTTTATATAATTTTTAATTAAATAATTCAGTTTTTTTTACAGTGACTTGTAGTTAAGGAGCTGACATTGCAGCTCTTTTAACCCTTTCATACAAGCAGCCTTCCAGTTTGAGCTCAGTTTCTTAGTCTGTGCAGCCAAACAAGTGTCCACAGATAAGTGATGTGTCACACTGTGTTTTGGGGAAATAGTATAAAAAAGACGAGTGCAAGACATTTAGAATATTTCCATTTAAAGCAACGGTGCAACCACAAGGAACACAGGCTTAGGTTTGAGTATTTGTCTCAGTGGAAATATCACTTCCCCTCCTGAAGTGTTGAACAAGCAGATACAGAATATATACGATACTGTCAGCCAGTGGGAAAAGAAAAGCATTTATAAGCTGATTTTATTTGAAAGTTGAAGTATGCAGAGGTGATTAGACTTATTGGCAGTGTGGAAGTCGCACATGTTGCGTTTGTGGCTGTCACAATGTGAATGGATTATATATATATATATATATTTTTTAAAGATCAGAGAAGCCCCCCCCCCCCCCCCCCAAAACCAGCAGATTTCCCGTGGTGAATTAAAACCGGCTGATACTGATTGGTACCCTGCAAACAAATGTGGATCTGCTTTCTAGGGCTTGTGGCTTGGAGCTCGGTGTGAATGAGCGGGCCGCTGCGTGCACTGCAGGTCAGTGTTTCTGCTCCTCTGTGGGCACGCTTTGTGTGACCACTCCTGGTGAGCGAGTGAGACATCACCCCTCTAAAACAAAACACAGCTTTATTCCACGCCCACTTTCACTCATTTCCCAATGAAGCCACTTTCAGGGTGCCCCCGGCCGGCCCCTGTGAATACTGTAAACCTTCCATAGTCTCTCCATATCGCGTCAGTCAAGGAGGCTCTAATGAAAGCCTCGGCCCCACGAGAGCCTCCACAGGCACTCTCAGGCCCCTGCTCAAACCAAGCAATACGTTGGCATTGAAATAGGAGATGTTTATCCCTCTTTCTTTTTCTCTCTCTCATTTGTGCATCTCCTCTGATGATCATGTGATCCTATCACAGAGCCACTCTAATGAAGCTAATGAAGACAGAAGGGCGCCACTGCTTTCTTTTCTTTCTAGCTACATTTTCTTTTTTTCTCACTTTATTGTCATGTCCTTCTATTTCAACACCTGAGCTGCTGGTCATTTTGAAGGAATATTTATTTCTTGAGGAAAGACTTTTAAGTTGGAGGGCGTCTGATCTATAGAGCGCCTTCAAGCAGGTTATAGGTACATTTTTTATATTTTTTGGGATAGTGGACAGGAGAAGGAGGGATTACACGCAGCGGACTGGACTTGAACCTGTGACATTATGAGAACATGATTGTTGCACCAAAACCGCACATGGCCACCAGGATGTTGGATTTGACCAGCAGTGTACTGCCGAGTCTGATTGATATACCAGCCAGGTTTAATATTAGCAGCAAATCGAAGGTTATCGCTGATACAGTACCGAGAAATGTCATTACCCACCATTGGAAGTTTTTTTATTTGACATGTTCCATGCAAATATATGTTGCCACACTCAGCAAAGAGACCTTAAGACTCACATATATTAACCCTTGTTTGGTTCAACCAAAGCACCCATTTAAAAACACCTACATATGGTAGTTCTTGAAATGTATGAACAGGTCAGTATGGTATTTCTAATAATCCATTTCTAATATTTTACCTCTAAACCTGGTAGCATGCACTTCACATTCAGTGTCTGTGTGTAGATCAGCTGATTAGTCATAACAAATGTCAGTACAGAGCCAAAGTACAAAGCTCTCCAGGAGCTTAACTACATCCAGATGATTTAGATCAAACATCCATTCATAATACTAATTTACTCGCACCATAGTCTTCTTCATTTAATGTTTATTACAGCCCACTATAGTTTACCATATAGGTTTTTTTGGGGGGAATGTTTTATTGGCTGCATTATATCTCAACCTAAATATATGTTATTATATTTCCAGTAACATTTATTGAATAAAATGTACTGTTATACCCATCTCTCAATGATCTAACGCTTAAAAAAATAATAATAATAATAATAACAGTAAAAAAGATATTATACTATATGTTTATGTTAAAAAACAAATATTAGGTGATATATTGTCATCGGATATTTTTAACTCCCAGTTGACACTGGCCTCTTTCATCTAGTAGTGCGTTATATTGAAAATATTTAAATTATTATCGCCATAATCACTATTTTGTTGTGTTGCTGGAGGAATCGTCTAGCAGGCGGGTCTCTGGGGGTTTGTGACTCTTGACTCTGATTTCATCGTAAGGAGGGGCTGAATACAAAGGACCTGCCAATCTCAAGAGGACTCTGACAATACAAAACAAATCTCCTCTGCAGCTCATTTCAGTGCAATGCAATCACCCTGTGCATCACAGAAGGAATAACAATATATATTTTTATCTCGCCTCGTCTGTCTCTTCCAGTTACCCTCCCTAGTGCACTCCACGCTCCCGTGTCTTCCACATCAGTCTCCCTCGCTGCACGTCGCTCATCGTCCAACTGCTCCTCGTCCTCCATGCAGACCTCATACCGACTGCCCAACCCCTTGCCACCCCTGCCTGTGCGCAAGGGTGTCCGTGGTCGTCGCCCCAAATCCCAGACTATCGCTTTGTTGAAGGCTGCGGCCGAGGCGGCGGCAGCGGCGGCAGTAAATGGAGCTTCACAGAGCACTGCCAGAACGAGCGCTGAGGTTCAACTGGCCCCCAGACCACACAAGAAGAGAGGGCCCAAGCCTAAAATCAAGGTGAGATGTCACAAGAGCTGTAATCTGTTCTGCTGCGGCCCAGCGACCCTGTCATTTTGTGTTTATAAGTATTATGGCAGAAGAGAGTGACAATAAATCGTTAACAAATCATGAACTAACAACCGTTGCAGGTTACAGAGTTAATGAGAGAGGGTTTGTTTGTTTTTTTGCGCCAGAAGAAGCCTCAGGTGGTGCAATCTCTACTGGGGGCCCCAGCAGTCACAGTTCCACCTCCAGAGACCAGACTGAGCTCCGGACTTGTCCCGGCAGACAACAACCATAGCAACGGCTCAAACGTCGTCTGCACAGGTAAACAGGATAACAGATACGACTGACTCTGTGTGGGTCAATTCGAGCTGGATTTCAACAGGCAACCGACACAATCCGGCAATGTTTAGGTTGGTTCATGCGCTCCGTCTCTTTGTGTCATTCCAGTGTGCGTCTATGTAAACAAGCACGGCAACTATGGCCCGCACCTCGACAGGAAGCTCGTGCAGCAGCTCCCGGACCACTTTGGTCCCGCTCCAGTCAACGCAGTGCTCCAGCAGGCGGTCCAGGCCTGCGTGGACTGTACGTACCAGCCGTCCGTGATGCTGTCGTTCCTCCAGAGCCAGTCCCACACAGGAGGAGAGGTCATCAGAGGTAAATACAGTGAACACCACAGGATATTCCTTCCGAAAGACACTGACAGCAAACAAGGTGACGGCTTCAATTTGCTTGTTTTGTCCGATTGAAAACTCATTTGTAGTTGATATGAAATGATATAAAACACATAAAAGTAGCAAATCCTCATGTTTGAGAAGCAATTCAGAAAATGTTGGGCATTTCGCTGAAGAAATTAAACTGTTCACAAGTTTGTGAATTAACATATTGTTTCAAAACTACTAGAGCGGAAGTTAGACCACATAAATACATACTGTTCGAGGAATAATGCAGCGTTTTGAGTAATTTACTTATTTGCTTGCTTGTCAAGAGTCGTACTGTAGCTTGGTTTAGCATAACATTTTTAAAGATTATTTCTTGGGCTTTCTATGCCTTTATTTGACAGCCAGTGAAAGTCAGAGGGAAAATGGTCCAGCCAGCCGAGAATCTAACCAGGGGCTCTCTGCTCAGGGCACATGCAGTAGGGGATGTCAGTTTTGGTTAATTTGGCTTTTGATTGCCCGACACCTAACCAAAAACCTTTGGTTCACATTATAGGAGAAAACACAAAAGGATGCGAAAGAGGAGCTTTCATGTTATTCCCTAGCCCAAACCACTCAGTTATCAGGTTGCCAACTATATATTGTGTCTTTAATCTTCACAGAAATCCAAAGTGGAGAAAAAGCAATTTGCCATTTTACAGTGGAATATGTGTTAGACTATTTCTTAGCCATAAACAGTAACTTCTTAAAGTCTGCTGGTTGCCAAGAAAAAGTCCTAATTTGTCATTCAAAATTATGTTTTCATACAGATAATCATATGAGATATTGTGTTAATTGGCAACGCTTGAGAGGTGCTTATAGGCAGCCTTTGTTTCCTTTAGCCGGAGGAAAGCTAACCTTTATGCTAAGCTAACTAGCGGCTGGCAGCAGACTTAATCTCCTCCTCTAACACTTGGCAAAGGAGCAAACAATGAATTATTGCTTTAAAATTCACTTGTTGAAAAGCTTTGCAGAGAAACTCTAATTTATACAGCCTGGATGGGCAATCAGCCAGGTGAAATTGGTTTAAGCACACACTCATGCGTCATGCATGTGTGTGTGTGTGTGTGTGTGTGTTTGAAAGGGGAAAGAGAGGAGGAATAAAAGACAGTGCCTGTGGCAGCAGCTGATGTGAGCACTGTGTCTGTAACCAGAAATGACATGTGCGTCTAACCTGGTTTGGGATGCTGGGATTGGGTCTCCCTTGGGGGCCCGGATTGGGAAGGCTGTTGGTAAGTTTAGGTGTGGAGGGGGGTTTTAATTTGTGGATTTGTGCAGGCTTGGCTTGGGTATGTGGGGTGGAGGGGGGGAGGGGGGGTGCAGTGTGAGATGGGATAGGGCAAAAAAGTGCTTATAAAGGGAGGGTGGTAACCCTAAACCATCTGCTGGTTTTTTAAAGCTTTGAATGCATACTGTGTGTGTGTGTGTGCGTGTATGTCTGTGTGCGCGTGCGTGCGAGGGAACACACAGACTAAAAGCTGTTTGTGCTGTACCCCCACAGTGCGGTCAGAGCATGGTATTCGCTACGTGAAGCTTCCCTCCGCCTCCAGTACGTCTTCTGTGCTGCGGTTCCTGGAGAACATGTGCCAACATCTGGAGAGCGACAGCCTGTTCAGCTCGCAGCCATTCAGCCCTTTCAACACCAACACACGCTTTTACAACAGGACCAAGTCAGGTGGGCCAATGTGTGGACGGAGGAACCGCAAAAACATCAAGAACGATGGGAGAGGAGTTCGCTAGCATATTGAAATTAATTAAATAATTTCTATTGCGACACAATTATTATCATTGCAAAACTTTGATCCGTCCTCTGTTCCACTTTTGTGTTGTGCTGTTCTTCAAAAAAGATAAAACATGATTTGAGCATTTAACAAATAAAGCAGTCATGATTTTGTGGACGACAGAATGTGTCAGAAGGTGAGACCACGTTCTTAGTATAAGTTGGTCATTTTTTTGTGTGGATTCAGAATTTTCTTTTTCAAGATTGCCGATGGGAACTTTTGAAGATGTTTCCCTACTTTCTGGTGTATTTTGTGCAGATTTTTATTTCAGAGTAAAACATGTATATTGATAAGCTAACAAGTTTAGACATTTTCTTCAGAGAAAATCTTCAGAGTCTTCCTTCAGGCTCTATTCAGCTGCAGTCCAGTCCAAGACAACATCTTCTCTGTTTGTGTTCACACCGCACTAACACTATGTCTCTCGAAACAGAACCGCTGTCCCACCCTGAGAACGACCTATCCAACAACGATTCCACAAAGGAGCCCACTGCCAACACCCGCCCCCCTCACACCGCATCGGACTACAGAGCCACGAAGAAGGAGCGGCCTTATTACCCCGGACACACACACACGCCGCCTCCCCTACGACGCGTCAGCTCCAACCCGACTGAACTCGGCCAGATGTGTCCACCCAGACGAGTGGAGGGTAGGTGGAACTACATCAACAGATATTATTATTGTTGATATAAATACGTAAATTTGTCAACACTAAATACTTTTAGACTGCCGAACATTTATTTTTTATTTTTCATTTTATTTATTTATTTGTACAGGGACCGTCCACATTAATCAACCCATGGGTAAATGTGTCAACGTTAGCTAAGGCTAAATTTCAACTGTGGTCCCTGTGGCCAGATGTTACAGCCTTCACTAATGGAGAGAAAGGTTAACACAGTAACATAATAAAAAAGCAATAAACATACAGGTTATGATAAAATACTGGCCTCATCATAAAATCCTTAAAAAAAACATCATAAAAAACAATAAGTATAAATACAATCACTGAGGAGGGAGTCACGATTCATGCTCACACATGTGATTGCTAAAAGGCCAGTTCTTCAGGCTGTGTTTAAAAGAGTGAAATGTTCTGCTAGTGCGTTTATTTCATTTACACTACACACATACACACACTTTGCATTTTGCACACTGTCTATATTTAATATTTAAATATTTAATTTAATTTGTCATTAGTATTGTGTATTGTGTATGCATATATGTTATACATATACATATATATTTTATTTTATATTTTACTTTGTATACTCCTATATCTTTCATCCCTGTTTTCTATATTTTATTTTTTATTCTTGTGTGTTTAGTTTATTGGTGCTGCTACTGTGACGACAAATTTCCCCTTGGGGATTAATAAAGTATATATCTATCTATCTATCTATCTTATGCAGAGGCATTCCAGAGGTGTCCTGCTTTCACTGAGAAAGCTAAAGCTAAAGGAGCTCTTCCTAAATGGGATGATACAGTCACCTCTCACCACAGATCTAGTTTGTCTGCTACTCTGTGTGTTTTGTTTAATAAATTCACCAAGTGGGGGAGGAGCCATACCATTAAGAACTTTAAAAACTAGACACATATTGGAGAATTTAGTGAGGTGATCCCGTTTCAGAAGACTGGGTTGAGTTAGAATGGCACAGTGGTGAACGTCCTCATGTTTGTATTTTAATATTGTATTATTTTGAATTTCTCGAACTGTAAAAAACGTATCGTAAAGTAAAATGGGACCCCCCCCCAAATTAATTTACGTATTGTACTCAAAGATATGTTTTAAAGAAAGAAAGAAAGAAATGTACACTTTTATTAATCCCCATGGAGAAATTCTTCTCCGCATTTGACCCATCCATTATTAAGGAGCAGTGCACTGGCTGCAGGGAAGCGCCCGGGGAGTAACTGGGGGTTCAGTGTCTTGCTCAAGGACACTTCGACATGCAGCTATGGGGCGAGCGGGGAGCGAACCGGGTAGCTTGTGGTTACATACGACCACTCTCCCCCATGAGCTACATTAAATCATAAGAGCAGAAGGTATCATATTTGATAAAGGTATTCGTTTGATGTGGTTGTCCTCTCTCTTGCACTCTCTCTCTCTCTGCAGCAGCCAGCTCAACAACAGGATCAGACCACCTGAAACAGGACAAGGAGGGTTCAGGGAACGACGCCACTTCCTGGTCGGTTGACGAGGTCATGCGATTCGTCCAAGAGGCGGACCCCCAAACTCTCGGCCCGCACATCGAACTGTTCAGAAAACATGTGAGTATTTTATTTAAAGTGTCTTCTTCATCCTGGTTAAAGGTCAACAGACCACATAGTCACTTGGCCAGATAAGCTCCCCTTGAGCTTTTAGTCTCTCGCCAATCAGACTTCCACCATTCAGCATGTTAATCAAGCCATAGTAATTTTGATGGAATTGTCCTGACAGGAAGTGTTTGTAACGACGGCGTGCTGCTCTCTCTGCAGGAGATCGATGGCAGAGCTCTGATGCTGCTGCGCAGTGACGTCATTATGAAGTACATGGGACTGAAGCTGGGCCCGGCACTCAAACTCTGTCATCACATCGAGAGGCTGAAACAGAACAAGCAATAGAGGATGAAGGCACTCTCTTTTGTCACTGACACACACACACACACACACACCTAAACACACACACACACACCTACACGCACACACACACACGTTTTCCTCTACAGGGATGTTGCAGTGTAAATCCAGCTGAACCAGGTCATTTAGATTTCAGGTGGTGTGGCGTACTCATGACCTCAGCATGTCTTAACTCCGATTACGGCCCTGATCTGAACACATTTGTTTTTACATTTTCTTTCACCTTAAAACAGACACACAAATTAATCACTTGAATAAGTGTAATTAGTATCCGATATCTCAGCATTTGTTTCTGTAAGTTTCTTTTTGCCTTATTGTAAACAGTCATTTATAAAACTTCCATTTACCAGACCCGCTGTAGGGATTGCAGCTTTGTCTCTTCAGGTATCCAGCTGTCTAATAATTTTCATTCTTACAAATAGGTTTCTGAATGATGCAAGCGACCATAATTACTAACAGGTACTAAAAAACAGCAGTGCCCCAGTTATGTGAAGGATAAGCGTTGAAGGGTTTCATTTCCAAGATGTTGGATCATCTTAGTGAATGATTCCTGTCCTTAAACACTTTTTTTTGACAAAGATCATACAATAATTGAGCAGAGTGGGCACCACTTAAACAATGGATATCTTATCACGGGAGAAAACCTTGAAAATCAGTTACTGAAGAGTGATTTCTCTTTTATTTGAGTCTAATTCGTGAGTTGAAGAGCTAACATTTTTTTATTTGAGCACTGATGTGGCTCCATGATTGTATAATGCTGGACAGTCACACTCGACAGAGCCATGACTGGAATACTGTAAGTTCTGACATTCACATAAGAGACATAAGGGAGAGTACATGATGGGTAAACTGTTTTGTATAAAGTTAAGCCAAAAGGTTGTTTTTTAATGTCATTTTGTACTGTAACAAATTGTATCAAGCGTAAGTGTAATCATCAGTGTTTTCTTTCTGCCTTTCTTTTCTGTATGCATTCAAATAACTACATGCAGGACAATGCTGTGTCTGACTAATTAGTCTCAAAGTATTGATCTGTTTTTTCGATGGCAGTGATACTAATTTTCTGAACATTTCAGAGCCCTTTTTCGAACCAAATGGTGTGTGTTGTAGCTGCATTTCCCACTGCTGCTCTCCTGCAGAGAGGACAAGTCGATACTTGAACCAGTCTTGCTGTAATGTGAAACTCAGGTTGTAGTGGGGGTTGTTTTGTAGATGTTTTACATCTCTAGCATGTTGTGTTCATTGCTACAACGTAGAGGGACTGCACAATAACCAACTATGTATATTTTCTATGTCATCGATCGCTCTGTCTGCAGCCTTTCGTGTGTAAATATGCGACTTTTTACTGTAAGTTCAACAAGTAGTTGTTGAATATGTTTGATATGCATTCACACGATTAAACATTTGTTTACATCCTCTCAATGATTGAGACCTAAGCACAAGAACACTGTGCAAGCGATTGTCTACTTTAAACTCATCATAAGTTTTACATGGTTATAAGTTATGCCCCAAATAACTAAAGGGGATTTTATTTCTTGTTTTATCTTAATATCTCAAAGCTTCCAGTAAATACAGAAGAAAAAGAGAACATTTAACTGAATTCTTGAAGCATACAAGCATTATTCTATTCCCCTGTCTTGTTTTTCCAACAGTGAAAACGTTATTGGGATTACAAGGAGAGATATAAGCAGTAAAAGAAATCAATACGTTTATACAAGAGGAAATAAACATTGCTGGCAGAGGTATATTTTCTCTTAGATCTGGTGTGTGTGTGTGTATTGGTGTGTGCGTTTTTATGAGTGTGTTTCTATCTGGATGGTATGGGGGTGGGGGGGGGGGGGTCAAAGGGTCATGGATGTCTTACTTAAGGAAAGTGACAGTCCAATAGGAATCATTGTTCAAAAGATCAGCCAGTTCAAATAGCTCACCAGCAGCACTCAGAATAAACAGGCTAATTATGACTCATCTCTCAGATTCTTTAGGACCGATCTCTGTTGTTTCCTGGTTGTGAGAAGCCGGCTACAATCTCAGCGCTGTGCTCCCAATGGAAAGCTCCACTAACCCACCACATGCTTACAATTATTTATCTAATAAACAACGTTAAATAAGTTGTATGTGTAGCTTTAAGGAAACCTGCTCGCTGCCATGAGGCAACCAGGAGAGGTGATCCAATTAATATGAAGTGGAAATGGTTCAGAACGTCGGTGCTCTAACTCCTAAGAAATTAAATGAAAATATAAGTAATGAGGACTTTGTGGACTATTTACTTGTGAACGAGAATTTCTGGGTGATATGCTTGTCTCACCTCATGGTATTCAATGGGATTGGTCATGTGTGGGTTAAATAAAATGTCAACAAATGCCCATGGATGAAATAGCATCCTCTAAAAATAAGAGATTTCTTCTCATAGTTACAGAGTTCATAATTATGGCTGATATCTGGTACTCTAGTAAGTAAAAGTACACCACAGTATAGAAATATTCAATTAAAATTTGACAAAGAATCAAATACAAAGTAGCATCAAAATATAGCCTTCATAAAGTATTTCAAATAGAAGTTCAAAATATGCAGAATGCCCCATATCAGAATAATTAATATTTTATAGTTGTGTTATAACTATGTATTATTAATATTTTAATATTTTTGTAGCTGGTTAAGGTAGTGCTAGTTTTACTAACTTTATATACTGCTGGGTAGTTGTGAATTTCTCCCTGGGGATCAACAACGTTTTACATCAACCGCTAATAATAGCCTTCATAATTAGATCACTTACTTTTTTTGTCATATTTTGTATTGTTAATCTGAATCTGGAAAGTAGCTAAAGTTATCGAATAATTTGCCCTTAAGTAGTAGTATTCTGAAATGTGTTGTATTAGTTGTATGAAGTAGTATTACATGGAAGTATTGTTACTCAAAGTAAAGTGGCCTACGTCAACGTTTTATATAGGTAGCGTTACATTACTTGAGTAAATGTACTCAGTTTCTTTCCACCAATGCCGGCATCCAAGTGTGATGACAGTATCTCACATTGTGGAAATAGGAAGTGTGAGTTGAGTTAAGGAGGAGCAGCTTTGAGCTAGCTAACGCACACCAGAGACCGGCGGCTTCCCCATGCTGGAGGCCTCTGTCAGAGTAAGTCTAACTTACACACAACAAGCCCGTGTTTTGAAATTCCTTATTTCTTTAAAAAATGTAATTCGACTAAAAACAAGAATTGACCATCTTAATTATTGGGCCACTGAGTAGCTTCATTTTCAACTGGGTAAATTGTGATAGCTCCGTTTGTCTTACAGGCCTCTCCTCGGGTGTGAAACTTATAACATCGGGTACATTGACATTGAGATACGCTTTCATTTCTAAAGTTTAGTTTTTTGCACAGTTGAGAATGATAAATAAATCTAAAGCATAGCGCTAGTAATTCAATTTCAAAGATGTGTGGTTATTGAAAGTAGGCGACAACAATTTTGCGAATATGTTTTTTGTTGCAAACATTCCGATTTTAGGGAGGGTTTTTAAGTTTTTAAGTCAAATCCGATGTAAATTCAATCTCATGGAAGTTACATTTTTCTGTTGACAGTTTTGTGAAGTTATGGATCCTTTATTTGTAGACAGTCAAGAAGCTTCAGCTCAAAGATAAATACTGTAGACTTAAACTAGAGAAAAGGACAACAGTGACACCTAGTGGTGAGATTCTCTTTGTACACATTGGTCTGATGGGGGAGGAAATGAAGTGTCACACAAAAGGCCTTCCGTTTCAACGCAATCACATTTATTGGCTTTTTTCTATGCACAGTTACTAAGCAGCCTGATGAGCTGTTAAAATGAATTAGATATAGAATAATGGAATTTTCACAATGTTGTTACCCACCCCAACAAATTAATTAATAAATACAAGACTGAAGGTGTTGCACAGCTCCAAAATATACAAAGGCTTGGAAATAATCATGTAAACTTTGAAGGAAAAAAAAAACTTTTTCTTTTTATTATTTTATTGATTTATTTTACAAAAGAAATAATTTGAAACATTTTTTTTCTTTAAAAACGTATTTACAGGTTTATACAAAAATACAAAAGTGATTCAAATCTGTTAAGTCCTAGCTAGTTTTAAACATGGAGCCTCTTTTAAATAGATAGTTACACTATGCCATTTTTGTTCAGTTCTCTGTCACATATTTTAAAGTCTGTTTAGTGTTATTCCATACTGTACACTTTTGAGAAAAAATACCCACAGGTTCTTCAGTTCTCTTTTGGGCAAAATTGCATGCAGACATTTGAACACAAGTTGGGACCAAGAATCTATACACATTATGGATTCTTGTTTTGTTCCCAAGCTATTGAGGACTGAGGTTTGAGACGGCTAAATTAATGTTAATGGGAGTCTGCATGGCAACCTCTTAGTTTGTCTTTCTAGTCAAATTGTGTCAGTAAATCATCTCTCAACTGTTTTTAGAAATATAGGAAACAGTCTTAAAATACCTCTATAGCATCAGTGCCGGGTACAGTACGGAAAAATCACACTAAACAAATTGACAAAATACTTATGAGTACTTTTGTTTTTAAACTTTTGAATAGCATTTCACAGCCACAATGCATTTGTCAATATAATACCATATCAACCTTACTGATTTGTTTATTCTAATTAAATAGCTATGATGTTTTGTGGGAATCAAAATGAGTCAAAAGTAAAGACTGACTTTCTGATCAGATCAAACTAGTTTTTGGGTCTGTGAATGGATAGTTTTTTCTACATTTGTATCTAAAGCGGTTTGTCCGGATGCAACTTAAACTGAATCAGCAGTTTATCCTGGAAGATATTTCTCTCACTCCCAACTTCCACAGCTCTAGCAAGACTAGGACCCAGCAACAAGTGTTCGGATTCTCCATCCCGACAGATTCTGCATCATTATTTTCTTTACAGTCTCTCATACGTATGATTGTCCAGTGAGTAGATATACAGTACAAGATAACCCCCTGTTTGTGATCACGACTATACAGAACAGAATTAGCCAGACAGTTTGTACATCTATAGAACACACTATTGAACTTGAACATTTGAACATAAAATACAAAATCTTTTCTTGTGGTATGGAGACATCCCTCAGATAAAAATAATGATATGGTGGTGTCCTTTTCTTTTCTTCTTCTTTTTTTTCTTCACTTATTGCATGCGATAGAAAACACAACAAATAAAACGATGAACAGGAACAAGTGCGCTTCAGCAGTACGGGTATGATGAATGTAAAATTCTGATAATCATTTCACAGCTTTTTACCCTCTCCATCTTACACAGTGTCAGTTCTGCAATTCAGATTCGCTGAGTACCAAACCGTTGTGGTTTTGCTTACTTTCTATCTATCTATCTATCTATATATCGGTAGCATTTACAATAAAACAGTAATATGCTTGCTGAGGTATTCACAGAATACAGTGAATGGTTTCTACTGAAGTACGGCCTCTGAATGTAAGAAGTATACGTGTTGTGTTTGCTGTGATAGAAAGGTGAGCATTCAAACTTTCCACTGATGACAGTTTGCTTCCGTAACACACTGGATGTTCAAAATGTGATACATTTATTGGAAGGATGAGGAAGATGTTGTACTCTAACCCAGGTGTTGGGTAGAAAAGGCAGCAGCAATGCAACGGTTGCATTGCTGGCTTTGAAATGTTGGTGGGATGTTGTCCTTTCCTCCTCTTGTCTCCTCTCTTTCAGAATGTGTGATATGGAGGTTGGAGGGTAAGACAACTTGATGTAGCTCTTGGGTTGAGCTGTTTCACCTGTCTAATGCTACTGGGTCAGTGCAAATGAAGGAGAGGCAACAAGGAGAGGAGAACAATGTTGAGATTCATGTGTGATGTTGCCAGTGAGACCTGTTCTTCTATGCTACACTCAGGTTGATTCCCTATACAATTTCGGCTTGTTGTTTTATATAGATATGACTTTTTAATATTCAGTACAAATATACATTTAATTTATAAGATATATTTTCTTTTCAAGGAATATTCTTGAAGAGTCATGAAGTGCAATAGCGAGGTTGGTTCTTGGAAAGCGCTCCAAATGTACCTCTAGTCAAACCGATTGAGGACCATCTAAAGCATTTTCACCGTCTGCACCCAATGGTTTCTTTGAAACTGCTTTGAAATGTACCTTTTGCCCTTTAAGTCAGCACAGCAAGATGGGCCAGCAGCTGTAAAAGCTGGAGTCAGTCTTAACATACTAGATTTCAAGGTTGGGTTTAAATAAGTATATGATTGAATCATTGTGGGACATGGCGCATGTCCACATAGGGACTTATAAATGCCCTGCTCACAACCACCTCTAGTAGAGAAAGGCCACTGTGCGATTGTCCAAAATTAGCCTATATCTTTCTGACCAATGGGCCCCATCTATAGGCGCAAGCCCTTGCTCCTTCTTGTTAGACACTCAAATCCAAGACAAATCAATCTAGATCACTGGCAATGTAATACAAATGTCACTAAAACCTTTCACGGTGAAAGATTCATTATTCTTATAAGACAAAGGAAACACAGAAATGTCGACAGAAACCAGGATCCAGGGGATGTTTCCATATAGGGTCATGCAACATGGTGAAACTTTATCATCATGTTCTGAGGCGCAGTTTTACAAAAATACATGCATCATGTTATCTTTTTGGATATAATTAATGTGGAGAAATATATGATTGGCTCTGTGTGATATACTCTATGCCAGGTCTGCAGATGGAAATATAGTAGATAAGTTGGTGCTGTGTTGTTAGTAACTTCCACAAGGAAACAACCCTTGCTTGTTGGCAGGAATATTGAGGATGGACTCTGGGAAGTCTGACCAATGCTTTGGGCACCACGAGAATATTAAATTTCACAATAATTTTTCATTTGAAAAAGAAAGCAGTTCCTCAGCGACACACTTGCACCCACGCCAGTCAAAACACAATAATTAGAAATATCAGTGGATGTTGCATGTGCTCGTTCATGCACACACACGTTGTCCATACTCCACAAAATGTATAATTATAATTTAACAAATATTTGGGACTGATTTTTTTTCTTCTCATACATCTTTTTTAAAAACATTTAAATCAAAATAGTTCTCAAGTCTGTCTCTTTTAACTTTGTGGCAGATATTCATTTGATAATATATTATGAAGGTAAATCCTCAACATTTTCATAATCATCCGTTTATGATTCAGGAACACTCTATCCGAAACCCTTCAATAGAATAGTAGATCCAAAACTAGGTTCATTTTAGCAACAGTCACAGTTTGTGTGTCGGAAGAATTACACTATTGGCCATGATTACACGCCTATCCAAGACAAGAAAAGTAAATGGGGGCCCTTTCAAATGTAGGACACAGCTAAGACCAGGTGGTTTTAGGATGATCTATCATCATGGGGGCTCCCATCTGAGTTCTCTGTCTCCCCTTCGGAAATGGCTTGCATGGGGGCCGTGTAGAGGCGGCTGCGTGTACTATAGCGACTGCTGTTTGCTACAGGGGGGATCCGAGAACGTCCCTGTCGAGATGCAGCTGACATAGGCAAGGTTTTGGAGGTGAAACTCTCAGAGTTGGCTCTGGGGAAAAGGCCTGGTATCTGGATTGGGTCCAGGCCAGAAATGTGTGGCTCTTGGAGTATAAAGGGTAGCTCGTCAGCCTGTCTAATGGCCCCTTCCTGAAGGGGGTCCCCAGGGGGTTTAGGGTTAATTGGGCTCTTCAGAATTTCTGTGGCTGACATGCGGTAGCTGGAATCAGACCTGCTACCTTTCTTCAGCAACAGGAGTTTAAACTCCTCATTAGACGTGCTGGATTTCTTGGCGCTGCGGTAAATTGGCACAGGGGCTCGTTGTGACGTGGCAGCAGTGGCTATGGTGGCTGGGATGTTGAGAGGAGGGGCTGTTGGGATAATGATGGTGGAGATAGGAGTCACGGGTACTGCAGAGCAGAGACGAGACTTTGCGTTTAAGTCTCCTGAATCTTTACGGCCCAGGACCTTTCTCTTTGATCTGAATGAGGAAATAACAGGTCAGGTCAGTCCTAAGAGTTATACAGTGGATGAATAGATACAGGGATAGCATACACATATAAAGAATGAACTTGAATTAGCTGAATTGCCTCTAAAATCTGACAAATAGATGCATTACACAGATACTGTAGACAGAATCGAATACATTGAGTGCCAATGCAAAATGTACAGCACCTGTGTATCATGGCAAACAGGTCCTCTGTTGTACGGGTCTTGTTGGGTGATGTGATAATGATGTCATCATCCACTTTGATGTCATCCATCAGAGGGGAGAGTGAGTTATCACTGGGCGTGGAATCTGTAGTCCAAGACATCCCTATCACATGTTATCTGGTTGTTTGATCATTTAGTATACGGTTGGGTCTTATGTTAACGTTTTCCAACCAGCCATCATCAGCCCAAAAGCTGGTGGTTGCTGATACATTCATCCATTTACCCAACAACAGTATACAATTAGTGACAGTCTAATCAGAAGATAGCAGTCCACCTCCCTCAAGCCCTGCCCATAAGTAACAGTTTGTAAAACCAGTGTAATCATTACAAAAAAGTACAACTTCTGCCAGAAGAATTTAGCTTACCTTTACTGAAGTAGTCCTCAGTATCAGGAGTGGTGGAGTCATCTTTGCTCTCTTGTGGCTGCTGCTGATGGGCACTTCTGGTAGCACCTGATGTCACTTCCACCTCTTCTTCCTGCTCTCCATGTCCTCCTCTTCTTGCATCGCTGATTAGGTAAGGATGCGATGCCTCCATTGTAGTACCAGGCACTTTGACTGGACAAGCCCAGGGCCCTGAGTCTGAGTGGGATATCCCAGCAAATTCATATGCTGGGGGCGGACGGTGGTTCGATCTTATGCCTCCTCTGGAACATGCAGCCCTCTGTGGCTCTTTAATGTGATCTTCCTCATCTTCCTCATCATCTTCATCATCATCATCATTCTGGGAGAACGAGCGCTCCCCCAAAACCCTAAACTCAGGGTGTGCATGAACTGAGTGTGTTAGCCCTCTGAATTCTGTGTGCGAGTGGATATGTGTGTGTAGATCCACAGGCGAAGGGTGGGGGGCACGTGGCACGGGCCGATGCAGGGGTGAGCTGTCCTCGGTAAGTTCTGATGATGGGTCCATCCGGGTTCTGAAGGCCGTCATAGCCCAGAAGGTTCCAGGTCGATAGCGGTCGTGTCTGAGTAGCAGGCTTTCATAGGATGGAGGCCCATCAGGGTGGCGGCCAGGGGGAGGTGGTTGCAAGTGTTCAGGGGAGGAAGCGTGATCATGTGTTGGAGGTCTTGGGGGTGGTCTACGAGGGGGGAGAGGCCGTGTATTGATAGGGGGTGGAGCCAATGTAGAACCACTAGTAGGACATTTGGGTCTTGTTGCAGTCTCTGTTCCTCTTGCAGTATCCTGGTCTGCTGTGGGAGCACTTTTTGTATGTCTGCTAATAGGATGGAGCTGCACCGAACGAAGAGCAGATGGAGTTATTACCAATAGATTGGGGCTGGGAATTGTCAGAGCATAATTTGTCCTTGGCGGTGGGTTGGTATTTGATGACTCAGGTACCAACAATTTTGTTCCAGTGGCTAGAACATTTCCCACTCTGTGTTTGCTGTGGTGGAGCGTGTGCATGTGATGCGTTCGGTGGGATAGCGTGTGCCTGACATAACCACCATGAAGAACATTGAGATCAAGCTGAGAAGGTGGAGGTGGAAAGTCTGGGTCTCTCTTATAGCCAGAGGAAATGCAAGCTCCATCTCTGGGGAAGTGCTGCAGGGAAGAGAGAGAAGATTTCCTCTCGGGCACTTTGGGCTTTCTCTTGCCAGTTGAGGGAGACAGTGGTCCTGGGAAGAATGCTGCCGAGGATGAGGGCAAGGTTGACGTTGGAGTCTCTGATTGGCTGGAGTAGCCACTTGATGGGGAGGCCAGGCCAGCCAGTTTTTCAGGTGATCCAAGTTTGAAGTCTCCGGGTGGGAGAGGCGGACTCGTTGCCCTGGTCTCCGAAGCATGAGCAAGTGCCTGGGTTTGGGTTTCTGTGGAGGAGGACGAGCTGTCTGGTGACTTGATACCCTCCATGACAGTAGTGCCGGTTGCTGTGCTTGAGTTGGACATGGATTTGTACTCACCGTTATTGGACTTTAGCTCAGTGTTGTGAAGCCACAGGTCTGCATAGTCAGATTGCACAGCACCTTCATCCTTAAATGAGTGTGTATCAGCAGAGCTGAACGACATCGGCTCTACTATGTCAACGGTTTCGCTCATTCCCCTTCCCCAAGTTCCCAAAGGCTCTGCCACGAGACAAGATGTCTGTAATGGTTCTGGAGCACCTCCAAGCTCTAGGTCCAGTTCCAGCTTCATTTCTGTGGAAGACAAAGTAAGGTTTTGTTCACTAACCATCTTTGGTTGATCCTGATCTGCCTGTGTGTCCGTTCCAACATCAATACCACTACAGGTGTCCTTCAGCGAGGAAGTCCGTTTAGGTGGTGGAGGTTTGACTTTTGGTTTCCTCAGTGGACGGCAGGTCCTCCCCAGAGTCGTAGTACCAGCTCTGAAGACAGATAAGGGCTGGGGATAAACTTCATTGGATCGTGGTGGTGCCACAGTGTTGGATTGGCCACAGGCAGGCCCTGAATCTGCATAGTTATACACTAATCCTTTGTAACTCTGATTACACTCCCCAAAATGCACAGAAGAGGAGTAGAAACCCTCTGTATCAGATGGATAATGAGAGACAGACTCTTTTTCCGTGTTGCTGGTCTTGTCACTAAAACAGATTTGGTCTTGTAGGCCTTGTTTGGAGCCGTACTCTTGCGCTAAACCATAGCTCTGGCTCAGATTTTGGGGTTGGTCTGGGTCTTGGTCTGGATCAGTCTGGTCTTGGTCTGCAGGGTATGTCCACTCCCCCTCACTGGCTGTACTGACCCCTGCATCATCCAGTTGGTCTGTGGCTGAGGATGTGAACGAGCTTGACCTGTGGCCCTGAGGTCTGAGGTCTGAGTGGTATGAGGCATCCAGGGAGAATCCCTCATCAATAGCATTGGGCACAGTGTTGAGTGAGAGCTCTGAGTCGCAGTGGGATGAGCCTGTTAGCGGTGGAGAAGAAGGCGGGGGGATGGTTTCAGATGTTTGTGAGGGGCAGGTGGAGCTGGAACCACTCCAGTTCCCGCTTGATGACTGGTGGTCCTCCTTGTTGTCCACATGGCTGCCTAGGACTCCTGTTGTTGACACTGAGTGAATAGGGCTGCTGAAAGTATCCGAACTCGATGAGATCTCACAGCTGCCCATATCAGCCTTGCGGGGAAAGCGAGAACGGCCCCTCTCCATCCAGCTGTGCTCTGGGCTCCCTCCTCCACTGCCTCTGTCTCTCTCTCCGGACCGCTGCAACCTCTTTAGACTTCCAAGTTGCAGTGGCTCCGGAGCTGCCTGGTCATCTGTGCTCTCTTCTTCATCCTTCATCATCATCATCTTCATTCTCGGACTTGGGCCAGGTGGAATAAAGTCCTCTGCTTCATATGGTGACAAGTCCTCGTCTTCGTCATCATCATCGTAATTGTCATCGTCGTCCTCATCACTGTCCATCAGACGTCCACCCTCTCGAGGAAGGCTTCGAGAGCGCAAGCGCCCACAGTGGGCTGCGGCACTGGTGTATGTGGAATCTGATTGGTCACCCAGGGAAGAAATGTTGCCTGTTGAATGGGAGAGAGAGGCAGGGATTCCCTGATGGCCTCGTTGGGCTCTGATGCGCCTTCTGGAGGGAGCAGCTGTGCCTATCAAGGGGAAGACAAAAGAGCGAGAGAGGGGGACATATTTCTCAATGCTTTGGATGTGGACCATTAACAAAGTTACTTATACGTAAAATTAATTCCATTTTAATGGACTTAGTTTGAAGAAGAAAGTGGTGTTTGAAATACATTCTTGGATCTTGGTGGGTCCAACTTTAGGAAATCTTTATAAAAAAAGTTTTTTTAAACTTAACTATGTCCAGCCATGTTCCTTATTTCAATTGTAAAACATTTACTTACAGCATCAATACAGATAAATATTGTTGTTACATATTATATTGTGTGAGTAGCCTTATTGTTAACAATATGATCCTTGGTGGTGTGAGTGCACACCACCAAGGATCATATACATATACACATACATACATAGACAGTAAAGTTCCTAATGTTACATTCAACCCCCTCCGCCAGGTTTCCCCTCAACCAGTGTCTCACGCTGTCCCTGGCTGTAACTTTCTAACAGACTCTGCGACAGGTCCAGATATTTAGCATGCTAGATATCTTTAATGTGCCTCAGAAGCAGCAGCTAGCCTTTTTGGCCCGTGTCTTGGAACAGTGTCCTTTAGCACGATTTATGAGAGCTGAGCCAATCCAAAACGGTCATTGAGTTTGAAGTCAGGGCTGGACTGTTTATTAGGTACTAGTCCGTAGTGAAACTATGGGAGCCAGATTAAAGAACCAAATATACTTGTCCATTCTCAGAAACTTACATGCTATAAGGAAATCATCTGTTTGGCAGCCAGAGTCACGAGTGTGATGGAGATGACCACTGATTAAGAGGTCTTCCTGACAGAGAGAGAGTTGGTGCGGGTGGGCATGGACAATCACTGTGCGCTCTCTTGCTACGGGTGATTCATCTGAGTCTGAAAGCAAAGAGACAAAGCATGTGGAGTTTCAATCCTAAAGGGTAGTGGTAACATTTTACCATTTTATGCATGTGCAACTACAGGTAAACAGGTCGGAGCTGAACCAGGAAGTAGCTCACAAGTAGCTCGTAAAGTTTTAAAGGACTGCCTAGTATTTTTGTTTGCATGTGATTGTTGCTGCTCATTAAGCTTGCCCTCATGAAACTCATGGCTGTGTTAGCAAGGTCACCTCATTCCCAGATTTCAGCAGTTAAATTGGAAAATATTAAGAATTAATAAAATCAATAGTAATTTTCCAAACCTAAAAGATTAGGATCCATACAGTATAATAACCCTAAATTTCCAGGTGTGCTCTATAACATACCCATGTCCTGTTGTACTCTTTTGGGTATTCCTGTGATAGTCTTCCTCCTCCTCAGCTTCCTTCTCCTCTGAAGAACCGACTGGGAATGGACTAGAGAGCAACGAGCACTTGCTTCCCTGTCAAACCCAACTCCTGCAATAACAACACAGAAGCCATAAGAAAAGCTAAAGTTTAATATATTCAATTAGATTCCTGGTTTTCATGCGGGGTCTGGGTTTGATTCCTGATTTAGGAACAGTTGCTGTTTGGTCACTCGTTAGCACTGTTGTCTCACAGTAACACATTGCCTGATGGATCCTCACTAGAGCCAACCTTGCTCTTTCTTACTTTTCCTGTTTTTCTTCTTTGTCTTACCTGTGACGTTGATGGGGATAACACAGGAGGAGATGGAGTGAGAATCGCCAGTTGACTTCTGATTTGATGGTGAGAGTTTTTCCTTGGACCAGTTGGTCTGTTTGTCCTGGGTCGAGGGGGTAATGGGGGCTGAGGCCTTGGCTCGGTGGCCTCCCAAGACCTCGCCACATTCGCCTTCCCCTGTCGAGACAGTCTGGTGGGAGCAGATGGACGCCAGCCACATTATATACACGGTAGGGGCTTCTACAGTCACTTACTCAGTTGGATAGACTAAGCGGAATTATTTACAACGGGGGGGGGGGGTCGCTTGAAGAAGACACTATTTACAAATTTTCAAACATCAGAAAATATGTTTATGATTTGATTAGAGGGTAAATAGAAAGTTATAATAGCACAAATGATTGATACCTTTCTATTCCATGGAATGAAGATGCAACCTTCAATAGGGTGAAGTGAGTAAAAGCACTCAAACTATTAGCACAAAATAAAGAAAAGACAAAAGAAAACAAAAACAAAAAACAGGCAACATGACATGAGTAATCAAAGAGATTAAAGGAAAGTTAAAAGGTGAAGGATGAATGAGACAGACAATGTACGATATGTATATTTCTCTTCAGTATTGATTCACCTTGTCTTTCAATAACTACAAACCACTACGAGTCTCGTACAGTTGATAGGTCTCCATTCAAGCTTCGTCCTTACCTTTCTTTGCATCGTTTTTACATCTGCCTCTCTCCCTGGCCTCTCCTATGGGAAAACACACACACACAGACAATTATTGCCGAGTGTGCAAGTAAATTCCTGCATTAATGAAATTACAGATGTCAATCTTCTTACTTTTCTCTTTATGGTCTGGATCTCTGTTTCTCTCACGGCCCTCTCCTTCAAGGGAAAGTTAACACAATAAAAGAATACTGTAAAGAACCCCCATCATAAAAGAGAAATCAAATGTAGTGCTGTAGAGCCCTAGACACACGGCACATAACATATAACAACACATAACACACATCTTAGACATTAACAGACACAAACACACAGACACATTTCTGCTTTACCTTCCTGGGCTGATAGTCTAACTCTCGCTCCCTCTCGGCTCTCTCTTGCTGTAAGGCAACAATAGAATGAGATGTTGTGTCAGTTTGTAGGAACATATATTTAAGAAGAATTACAATAAGCAAACAAATATGAATGAGACAAATGTATTTCTTTGACGTTCTGTTTAATGTCTTCCTTTCCCATACCTCCCTGGGTAAAACATAGTCCAGTTGTTCAGTGGTTGGCTTTGTTTGCATGCACTTTTGAGATTATTGCAACTGTACTGATATTCGTCATATACACTTAGTCCTGAATTTATTGGCTCATTGGCTTATTGTTTGTAAGAAATCACATAATTTCCCCCCCAAGCTTGGTTGATCGTGAGTCATGCGCCATTCTTACCGCTCGCGCCAGGCGACTCCTCTGATGCCGGCGGATGCTGTGTGGCGAGGGGAAGGTGGGCATAGGGGGAGCCACTGAGATAGAGATGGTCACCTTGTTTCTCTCCCGACTCGTGGAGCGGTGGCGCTGTTGTTTGTCTTTGAACCCCAAACAAAGACACACACACATATGAAAAACGTGCAATCCGTTTTATTTGCACACAACAAAATGCGGCTGCATGATCCACCTCTCTCTCACCTCGGTGCAGGGCTCTGAGACTGAGCTGAGCGCTTCTGTGTAGCTCCTCCAGACATGGTGGTCGGGTACAAGGGTGAAACACGTTATGTTGCTGGTGCCATGGAGCCTGATAGTGAAGCGACAGCTTGCGCTCTATTTCCAGGTTTGACACCGCTAAGATGAGAGAGGAGAGACAGACAGAGGATGTTCAAAGGAATCTCTATGACTGAGATACATTTTTAAAAGAATTGGTCCGCGCGTAAACAAAGTTGGTTCAGTCTTTTGTTTTGTTATGCAGTGTTTAAACCTTTTGTGTGATTCGAGCATATCAAAGGAACATCATAACATATATGTTAACCTCACAGATCCATGACCACTTAGCATGCCTAGGGGCAAATAATGAGCTGAACCCCCATACTTCTTGCTCTCTTTGCATCCTATACCAAGTATGCTGTTTGTGTATACCAAGCCTCAAGAGTTCTACAGTTCTACACACAGCAGAATACAATTGTCAACACAAATTTGGCCTGCAGCCTCACAAACCAGCCAGTACTTGGTGCTGTGTTGGAACACTATGTGTGGACAGCTGGAGCTTCCTCCTGGTCTTTTTGTCTTACAACTCTTTCACAGTGTGTTTTCACTTTAGAAAAGTTCATTCTAACATTTTCGGTCACCTAAAAATGTATACCGTCGATAGTTTAAAGGTAAACTGAATGTCAACTGTTTTTTTGATGAAACACTTCAATCTTTATTGAATGTGCAGAATATGATAACATTATTATCAAAAACACTACATTTTGACATAGGATCCTTTTGCATAACAGAGGAATAGTGCATATTTGCAAATAAAACTGCAATTAACATAATGCAATTAATCAAATTAACCTCAAACCAACCATCGATACATTTTTAATCTGAGGATTCTGGGGCTTCCGGGTGTCTTGTAGTTTCCAACATTCCCCATGTTGGTAATCCAGCCTGGTTTAGGTCTCAATCTTAACCCAATTCTTAAAATAAAACTCGAGTTGTTCTTGAAGAAATATAAATATATTATTGTTGTTTTTAGACATGGTTCTTAAAAAAGGACATTGTCATGTCTTTCACCATCATGTCTGTTCAATCATCATCGGAAATAAAACGTCAATAAGCTGAGATCCAGGCCAGCTTTACGATGTACCACCTGCAGGCAGAGGCCTCCCACGAAAGCACAATATACTAAAACAGAGTATAATTATGTGATAAAGTGGTATGCAAAAAAAGTCTTCAAAGGGTTTGATGCAAGGCAATCTCCTCTTTACATTGCACACTTGAGACTAGGCCGAGGCTGGCCAGCAGGTGGCAGCTAAACGCACCTCACCACTGCAGCGCTGCACACACCAGCTCACCACTGCACATTCCTCACAGCCGTCTGTGTTTATTGCCACCACAATTTATATTTATTAGAAAACACAGCAAACCCTGCTGTCATGAATGAGGCAAACCGGAGAATCTCTCACTTTCATTTGCAAAGATTAAAACGGTTGATTCACAGAGGTGGAAAGCGAGAGAGAAGGACTGTGATTATCCATCTCTCTCTCATCTGCTCTCATCCCCTTTAGCTTTCAATATGGAATCTATTCCCCCTCTTTTCACTCTGAATTCAAAATGCGATTGTGCCCTTGAAAGCCACGGCGTTCCAGTAGCCAGGCAACCTTTCATTGCTCATCAAGGCTCGTATATTTGCCTGCAATTAAATCAGCGAGCTCACATCAGCAGCATCTGGCCGATTTAAACTACGAGGTTAGAGAACCACAGGAAACCAGCTTATTCACACTAGATAAACAATTAGGCAGCGTTCTGCCCCAAAGACGGTCACATACAGACAAAGTTATCCTCTTGTTATGCAGATCACACTTTGTGCCTCCGACGATCATGAACACGATGTTTATATAATACAAGTAAAAGACGGCAAAGACTCTGCAGCTTCACAAACACACTGTTCAGATGAATTGGTTTGCAGTTGAGGCAGAACAGTAACAGACATTTAAAGGCCAATTTAAATCAATTTGAGATGAAGCTTTTGTCACGTGGTGCATTTATTTTTCTTCATTTGCTTCCTGTAAAGGTGAAATTCTGTTATATTCGGGGAGAGCCTCTTTTTTGTTGCATTGAGCTAGTACTCACTGACAGACCTGCAAAATGTGAAAAAAACGTTTCTCAATACCTATAACTGGCTGTGAGTGGTAGTTACCATCGATAGAGTTAAACAAAGTAGGCCATATAGGAGGAATATGCAAACCAAAGGTGTTTCTCTGCAGGAGGTGCTGACCTAGTTGTTGTGACACAGTTAAATTGGTGGATTTGTTACTGTGGCTTTTCTGCCTGCCAGCCCACTTGTTCCCCTCATCTTTCTTCTCACCATCCCTTCCTTCTCTTCCTCTTAGACTCTTTTATCTCTCCTTTTGCTCTCTTGCTGCTGCCATGAAGGCATCTCCTCATCATTATACTCAAGTTGTAGCGCTAAAACTGCATTACTCAGCTAAATGTTCCCTTCTGATTTATTGTACTGTATGCAATTTAAAAAAAAGAAGTCACAAGGAAGATTGTTTCACTTAATAATCTATTTTACCCATGTTTAAGAAAACCTCTGCTTTAAATCATTATACGTGTCTCATATGGATTTTCCAACAAAACAAGGCCAGTTGATTAAAAAGACCTTATTCTATTTCCTCTCGCATAAAACAATCTAGAATATATGAAGATGTAAATGTTGTTCATATGGTCTCATGTTTCCACATCCCACTCGTTGAAGTTGCATCCTGCAACACAGTTGGCTCCAAGACAGTTGTGATGTTACAGAGCAGGCTCGCATAGCTGCCTCACATTCACATTTAAGCTGAGCACAGTGAACACGTTCCCCCTTCAGCCCTTCATGTGAAAACGGCCTTCTAGTGGCAAACTCTGCACATACATCATCCAGCACAGTGAAGCTCAAACATCCAAGTGTAGTGGCATTGAGCAGAGAAGAATATATCTAACAAATCATCAGCAAAGTGCTGCGACATCAGGCTTTGCAGTCCAGCAGCAACTTCCCGAAACCAACGTGTAAATACAATCTGAGTTTCCCTCCTGACCACTTGGTCCAGAACCTCTGGCAACAACTGGCGTATCCCTCAAGAGACTCGGAAAAACATAAACAGCAAAGGGCTGGAGAAGAGAATACACCAGGAACACAAACCATAAAGGACCATGGGTGAACCTCTAAATGTTTGTATTTGGCGTATGTTGGAGCTTCACCTCTTCCCTCCCTGTACTGTTCCACTTTGCTCTTGCTGTCCTGCACCTCCTCCTGCTCATCTGCAACCGATTGTTACGGAGCTTACGCCGAGAGTTACCCATCGCTATCGCCCCGGACCAGTCTGGTCCGGGGCGATAGCGATGGGTAACTCCCGGCGTACACACTCCTCTAACGCACATTCTTTTTCCCTCTTTCTCTCATCATCACTCTCACTGCATCCCAACATCTCTGCTTCCCCTCATCCTGAAATCTGCAGGTGCCGTGTCAGCAGCTTGCAGCGTCATCATCAGGACCTGCATGCCAACAGCACCAGCAGACAGAGGAGGAGAGGAGGTACAGTAAAAAAATTAAAAAAATAAAAAATGTAATAAAGAGATGCCGTGCGAATCAGAGCCAAGCAGCAATGTGAACTTTGATGCTATTTAGATTTTTAGCTGGAAGATGTTTGACTAAGCATCTAACAGGAGAACAGCTCTGATGAACATGAGTTTTTAGTTTCACATAGCAACACTGCGTATAATAAACATCTGTCTTCTGAGTGGAAGTCCTCGGGTGCCCCTGAAAAGGACTTCTTTGGAAAAGCATTTGAAGCTTGTCACTCTTGACTTAATGGAGGAACAGATTGACAGTGGACACAACAATAGACGGATGAAACTCCCTGCCTCAGTGATCGGACAACATAGAGCCGATCTTATTCGCAACAAAGGGAGAGCCCGATGGGCCAAATGCATCCGGTGTGTCCAAGGAGATCCATGTCCACTGACAACTGTCCATGTCAACATAAAGGTTTCAAGTGTGCGATGTACAGTCGGTGAGTTATTGGCTATAATGTAAAAGTGTTTTTTATGGCACCACTTCGGTCTCATCTGGCTAATGGGTCTAATTTTTATTACCTGAGTCGTGAATGAGTTATTATCTGGGAGCCGATGTGGGCTTTTATGCTCTCCGAGAGCAACACGCATTGAGGGAAGGAGAGGAGACAGAACAAGGAGACAGGAAACTTTAGTCAAGTAAAACACTGGTGTGAGGTTCAGTTGCTCAGCTCCGGATCTTTTGTTATGCACAGGGGACACACTGTCGCGTAAAACAACACACGATAAGAAAACACCACCACCAGGCACAGTCATCCACATGCCACTGCTTTAATGTTGCTCTTCTCTTTCTGACACAGCTATATGATTTTGTGTCCCTATCTCTCTCTCTCTCTCTCTCTCTCTGGTCCAGATGTGAGTGAATGTAAGTCATTGGTGGAGAATGTATTCGGGTGTATCTGGGTCAGGCAGCACACTCCCTATGGCAGTAGCTGCAGAATCTTGTCATAGTAGACAGCTGTTATATAAGAAACACTAGCTGGCCAGTTCTGCAGAGGAAAAACTGCTCTGTTGGTCGGCTCAGCACCTCCTCTTCTCATCAACTGTAGTATTGCATACATTTGTTAGGAAACCGTTTAACATGAACTCCCCCTGGCTGAGCACACATAGTGGAATACAACAAAACATAATCAAAGCTTAACATCTTTGATTTAACACAAGGTCTCACACTGCCTGACATGTCATGCATAGTATGCTCTGTGTCACCGTTGTTCACTCTTCATTAAAGTTATATTTAAGATACAGATTTATTTTCTAAGATAATTAACCGATAAAATGGCACAAAATACTCATAGCAGTCCAAATTCCAAATCCTGTGATGAAAACAGGGAAATATTCTGTTCATTTTAAAACAAATTGGTAAAAAGAAAAGATAAGATTGTTGCAGATTAAGTTTCTTCCTGTTATTTTCCAAACATATTCACAATAGACATTATTTATGGATGTAGCCTTCCAAGCAAATGAAAATAGTCAAGCCTCATTTCATACAAAATGTTCAATAACTCTGCCTGACATAGTAGATATCTTTGAAAACTTTGGGATTTGGATGTACACTTTTCTTCACTTGACTTAACAGCGATTCATTATCTTAAATAGCATCGTCATGAAAATGTATTTTTTAGCCCAAAAAATAGAAGTCATTAGGCAGTATAATAAACAATGTCAGGAATTGAACAGGCAATACAGCGTTCATGAGCACACTGATGCTGCACACTTCAGTTGACAGTACCTTTGGACCTCTCAGGGACGCAGCCCAGGCCGAGACAAGCCAGAGCCATGGTCAGCAGCTGTACACGCTCCCGCTCTTTCTTTTCCTTGTTTGGGTCTGTCTGTCTCGCTCCTCCCTTTGTCCTGCAGACTCCTTGTCATCTGTCTCTCAATAGCGCCACCTCATTTACCCCTGCAGACCTCTCGGAAACATTCCTGCGCCAGTCCAACATCCAGACGAGCAACATCTGCAGCTACAGACCCTCCCCTCCCTTCCCCACCCGCCCACCTGCTGTCCCCTGCTCTCTCCTCCCCTCAGCGGACCATAAACACGTCACTGTGAAGCGAACACTTCTTCGCCCATGTGTCACACGTGGAGCGCCTCACTTTGGCCTCGCCGAGAGCCTCATCGCACTCACAAGGAGCGCCGCGCCCACAACTAACCACAAACACCGCAAACACTTCCCTGTCCCGTCGCTGTTGTCTCCATGAGTCGTCGTCGTCGACCCCCCCCCCCAATCCGTTGGTGTCAGATGGTAGGATCCGGCCTGGGCATGGGCTGTCCATGACCGTAATCTCTTTATGATGGGTTCGGCCACAAAGTATTAATGTATTAATCCACCACAAGCTGGGAGTATGTATCACGTGTTCAATCTTCCTATTGCTGCCACCAGAGAGCAGTGATCTAAGAGAGAGGAAGCACATTATTCTCAATATCTTTCATCGTCCTCATCAAGGGAATTTTAGTCTTTGTCACACACTCACTCACTCACACACACACACACAAACACCCCCCCCCACACACACACACACACACACACACACACACACACACACACACACACACACACACACACACACACACACACACACACACAGAGCAGAGAGTGTAAGAGCACCCTGCCCGGTAATCTGCTGTAATCTGGAGCTCTGGCAGTTCACTGACTGGCAGAGCAGGCAGTCTGCTCAAGGAGCTTTTAGCCTCCCGCCGGGAAGGGCATAGACACACCGAAAATATCTGCACACACACACACACCCACACACATATGCGAACCCTCCACGTGGTCTGACCACGCTTCACCGCAGTGGTCAGTGTCAGCACAAAAGGTGGAGAAGCGCGGTCGTGAATATGAAATGTACGGCCGGTCCTTGTGGCTTTGCCTCGGCTGTTTGCAGCAGCTCCTCCCGACAGGACTCTAATCGCTTGTGTTCCCCGGGGTTGTTTGTCAGTCGCGGTATTGAGTGATATATGAAACATCAGGGCCGGATCACAGACCTTTCAGCCGCATGAGCTGCATCGTAGCCTCTTGGATAGTGGTTTGTCCTGCCTGGGGAGCTTCAGGCCAAAGCACTTCATCAGTATCGTCTTATGTCACTTAGAACACACTTTTACAGACTTCTTTCTATGTTTTTTTCCAGTTTTCTAAAGGATACGATTCCCGTCCCTTTTGCTTCTCTCTATATTTCTGTCGATGTCCTCCTTTCACACATCATGAATACATCATGCAACCCCTATTCCCTTCCCCATCCCTCTTCCCCCAGCTGCACACCTGCACCATTGTTCTGCACCGTGCACATTTTCGATATGGATTTGAGGCCTTTCTGTCACGGCTGGCAGGGGTGAGTCCAAGTGTCTGACAATACATCCAAAAGTCTTTTATTCATAGCACCAACCATTTCACAGTTTTCCCGACAAACCGGAGCAAATATCAACAACGTAACAGCAAGTTAAATGTTCAAGGGATTATTTCCTGGCTCTGCACACTCAATTTACCCAATATTAGCAGAGTCCACTGCTAGTGTTCCTGTGCTGCCCCTTAGTGGCACAGCATGAACACAACACCGATGCTGTGTTGCTGATGGATTTGGGATTGCTGACATTTGTTTAGCACTTAACTTCTTTCTATTATTCTATAATCCAACTGAAAAACAAACCAACCATTGCGTGCATACTGCAGGATACATCTCAAGAAACAATTTGACAAAAGGCAAAATATTATCGCTCAATGTGAGGCACAAACACATCAGAACAGCAGCAGGAGACCAACGTTGTTTCTTCTCATGTTGTTGTCGGCCTCCTCTCCTGGCTCAAGCCTTTGTGAGGCTTCTGGATTCCCCCAATCCTCATCAATATTGCAAAGTTGTTCCTAAAGAGGTTGTAACAAGGGAAGGAAATATGGAGGGAATGAGAGAGCAGAGCATACTACAGGAAATATGAATGTATCCTGTTCTGATTGGTCCATTGTTATTCCTCTGTCTTTTGTCTCAACAGTGTATACGTGTGGACACTAGCAAGCATTCACACACATAGAATTATTCAAAATGGCATACTAACGTACTGAATACTACATACTCAGTCCGTATGAAAGTTAATTATGAATTAGTTCATTATGAATTAAATAATTATAATAACACAGTTTATTTGCTAAATTTAGTATTTTAGTTCTTTCATTTTCAGAGCTATCCGTTGAATGAAACGTTTATCCCAAATGTAACACAACATTGACTCTTCTCCCTAATTTAATATGTTTCTTTATTATTTTAGGTCATTGTGGATTTCAATATTTGTATACATTATCTGCCTGATGATAGCCGACCGATATGCATCGAGATCTACAGTAACTGTGTTACAGTTGACGAAATACTGACGCAGCATCGTGAAGTCTGAAAAAAAGGACGTGAAAGACGGCGCGCCGTCATTGGTCAGGAGCAGGACTCCATCACCTATCTGACACAGTGAGCATTTTTACAGGCACACATATTAGTCATAGTTTTGTTGGTTTTGGTCTTTGCTTTCAATAAGCAAAATAGATTATAATGCCAGTGTTATCCTTAAAGCCCACGAAAAACGTAGCACTCAACATAAAGCAGTTTTTAACATGTTGGTTTACAGCAATACAGGAGGCGTCTTGTTTTCATCTCATCTCATAACATCTGACATCATATCTATAGACCAGCGGCGGGAGGGCGGGAATAAACTCCACTTTCATGCCAACGATGATAATGGCAGCGTGTGTGTGTGTTTTGTGATTTCATATTGTTCTCTGTGTATGTGTGCTTGTCAAACAGACTTCAGCCAGCATTATTGTGTGTGTGTGTGTGTGTGTGTGTGTGTGCGTCTGGATGTTTGTGAATGCTTCAGCCATGTTGGTGGAATGGCACAAGACAAGCCATCGCCCATGTTATTTTTAACTGCGTGTCTCCATGGTAACCGGCACATATGCAGGGATGGGGAGATCTCCTGCAGTGCTTGTGTTATGGCAGACTCTTACCACTGGTCATAGTGTGAGTGTGTGTGTGTGTGTCTGTGTGTCTGTGTTTCTGTGTGTGTGTGTGCGTGCGTGTGCGTGTGTGAGATAGAGATTATGTAGGTACGTAAAATAAGTAAATCTGTGTGCTTGTTAGTCTATTGATTGTTTATCCAGTCTTTCAAATAATAATCACATGTTTTTACCTTAGTATGTGGCGGTTTCTGAGATGTGTGTGTGTGTACGTGTATGTGTGTATATATACATGTCACATCTCATAGCCTGAGAGAGAGTGAGAGAGAGCAAGAGAGAGCGAGAGACAGATTGTGTCTATATAAGAGAGAGAGAGAGACGAGAAGGGAAGGGAGAGGAAAGGGCTTCTGAGGCAACGGAGGAAACACCAACACACGACAGGAGGAGGTCTGCTACGACCCCAACCTGAAATAACCCGAGCGGTGCTGTGAGTTCACGAAACACACCACCGACCAAATTTCACCTGCCTTGTCTCTTAGAAGCAAGATGCTGTGGGACTTAGCTATCGCTTTATATAAACTATGCGTTCCATGTCGATAATTCTCACTCCAGGAATACAAACATAAAGTGGATGCAGTTCTTTTGATCTTTGACCGATACCGACTCTTCATTATTTATAATTAATAGATCAATGAGTACACAGTGACTTAGATGTAGCTCTGTTGTCAGGTTGTGGGGGAGGTTTATGTCGGGTGAGGACATTCTTCTATAGCTTTAGAAACCATCTAACAGTTGAGTGAACGAAGTCGTTTCTATGGAAACAACTTAAAGATTAAAGCTGTGAAGAGCGAGAGCCCCGCCAGAGTGATTCCCATAATGCCTTGTGCCAGGGGATCTCAGGGAGAGAGATAGAGAAAAGAGAGACCGACAGAGTGGGATTCAGAGGCAGAAGAGGGAGAGAGAGAGAGAGTGTGTGTGTGTGTGTGTGTGTGTGTGTGTGTCAGCTCTAGAGGTGCCGTGCTACAAATCCCCACTCTGTTGTGACAGCTCACTTGACAAAAGACACCAAACTCAGCATCTATGCACAAATATAGGACTATGTGCACACACAAACACACACACACACAAACACACACACACACACACACACAAACCTGCTTTTGTCACTTAGGAGGACATAACAGTGACTAACATCTAACCCTAACCTAAATCAAGACCTCTAAAATGCTCACAATGGCAATGCCAACATGCCGATGATAAGCGTGAACAATGTTTACCATGTTCACTGCCTTATGAACTCATAGTGGAACGCTTGTATCAGCTCATCAGCACCAGGTACAGTTCAGAAACGAGTCGGCCCATTGAGTCTGTTTCCTGTATCCGGCACATGGGTTTCGCCACCGCTTTTCCCTTTTAGGAGACTATTAGCAAATCCTATTCACTAAGTTTATGATAATTTCTTTCAATCAAAGTAAATATTGGACCCATTTTTCAGAAACCACATATCTTTTGAACACAAGTCCGGAGAAGGGGGTTAGGGGGGTGGTTAGAATACGAACACGCCATGACCACGCCCACTTGGGAGACAGGACGTGTATACCACTTTAAAACATTGGCGGAGCTGCGAATGCCTCTTCTTTGTTATAGAGCGTCTATGTCAGCACTAAACACAGAATTTAGGCTCATTAGTATTTAGCCATAAACCAAAGTATTTGAGGGATTACAAAAATGTATCTGATGACGAAGCACTAGGTAAAAAGGTGGAGGTTTCACTAAAGTTATTACAGTTTGTCCTGAGAGGGACAATAATGTGCGCACCAAGTTTTTTATGGCATCTCTTTCTACCATTGTTGAGGCATTTCAACCAAAACCACAAATGTGAACTTCAGGGTTAAACAAGTGATTACAGCAATCCATCCATCCATGGAATAGTTGGGATATTTTAGTCAATCCCAAAGTGGTGGACTAACCCGACCTACAGACTGACATGCTGAGAGCAGAGCCTCTTCTTTGGCTCAAAAACGTCTTAACCAGCTATTTGTCCACAAATGGATGGTGACAAAACATACTGTACGAGACTGTGTAAAACATTTTGTCCCCAACATGATCACACACAAACACACACACACACACACACACACACACACACACACACACACACACTTTCATTAGTGTGCCTAATTGGATCCTGAACCTCACTCACACTTTGTCTCTTTCCTCTCTCCATCCAATCATCTATTTGCATCTTTAGTTCTTTTAGATGTAATGTATGGGCCTCCTCCCCATGTCCTCCTCCTTACCCTCTCCCTCTCCCCTCCCCTTCCCCCAGTGCTGTTGTCAGACTGGAGCTGAAAGCAGCCAATCGCGTGGCTCTGTGCTGAGGAGCTCTGGGGTGATGTTAGGCAGTTTCATGCTCATACGATGAGCTTTGCCAAATGTAGGTCATGCTTCTCTCTCTCTCTCTCTCACACACATTTTTACACTCACACAGAAAACAGATAAGGCAGTGTGTGTTTTTTGTCACATAGACACACAGACACACACATACAAGAGCACACACACATGCATACACACACACACACACACACACACAGCCGCAGACACACAAAGGTGGGTTCATATAAACACACAAGCAAAACACACAGAATTCATCCCTCCACACACACTGGGCCTCACACAGGGCGGGGTGACCCTCAGCTGTTTGGTAACAACTGCTGGATCGGTTCTCGCAGGATGGACGGCTCGTAGGATGCTGGGATTCTTCCTCTCCATCCAATAATTCCACAGTAGATACAAAATGTATCACAGTATGAAACACCTAAAAGTAGTCCTTTCTTCTTCTGAACTCTCGTTGAACTGCTTCTGTCTGTGCTGCAGTGTAGCACAAGTGGGAAATGCTGGGAACATCAGCCATAGGAGGCGGCAGGTACCAGCAGTCTGGCTGAATTTATACAATAATGATATGAATGTATGTTTTATTAGTGAAATGTAAGTATTTTTATGAAGTACTGGTACATGAATGAGTAGAAGTATCCCCAGCCTGACCCCACCCACCTGAGATTCTTTTGATCAACCAAATTGTGTGTCCATTCATACACCTGCTCCATTATACTCAAGGGAATTGTTACGCATGTACATTATGGTTTGCCGCAAGGTCTATTAAAAAAATTTATCTGAAAATCCAACATTTGATAAAAATAAACTTAATGTCATTATTAGTTTTAGGATGGGGTGAGCTAGAGATTAAGATGCAATCAACAATATTCAAAGCATTATTATAGCAGCAAAACATTATTTACTATGTGAAGATATAATGGAGTAAAGTCTTCCTGAGTC
The DNA here is from genome assembly GCF_029220125.1 of Pseudoliparis swirei. Taxonomy (NCBI): domain Eukaryota; kingdom Metazoa; phylum Chordata; class Actinopteri; order Perciformes; family Liparidae; genus Pseudoliparis; species Pseudoliparis swirei. The sequence continues at coordinate 18,547,080 of NC_079391.1, read as the reverse complement.
TTTCCTCCCTCTGTGTGTTGTTATCACAGCTTCACCTGACTTTGGATAGCCGTGCCAGCCGCTCATAATTCTGAAGCATGTTTGTGCATGTGAGCGCCTTTAAAGACAAAAAAAGAAGATAAAACCGATATAATAATTGGTTTGAATTCTTATTTTTCCTGTAACAACTGTTTATAAAGATACATGGATAATTTAACCTCTTTGGGCATTGAATAGTTACTTAATAGAAACCATCTAAGAAATGTATTTCTGGTGGAACTGCTACCTCATAGACACATGAAATGTGACAAGGAGCCCAAACTAGATACAGACTTTGTGGAAGGGGTCACAAATCAAAAAGACTGGGAACCACCCATCCTTAACAATATGTTTTACTTTATTACCTGACCATATATACAGGACTGTCTCAGAAAATTAGAATATTGTGAGAAAGTTCTTTATTTTCTGTAATGCAATTAAAAAAACAAAAATGTCATGCATTCTGGATTCATTACAAATCAACTGAAATATTGCAAGCCTTTTATTCTTTAATATTGCTGATTATGGCTTACAGCTTAAGAAAACTCAAATATCCTATCTCTAAATATTAGAATATCATGAAAAAGTATACTAGTAGGGTATTAAACAAATCACTTGAATTGTCTAATTAACTCGAAACACCTGCAAGGGTTTCCTGAGCCTTGACAAACACTCAGCTGTTATAAATCTTTTTTTTTACTTGGTCTGAGGAAATATTCAAATTTTATGAGATAGGATTTTAGAGTTTTCTTAAGCTGTAAGCCATAATCAGCAATATTAAAAGAAAAAAAGGCTAGCAATATTTCAGTTGATTTGTAATGAATCCAGAATGCATGACATTTTTGTTTTTTTAATTGCATTACAGAAAATAAAGAACTTTATCACAATATTCTAATTTTCTGAGACAGTCCTGTATATATATATATTAATATATGGTTGAATCTTCATATAACTATAGCTATCAAATAAATGTAGCGGAGTAGAAGTACAAAGTAGTAAAACAAACTAACATAACATAACATAAACACTCCAGGCACATGTAAGTATACCTCATATTTCTATTTCAATTGAGTACTTATTTAATTGTACCTGGTTACTTTCCGCCACTGGGGGCTGGTAAAAAAAAGAAGAAGTAAACTGAGTTGCACCTCAAATTATTAGTCCATGCTGATGTCTCCAGAGCATGTTTATTTGTATACTGTGTGTATTGACATTTAACTCTCCTTCCCGACTTACGGGGAACCTTTCCTCTTAAATTGCTTTGTTGTATATGAATTAGCATTACACCATGAGCTGCTGACAAATACACAGCCTCCCATGACACACACACACAGACACACACACACACACACACACACCCACACCACACACACATACAAAGCTCCTCCTCAGAGAGAGAATCATTTCTACTTCCCTGGGTTGCCACTGCTAGTTTGACCTATTTTCGTCCAGACCTCACTTTCTGTCTCCCTCTCTTGCTCCAGCCCAATAATTCACCCTGCTTAATAATTCACTACAGCTTCATAAGCCTCTACTCAACTAAATGACATGCACAGACAAACAACAACAGTTTTTACTGATGCATTTTACAAAGCCACTAGAATAATGCACACACATAATACAGGGTGCACTGCATACAAGTTGGATATACACTGCATATATATATATATATATATATATATATATACACATATAAATATATATATAGAAGTTGGTAGGTCCTTTATAATACCCACATCACATCCGTCACTTTTTCAAGCGAGATACGGACGCAGAAAGAAATGGAGACAATGGTGGTGGTGTTGTTGTAAAACTGCAGATTATTTGCCAGTCTATGCACAGACTCACTCTGCCTGATGTGATTGGGTGACCAGATTGGGCAGGAACCAATAAGGGCACCAGGGGAAGAGAGCAGGCACAGAGTACTCTCGCTGATGCTGGGCACACCCTGTAGCCCTTGGTGTGTGTGTGTGTGTGTGTGTGTGTGTGTGTGTGTGTGTGTGTGTGTGTGTGTGTGTGTGTGTGTACCAGTGCCTTTAAAATGAATCTGTATGCAAAGTGTGTGTTTATTTATATTTTTGTGTGCACATGTTTGAAAGACAAGACATTTCCTTTCAACAGAAAATTCCAGCCTCCTATATTTTACATCTACCCTGCCCCCTTTTTAAATCTCCTCCCAGGAGCTGATGCAGAACAAAGACAACAACCATAATATATTCTTACCCATATTGTCATTGCATTATAAATAACACTCCTCCCTCTGCAGTCTTTTTGTTTTTGTTTTTGCAGAAGCCCTCGTGTACCCTGTGTGAATCTTTAAATGTGACGCTGTTATTTCTGAATTTCCTACTTGGTCTATTTTTGAGAGTTGCGAGCTGCAGGAGACGATTTGGGCTTTTGTGGGAAGAGGAGCGAGGTCGGCCAAATGATCTTGTCTAAAAGGAATAATGCTAAATGTTGGGGCATGTACACGTTTTTGTTATTTCCTGCTGAGAGTTAGATAAGAAGATTGCTACCACTCTCATATCTGTCTGTTAAATGTGAAACTGGAGCCGACAGCCAGTTAGCTTAGCATAAAGACTGGATTGCAAGCAATTGCAGCGCCGTTCATATTAACTTTAATGTGTACAACAGTAAGTAAATGACCCCCACCCTCCCACCCGTTTTTAGTCTTTAAACTAAGCTAAGCTCATCAACGGCCGGCTGCAGCTTCATATTCACCCTAGGCAAATAAAAGCTAATATTTCCCAAAATTCTAAACTATTCCGAAAACAATCTATTAAACTGAACACAGCCTCATTGCTTCACTTGCATGCTTTATTTTCCACAATGGCTCTAATGAGAACGGAGAAAGAGAAAGAGCAGGAGAAGGGTGTTGGATGTGTGAGTGTGTGTGATGCTGTAGTCTGATCGATGTGACAGTGAGAGTGAGTCTCCTCGAAGAACCCCGGCCTTATTGCTCTTCGCTTACACACTACCCCCTCACACACAAAATAGTCGTGTGAAAATGCCAAATAGCTTTGTTTCTGCCCGTTCCTTCTTATTTGCCTTCAGTGGTATTTAGCTAAATATATTTTTTGTAAGATATATTTCTGCTACAAGCAGTGCAATTAGCCTTTCTAGATGGGTGTTAGTGACGAGGGACACAATAAATCTTGTTCAATGCTGTATTTACTATCAAAACTCCACTGGCATTAATTCAATTCAATTCAGTTTATTTTGTACAGCCCATTATCACAAATTTGCCTCAGAGGGCTTTATAGTTTGTACACATACGCTTTAGGAATCTCGAGCAAACTAAGATGAACAATCACAGCTCCTGCGGCCCTCACATTCTTTCCAACCCATTTTTGAGAAGGTGCATGTTAGCCGTTGTGTAGCTTACATAAGCTACATGCTACCCTTTAACCCACAACTATAAATCCCCTTTCGAGGAGGAAATATATTAATCGAGTTTTTGGGGCAATAATCTGAACAAAATTAATGTTTGCGGTCTTTTCCATCATTGTTGCTATAGCTGAAGAGATTTTAAAGCTAATTTAGCCGGCTGGCTAGTGAACCATCAGAAGTCCATAGAAACAGAAGATGAGGACGGTCTTGGCACAGTGGACGAGTGTTTGTGTGTAGGAGGAGCAGCGCACAGTGTTTGAAAACCCTTTTGAGTGTGCCATCAATGCTTCACCCATGTCAAATGTTACTGAAGTTTTAGAGGGTTTTGTTTTTTCCTAAAATTGACAACACTCTGAGTTCAGATGAAAACAAAGTGAGCAGCTTAAGTCTGGGAAGAGGTGGCAGAGGACGGCCGCACGAATAATCACTTCACGAGTCTACTAAACGATTCTGACAGCTTTGAAGGAGTTGGAGATACACACCAGGGGATTTTACGTGCATTTAATCCCTCCAGAGTTCAAGTAGATTTCACTGGAGCAAAATGCGTGTGTGTACATGTGAAGATATTCATAATGTTGAGGAATGAATCGGGCTGCTCCGAGGGATAATAACACAGCTTTGAAAGTCTTCAGGTGGTTGACCAAACTATCTCGGTCCATTTAGGAGCTTGTGATCACATCACAGAATATTCTTCAGCAGTGGAAGTCATTGGATTGTTGAGTTAATTTTTTCAGAAGATTTCTTGTGCCATTGTCAGCTTTAATGGGAAACTTGAATAATACAACACTGTTTACATGTTTTGGGGAGTACTACTATGTCTTTCATGGCTCCAGTAGGAGCTCTGCGTCTGATGAAGGACTTGAGTCTGTGTCTGTTGGGGCTGAAGACTACAAAATACAAAGAAACTTTGAGTTGAGGAGTTAAAAATAATTGAGCTCAACAGACCTGTGTACTGTAGCATATCACACCTGCATCTACAATTTAGCTTGCAATGGTGGAGTTGTCTTAACATTTTAGGCAACTTGGATGAGAAGTCCTGAAAGTGCTCAGAAGAAATCAAGTTGAGGTCAGCAAGACCTTTAGGGTTAGGGTTATATATTCCTCTACTACTACTACTACTACTACTACTACTACTACCAGGGTTTTTCCTGGGTCAAAATGAGTCTTCGGTGCTCTCCGCGCGCGCACGGTCTGCATCGCTCTGTCCATTCGCGCACCTCACAGTTGCGTATTGATTAGACAAGAAGACACGTTTATCAACTCGATTACTATTGATCAAAACAGAACGAGGGTTCGGCTGTAGCCGACTTGAAACATACTATTGAGAACATATTCGCTGACATGCACGTGATGAACACAGTTTTTTTTGTTTTTTCCATCGCAGACTTTTTTTTGCCTGAGGCGCTCGGGATTTGTCATAAGCGTTCGGGGAAACGGTTTAGGCGCACGCCCACATTTTCTCTATGCAGGAAAAACCCTGACTACTACTACTACTACGACTACTACTACTGTTTGTTTACATTTTAGTTCTGTACATGCATCATATTTATTCAGTAATTCCCTCATTCTGTATATTACCACAAACTCTCTTCATTTGTTGGAGACCATTTTAGTGTAACTATAGCTGCCATTGTCATAAAGACAGCAAAGACAAACCTTTGTTGTATTCATGAATATAAGATGTGGATGTTGTCACCGTGATTTCAGCCATTGTTTTGAAGCCTCGAGTTCAACATTGTGGACCTCGCTGTCTTGGTTTTTGGCTGTTGCCGTCTTGGTTGTTGACCATCTTGGCTCAACCGGAAGTGAGAGAAGAGCATGGAGCTACTTCTACATATATTCTATTACTTCTTCTATACAATCAGACTTATTTTTTAATTTGAGGAATCGCGACACTAGACAACCATTACACCTGTAGAATGAGTGCAATTTTAAGGCCCTTTGGCATTGGCTTCACTTCAACCAGGAAGTTGAATGTATTAAGAAAATCAGACATTAAGTGCATATTTTACAAAGACCGCTTACTGAGATAGTTACACTATCAGAGGAGTAAAGATTATCCATGTGTCTTGGAGAGAAGGATGCTCTTTCACCAATTTACTATCTGGCTATAATGCATCACTTTAATGAGGCTTGCATGCATTTACATTTGTCTTTTTCAAGATCAGACAGCTTTCCGATCCTTCAAAGACAAATGAATTAAATAATTATATATGGGATTAAAATTGTGAAACTACAGGTAAAACCATTACTATCTGCTTCCCCTATATTAAATACAGTGCCTACTTTGCTAAAGTGTAACACCCTGTTCTGTGTCTCCTCTGTGTCTTGATTGTTCATTCCCTTCACCTGCCCTCAGCCACCCCTCTGTCTCCTTGATTGTTTCATTGACTGCACCTAACCTCAGCCACTCCTGTCTCCTTGTTTTTTTAAATTCCCTTCACCTGCCCTCAGCCACCCCTCTGTCTCCTTGTTTGTTTCATTCCCTTCACCTGCCTTCAGCCACTCCTCTGTCTCCTTGATTGTTTCATTCCCTTCACCTGCCCTCAGCCACTCCTCTGTCTCCATAAAAGTCTCATGCTGTACACATGTTTTCCCCCTTATGTTTATTGTGCAAGTCTTTCCCTTGTCCCCTGTCGGTTTGTTGTCTTTATTCCTGTCTCAAGTAGTGTTTCTGTTTTGATGATCAATTCCCAGTCTTTGGTCAAGTTGTTGATTCCTAGTGTTTTTTGTAGTTGGTTTCGAGCCAGAGTTTTGTTGTTGTACGTTTTAAGTGTTTCTGTTTCGCTTTAAACCTGGAGTATTGCCTGTTTCTCTGAACCTGAGCCTCACCCCATGACATAAATAAAAGTTTTGCACAGAACTATTTGATTTTATATTATTCTCAGGAATCAAAAGCAGTGGCGGTGCGTCCATAGAGGGCGCTAGGGCGCCGCCCCTCTTAAAATGTTGAGATGGGAAAAAAAAGAAGAAAAAATATATAATATATCCTGTCAAAAAACATTATATACCAAATCATTTAAATAGCAAATATACCGTGTTGATGCGCTAAATGTGTGTGGGAGACCGTCAGCCTGTCAACAACCAGTTAAATGTGACATAAATAATATATCGCCACTCATCATCACGGAGAGAAGCCCCGCCCCATTTTCGGGGCGCTGGCCCAACGTGTGTGTGCGGCAGCGAGCAAACATTTCACGGTCGTTTCGGCAAGGACGGCTTCTCATTGGCGGATGAAATGTGAATCTTGGGGCGCAAAAATGTGCGCCCTGGCCAATGACATCGTTTCTTATTTCACGTGACTGGACTATTCGGCAAATGAGAGACCGGTATCGTTCCCTCAGCCGAGAGTGTTGCCAGGTCCGCGGTTTTCCCGCGGAATTGGGCTACTTTTGAAGTGTTGCCGCGGGTTGAATTTTTTGTCCGCTGGTTCGGGTAGACCTATTTTGCATGCAAATTACATGAATATCTTTAAATAAAAATCCATATTTAAAATGAAATAATTTATTTATACCCAAATCCTACCAATCTGACTCCAGATCAGCACGTACACGCCGACACATCCGCGCACACAGTTGAGCACACTCTCACGAGCATCTGAGCCGACTTCTTCCATGCCCGTTCCACATCTGTAACATCTGCTCTGAACCTCTTTCATGTGAGGGTGAAACTCTTTTATTTTGCAAACCTCTGAAACCCAACCCAATGTTTCTTAAAGCTGCTCTGAACCTCTCATGCCCAAAGTTACAGTGTGTTGATGGTTGTTATTGGACAGTGTTGAGCACGGTGTGTTCTTGAAATAAAGCTTTGTTTTTTACAATATTCTACTCAAAACATCTTTTCTTCTCATTGTCGAGTGCTATTTAAACCGCGTCGCCCAACTGCGCACCCCCCCCCCCCCCCCAATTTCACCAGCCGCCACTGATCAAAAGGATTAATTGACTCAACTGTTATTGTGCTAAAGAATGGTGATTTGAATTCATTCCATTTATTAAAATAAGAAAGATGTTAAAATGCTATTTGTGTTTAATTAAAATCCCCATTCACTCAAACAGAAAAGAAACCTCTTTGTTGCAGCGGCTTTACAGCTGTTAACGTGCAAATATAATGATACACCTCGGCACTCAGGCTTGATTTACAAACATAAATGCTATCGTAGAGTCCACTCGTTCCAAATATAACATCGAAAATGTTGTTCCTGCATTCAAAAGTAAAGAAAAAGGACACCATGTACGACCTCCCACAGTAGGGCTTGCTGCAGCTCTGTTAACGAGCTCTAAACTGCACACAATCTTTCTTCTCCTACCAAAGAACACAACATGATGAGATCAGTCCGATCTATCTGTTTTTACCAACGATCCTGCTTACATCTGACTGTGGCTTTAAGAACATATACTTGGTGTAACCATATGAGGCCTCTGAGTAATAGTGCAGAGCATGGGCCGCTGAGAAGCTTCTGTTACTGAACTGCATGAAGAAGAGCCGGCGATGGAGTCACGTAAGAGCAGAGCAAGTAGTGACAAAGAGACATAATCATTACAAATACTGCAGTTTCAAAAAAATTCCACACGCACAGGAAAATCCATGAATCAGCGTTTGTTTTCACTGTAATGCAGATAAAGGTGACTTTTTATAAATTTTGAATGAATTACTTTATACACTGCTGGCTGGCTTGTGAACCCTGTCTGAATAAAGCATACATCTGGTAGTTACACGAGTGAAAACGATGGGGTTACAGTGGGTTTAGTCTTCATCTCATTAGAAACAACCTGTTTTTAGGCAGAGCCTCTGACTCTACTATAATGAGCAGTTGAAGAGAGGAGAAAATGTTTAATGCATTATCTCCTCTTTTATCCCGAGGATGAGAGGAGGGACAGTTTCTGTGGAACGTCCACGTTTTGGTCATGTATTTGTGGATCAGTGTGTTTTTGTCAGAATGTTGTCCAGGTGTGTGTGTGTGTGTGTGTGTGTGTGTGAACACAGGAGACAGCAGAAAAGAGAATAACTAACCTCATCTAGACATGTTTCATATTCCTTTTCCTGAAATGTTCTCTCGTTTCCCACATGTTGTGCACGGCACAGGCAACCAAAATGTCAAAGCTACATGATCATGCATAAGCCGTTTACCAAACGTGATAATGAGCGCTGTGAGATCAGTGCTATCAGCGCTGTGACCACGCTGCAGCGATAAACATCAGATTGTGTAAATGCGCTGCACAAAGGTTCAGCTGGGGCCGTATCATCCTCAGGATCAGTGCTTCTGATCCACTGCAGAACCATATGGCCCCGTTCACTTTAACACACATGGATTAAAGGCCTGGTTTCCCTGTCCGCAGACACTTCCTTTAAAACTGCCAGGATTTTACAGGGATGTATGTGCAGCTCTTCATTTGATTAAAAAAAAATCTGAATGAAAAGTGCTTCACAAATAGTCTCGACTTAATAATACAGCTCATTTAGTTACCCAATGCTCTTAGCTCGAAAACAACTCTATCTAAAAAAAATTAACAATATGCCAATTAACTGTGATTCCTTCAAGATAATGCTGAAGGTGACGAAGAGGAGCTCCGAGTGATGAAGAAGTCCTCAGTTGTGAGATGTTAACTGATTAAGCACTGATACAAGGGGAAATAATAGGGATTGTGACTTTAATATGTTGGGCTTTTAATCGCCTGTCATCTGTAGGGACTTTGCCTCAGTGGAGTAATCTGCTGGGTAAAACACACACACACATACACATACACACATATACACACACACCATGCTGGGGAGTCCCCAGTAAGCCACACAATTGGTTAATTGTAATTTCTTGCTACTGTAATTATTCGACTGTGTGGTGATAATTACTAGACCATAGAATGGGAGCAGAATCTGTCAGGATACTGTAATTATTTCACACATGTTGTATCTGGAGTATTAGTCCTGTATAATATTGGATAAACAACCCTTTCCCCCTCCTCATCACCTCGGATGTAATTCTCCCATTTCCAACAGCTCTCACTCCCAATGCGTCCAAAACAGATGCTCAGCCGTGGGCTCCTCGGAGCGCAAAACCGACGCACCTCAACACGAGTAAGTGTGTATATGCGGCGCCCCAGGCTTGCGAGTAACTCCAATGTATACACACCGTGTCCTTATTGTGCAAGATAGTCCCTGCGGGGCAGGCGAGAGGCAGATGTGTCAAACAAACACCGGAGTTAAGGTCCATAGGACCACTGTTCAGGTCCCATGCGAGACTAAAAGTAAACACTGACAACATTCACGTGTGGTCACGTGTGTAAAGTTAACATCAGTAACGTGTGTCTGTTGCCTAAACCTAAATTCCTGTGAAGACAGAAGTTTATTTTAAAAGACATTATTCAGGAAACGAGCGTAAAAAGACACGCCATCCCTAACACGTTTCCAAACTGACGCTATAGCGGTATGTAGATCACAATGAAGCTTAGAAGCACTGACCAGGCTGCAGTATTAAATGTAGCTCAGCGAAAGTTCAGACAGGAAGACATTCGGTACAGCTGGTTCATTCACAAGCAGTCTCAGTCTTGCAGCGATTACACCATTTGCTGATTGGGGGCAGGCCCGATGAATGAACCAACCATTAAGAGGCAGCCCAGTTTTGTAAGCCTATCACAGCGTCGTTGGTCAAACTTTAAAATGTGTTCTCCTCTGCTGCTGTCAGTTGTCGTTTCAGCTCTGGTCATTGCGACCCTCCTCCCCCCCAGGCTCCTCCAATCGGCATTACGGCAACGCTTCTTCTACACCACCACCAGTGTCTGGACTCCATGGGGGGGATTCTGCCTGCGCAGATATCAGCATCTCTACCCCTGGTTTATCCTACTTCAGGATGGAGTCCAATCGCCAAAAAGACTTTGCACTATTGCAATATGCTATTGTAAAGCTGATTCTAATAAATTATTGTTAAACTCTAAATACCCGTCTCTCCTGATTGAAATGCATTGAGGTGAGAATTTGTCCATTTTATAGCCGTCTGTTGATCAACTGTTGGATGGATTGTCGTGAAATGTTGTCCAGGTGTTCATGGTTCCCCAAAAGATGTGTCCTAATGACTCGACATTTCCTCTAGCTCCACCAGAAGGTCTATGTTTTCTATCTCAGTATTAAATAGATTGCCATACAATTTGGCAAAGACGTGCGTCGTTCCCAGAGGATGAACCCTCGTGGCGTAGGTGATCAGCATCACCTTTCCTCTTATGCCACCACCAGGTTGACATTAAGGGTTTCTAGTGACATTTCATGACAACTCTTAGATTAATTGTGTTTGCTCATCCATGTTCCACTCGGGATGAATTGTCATAACTTTTGTGATTCCTCAACCGTTAACTACCTAGTGCCATCAGATAGATGGAAATGACTACCATTCCCGCTTTGTGTTTAGTGCTGATTAGTATGCTGAACTGAGACGATGAACATGGTGAACATTTAACCAGGTTGCATTTGGCTTGAATCACCGAGCATGTCTGGACACTTTGTCAGTTTATGTCAGTCTATAATTTGTCCTCCTTATATCCTCTCCTTTGGAACAGCTGTGGTTGCCTGGAGTGTTTAACTAGCGCATCTCTGGCCCGACATCCAGCGGAACATCAGTGCACTCATCAAGCCGGACACAGTACATACAACACGCATGCAGAGCCCGCACACACAGTACTTTCGCGCACTATTACGCTCATGCTTTCACTCCTCGCTGTTCTCCTTTTGCGTGGCTTAAGTATGGAAATGCTGATACCACCGTGTCCTACGTAAAAGGGAGTGCCTGTTTTGGAAGGACAAGTGAGGAGTGCATCTGTGTGTGTGTGTGTGATGCAGAAAAAAGTTGCTGGCTTTTGTAGGCCCACTGATACAATTGCTAGTGACAGATATATGGCTAATTAGTGCAGCCTTGGCACGGCTGTCCTCACCTCTCAACAGCCCGTGGTGAAATTGGATTAATTTAATACACTATCAGCTGTGGAATTCGACCAAAAGCCAGTTTCTTCAGATGTGTTGCTAATTTGTAAAAAAGTGATGTTTAGAATTTAGTTTCATCTACAGTTTGTGTTCACATACATACTGTACACCTGTACAACTGTACCTAGTGTGCTCTCGCTCTCTTTCTCACGCACACATGCCTGCACAGTGTGGTGAGCATGTTGACTTCTTTCTTGCTAGTCTAATTAGGTTGGATCTTCTTTACGGTGAGCTAAGGTTCTTACAGAGGCAATCTGTTTCGGAAGAACTTCTTAAGAGCAGTTCAGTCCTTAAAAGAAGCAGCAGACAACCTCTCCTAAGCCTTTTCTCTGACTCCATCTGTTTCCATCTTCGCTAAGTCCAGCCAGAAGCTCTTCAGTTGAAAATCATCTTAACCATCCATGCTTTGCCCCTAAATCCCTAGTTGATACTCATAATCTCTGCTGTCCATATTCAAGCACATGGTCCCAACATTATTGATATAATTAGCTTCCCATCCTAGTTTTGTCATCTGCTAATACCAGGCAACAACAACCGACAGCCCTGGTCATTCCAGCTACAGGATTATTAACAGCCATGCTGAGCTATGGGGGGGGGGGGGGGGGGATCTGTCTCCAAACCCTGCAGGTGCCAAGGGAGTGTAATTTATCTGGTGCACATAAACTGAGAAAATCAGGATTAATTTCAAGGAGTGGTTAGAAATTACTTCAGATTACATGAAGATCTTCAAATCTATCCGTTTTATGTTTTGTGCTCACTCATCATTACCTAGAACTTTTCCACACATTCTTATACTGCACTGCTATTTAACATGACTGCTCTTTGCCAACAGCAACCCTGTGAAGTACATAAATATCCATCTGTGAGAGCCTCTGCGTGGGACTTGTGCCGCTGAGAGGAAACCACTGAATGAGCGAGTCATTGAGGGGTAGAAAGAAAGAATTTGGAGTATCCGTCTACTGGAACTGCTTCGCCCTCCGAAATACTGACAATAAACCTCTATTCAAACACAATGCACTTTTTAAGGAGAAGAAAAGGTATCATGTTTCTGCTGTATGGAGTGTGCGTTCAAAGCTAAACCTGAACCAAACTTACTGTGTCCATATTTATTAAGGTTTAAAGAGGAATTTAACCCTCAATATGGCTTAAAAGAAGCCATTAAAGGACTTATTTCCGAATGTATACACTACATACTTTATATTACCTTCCTTTATTAATTTAAGATTTCCTAAAGAGCCACTAACCTCTGTCTCCGCCTGACAGCTTCTTTGTGTGCGTTGAGAAGTTATTCATTGGTGCTCCAGGAATGACATCACTAAACACACTGCTGTATGCTGGAAGCCACGAGATGACAGAGATGTCCACTCAGTGCACGCACGCACACACACACACACACTCACACACACTCTTTGACCCGGAGAGATTGCTGAGTATGTGCATTTTTCTGGTCCTCAGCCATCTGTCAGAGGGTTTTGGGGGAATGTTGATGATGATCATGATGGGGGTCTCCTGACATCGTTGACAGCCGTTCAGGACAGTTCAGCTCAGCATCTCACAGGAGGCTAACACACACACACACACACACACACACACACACACACAATACACTGACCTGCAGTCTCAAGTTTTACGAGCAAAACTGAAGCACAAAAAGTTTTTTTGTATTCTGCACCTGATTGAGTACATCCGCTACCACCCACTACGACCTATTTGTATCTGTATCGTATATTAGCTCCATTACACACTCATGATGTTTGAATCTAAGGGTAACTTAAGTATTTTACAACCTGCTTGGTTCCACCCCATCCTCCTAGTTAATCTGTTAAAGTAACTAGAGGGGACAGCAATTTGTTTAACTGGTCCAGTATTAAACTAGATCTCTGCAGACGGGTTACAATTAAATCGCTCAGCCCTCGAAGTAGATCCACAAATATTGTTCGAAAAAAAGATCCAACAGAGAACTAAAACCTCTCGCTCTGACAGCTCACATCACATTCACAAATTATCTAAATATTCACATTGACATAACACTTTCTGGACTCCAACTCAACAAGTTCTGACAACACCGGCTCTCACCCATATTTCTACCGTTGTCTTCCGGCAACAAGTCACATGACACAATAACAACCAGAATGTAAAAGGTAAAGAACAATGTGCAATGGCAAAAAAAACACTTTTAGTGGACGCACATTGATGTAAGGAGTTGCATCACGCACATTACAGCTCGTTTCGCGGCTGCTGTCTGCAGGGTTCTTTAGTGTAGTTATCATTTGTTAAAGGAAATTAATTTGCCTAAACATTGTTAAACTAAAACTGTTTTAACTCATGCTGGAGAATGGGCGATATCTGTTGGTCTACCATGATGTGTCATGAAGATAACAACATAATGGCATCCAATCTGAACAGAAACAAGGCTGCAGACAATATTTACAATAGACCTTCAGAATTAGAAGAAGTGTAATTTCTTTCTCCAACAAATGATGTTGTAAAGTACCGTTGGCCACATTGTTTAGCTTTTTTACATTAGCAGTCCAATCTCTCTGCTGGAGTCAAAACTCGAAGTATAAAAATAAAACGGTGTTTCTTATCATACTTTCACACACACACTCAACTGAAAGTACGCAGACACTCTTACAAAATAAACTTAATAGAAAACCCCCCAAAACGTTGTCGCTTTTAAAAATCCATAACACAGCTCCTTCAGTGACCTAAAATCGACACCGTGACCTAAAGGGAATAGAAATATGACTTAATACTAGTAAGAAATATATTAAGAATATATGTAATTGTGATAAAATATTGTGGCATCACAAGGGGCCAGGTAGTGGAGGGACGCTACATTCCCACTCAAGTACAGCGGCCACATGTCAAAATGGCCGCTCGGGCGGAAACTACAGCTCCCAGACTGCCTCACCACTCACCCAGCTGCAGGTGCTTAGGACAACTAATTGAGGCAGGGCTGGGAAGCTTAAGAGGAGACAGAGGGGAGAGCAGAAGGAGGGAAGGAGCTGGACAAGCCAGGAGTGGAAGGGCCTCCAGGACGAAGACAAGCCCAAGCGGACGAGCAAGAGGAGGACTTTGTTAAGCCGACTTTGCTTAAGATACGTTTTTTGTTTAAGGAACCTTTTTCTCCCCCGGGATGCTTTTTGTTGAGCAATGGATTTGTTTTTAGGTTTGTTTGAATGAATAAACCTTCCCGTTCATTTTAAACCTTGCAATTTTGCCTGTTTTTACTTCTCCCTTGCACTGCCCCACCCTAGCCGGCACTCGGGACAGCCCGTGGCGTGACAATATTAACATATAAATAATTATATATCAATCTATAAAACATACATTCTAAAGACTTTTTTGTTTTTGGTGCTTCCATATGTTTACTCGTCCTAACAGCTTTTTAGAGCCAATATCCACTCCTTGATGCTATGAGCCAAAGAACCAGTTGGACTTCTTCAATTCTTGTTTATCTTTTGGCATCGCTGCACATCTCCAGCAGAACTACAACAAGATGAGAAAGCCAGAGGCCAGTGTGCACAGACGAGGAATGGTCCCCAGAAAACGAGCATGCTCGCTGCCAGCCCAGTGCTGTGATCTACAGGTTCTGCATGCATGTTTCATTGCAGGCTGCAACAGAGACCCGACACTTGAAGCGGAATTTCAAATGATAACATAAGAGATCGAAAGAAGAGGCGCGTGCGTGCGTGCGTGCGTGCGTGTGTGTGTGTGTGTGTGTGTGTGTGTGTGTGTGATCACTTTAGCCAAAATTAGGTAAATGGGCCATGAGAACCGGAAATGTGTTGTGGTGATTTTTGTTCTCCATGACACAGGAGCCTCTGAGGAGCTGAATCAAATGCAGCGTGTGTGTAACGTGAAGCCGAGCTGCTGCTGGGCACTCCGTTGTCTCGTACGCACGACAATAACAAAGTGTGTTACAGTCTAAGTTTACATCCCGGCGCACGCAATGCCATCACACCGCTCTCTCCCGACCTCCCTACATGTCTTGCCCACATGGTTCTGCTGTAACATAAGCGGACGTATGGCGACCATATGTTTCGATTTAGTTGTGACAGTTTGTGTGGGCCTGTGACTTTATTTACACAAACACAGACGCAACAAAAAGAGATGGAATACAGAAAAAACGAGAGATCGCCCCAACTCTTTTCTTCCTGATGAGAACGTAATCGCTTTAGAAATAAACTACGATTTTAAGTGTCCTCTTCCCTGAGCCTCTTCACTTATTTGATCCAACCTACTATCTACCAGTGGCGGGCCGTCAGGGCCAGCAAGGCCTTCTCTGCTGGCCTAAACATCATCAAAATATATATATATTTTTTAATAAATGTTCCCACAAATATGTATTCAATTATTCCCCAGAGTAAGAGTTATACTCTCCATTTCATAGCTTTCCTCTTGGTTGCACTGCTTCCAGCCCCAGGTTGAGATTTGGAGGGCTGGTCTTTATGTTAGATCTTTTAGCCAATCATATTCAGCCATGTGTGTTGCCAGGGGGCTAGAATCTGCCCTTAGGCCTTCAGAATCAACATTGCGGGCGCTGGTAGCTTAAAGTGAATGGAAATGAAAATTTAGTGTCAACCAATCAGCTTTAGAGTTGGCTCCTCTAGGCCTTCTCGAAGGCCCCGGAAGCAGCACAGGAGCCAGCTAGCAGGCGTAGTGCGTGCACGTCTTTTGATTGGATTACCAATATTGAGAGGCGGGTCCTATGGGCAGGTAGATGCAGAACCTCAGAACTAGGAAACTGAATTTGATAAACGAATTAATTCGCGTACTACTAAGCTATTTTTTCAACCCACAATGGCGGAAGGAGGAGAAGATATCGATTTGGTCGAGGATATAATTATAACGCCATTCTCAAGACGAACTTTAAGACCGACGCCGACGCTACAAAGCCCGTCACAGGCGGGGAAGGGGTTCGTTGGCCACTTTCAAAGTTCCAACTACGAGCGCTATCAATGGCTCACAGGCTCCGAGAAGCTCTGCACACCGGACTGCTGGGAATGCCTGTTATTTGCAAGTGATCGATTTGGTGTTTGGAGCCACACTGGCTTTGCAAACTTGAGTTGTCTAACCAAGACAGCAACGAGACACCAAAGTACGGCTCGGCACTTACAAGCAATGGTGCTTTGAAAACTTTTGGGGACACCCGAGTGGATCTACAGATCAACGAACAAGCTCGCAGGGCAACGGAGCTGTACAATGAAAAGGTGAAGAAAAATAGGGAAATATTGAAAAGACTCATTAATTGTGTCATGTGTTTGGGTAAACAGGAACTTTCATCTTCATCATCACGGTGAAACTGCTCTGGTGACAATGCGCTGTTTAGTGAACACACTGTAAAAAAAAGTTGGACTTAAAGCTCAAAGTTTGTGGACCAGAAATGGATAGAAGACGAATATTAATATAACTCTGTTGCACTGGACTATGTTCTTGCCTATTAGTTGAACTGTACTGTATTGTACTCTTCCCCTGCAATTCTCTGAATAAAAATGTCAATTTCAAGGTGACGCAACGCCTGGTTATACTGCTTCTCTGTCTAACTGTATCGTGTCTAGAGCCATGGCATCATAATGATAGTAATAAGAGGTGGATTAATTCGGGTGGGACTGTGTAGGACCTCACTGAAGGCCCAGGCCCACGGCACGCCACTGCTATCTACACACTGATGATGGAAATGTCAGTCCTAGTCTTTTTGCCCAAAATTCTCCTTATACCCAAAATTATCAAAAGTAATGTGCTGTGTTAGTGCAATCATTTAAACATTAAATGACGGCATTCTTACTCACCGCAGGGTGAGCCATTTTCACTTGGACACTTCCGTGAATACATAAAACATGAAATGAAGAGGCCTGTTCATTTGAGTTAAAGCTGCACACACACAGACCAGTGTCTTCCAGTGGCTCTAATTTGCTGACTGCCCAGATAAATGAATAGTCTCTTTTAAATATAAAGTTGGCCAAATGGTTCTAAGTGTGTATGTTTTGAATGTGCACATCACATGACCATTCAGCTTAGATGTTGGCCACCATATCCCAAATGTGCTTCATAGACAGAGAACGCTTTTCCTAAAGACTTATATCCGCCATGAATATTTTTCTTCCTATAATATTATGCATTATAATGAATCCCACTGCTTTCTTTGGCAAAATCGGCATTGCATTCGAGCGCTTTTTATTGGTCGGAGGTACCGGTACCTGATTTGGCTATCATGACCCTTACCACGCAAGGTCTATCCCTAACCTCAACGAGCTACACAGGGCGGGTCTTGCCAAGACAAGCAGTGTGATTCATGACATGTCGCCATCACTCAGCCTGGCTGCCAAGTTGACCCAGTGATCACTCACAGGATTACAACAACAACAAAATACCATACATGTACCAGTGGACCTCTGTTAAGGAAGAGATGTCAGTACGAAACATTGAGGGTCTTTTATTTGTTAAACTTTCTCAGGGCCTATAAATAATGTATTTTTCCTCACATCATCCCGATGTTAATTGTCTCTGGGCCGAGTGGGAACATTGCATTCTCATTTTTTAGGGCGGCTGTAGCTCAGTGGGGTAAGAGGGTCGTCCTTGCAAGTCGAAGTGTCCTTGAGCAAGGCACTGAACCCCCAGTTGCTTCCTGGGCGCATCACTGCAGCCCACTGCTCCTTAATAACTAAGGATGGGTTAAATGCAGAGAACTAATTTCCCCTTGGGGATTAATAAAAGTGTATATTTATTTATTTTATTTTTATTCAAGTTAGTGGGAGTATCATCACTTCTGATAATACATGAGTGATCTGTGGCGGTCCATCTGCTGTAGTTTGTAACCTGTCGTATCTCTAGCGCCACCATCAGATCAACTAATGACATTCCCATCAGCATCAGCTGCACTTTGTGTTTTGCACTAATTTAGGAAATGGATAAACGGCAACCTCACGGAGCTGCTAGCATGCCTGTTCACTTTCAATATGTGAAGAGGGCAGGTCTAAACTATAAGTAGTGTTGTTCTTTAATATTCTTCAACATCTCGACATCTTTCTTGATATATTGTATTCCATTTTCAGAATGTAACTGTTTTTCTCTCCTTTCACATTAGGAGTCCTAAACTACCGGGGGCTTCTTTTCTCTGCCATCTCACTCTTTATTACACTCTCCTCTCCGGCTTGTAAGTGTATGGGTGGAAATCAAAGTGCATTAAACATTAAATATGCTGTCAAGATGCAGAAGTCTCTCAATGCTGATGATGATGGGGAAAGTAGGGCAGTGAGGGAAGAGGTATGGATGGAGAGGAGGAGGAGAATGGACACAGATATGCAAAGATGGAGGGAAAGACAGATGGAGACAGACACTGAAGAAGCCGCGAGAGAGACTCAAGATCCCATAAATACTTACACATATTGGATTTGGAAAACATCTGAATTGATGCTTAGTGTGAGGTGTGTGTCTGTGGTTAGGTGTGAGACAGACGATACGTGCTTGGACAGAGTATTCTCGTGTGGTTGAAATCAGATCCTCGAAATTCATTCAGAAACGCGCTGAACAGATGAAGCCGGCTGGCCAGTTGCACTATATACATTTGGAGAATATGCCTCTATTTCTGATTTTACGTTTTAGTTTTAGTTTGTCTGGGACTGACAGACGGAAACAAAACACATTGACTTCCAGACCACTGAGGCTCACACACTGTGCGTATCTCTCTCTCTCCTCATTTCTGTCCATAACAAGCTTCCTCAACACAATGATGCGTGCAACAGAGTTGACGCTGAGGTTGTACTACAAGAAATAGTAAAACATGTCAGAGTGCGATTGACTCAGCTAAAGGATAAAGCATGAGGCTTCACTCGCTCTCCTGTTACTATGCAGACTAGAACAGCCATGCGGTCCTCCTGCTGCCACAGGCTAAACTCACAAACATTTCAAAGTCAAATTTGCTTTCACATATTTGCTATACATACAAATATGTTCACATTAAAATCCCATCAGGTCTGTGTGTGTGTGTGTGTGTTCTGCACCAGGAGAGATGATACGAGCTGATTCTGCTCCTGAACCCAAACCTGTCCCGCTGCGGAGAATGTTAGCAGAGGTTTATGTAGATGCATCCTGATGCAAGGCATCAGGGAAATGTTGCCTAAATCTTCTATTTGTATCTCGTGTGTTTTGTGCCTTGTGCATATCTTTTTTGCATCTCATTAACAAGTGAAACTACAAACTGTGGGCTGCATTGTCCCTTTACAATTTGCTGAATATATTGTGTCAGCATTGATATGAATTGGATGATAACAGCAATTTTTCTACTGGTTTGTTGATACTTCGGTCCTTCTTTTTGACTTTGGTGAGTCATACGGCCGGTACAATATGGCGTGAACACAACATGAGCTCAGCTAACAACAAAGAATAAAGACATGAAGAGAGTCCTCACCATGCACCATTGCACTTTATGTTGTCTATATGTTCACATGTTTTTTACTATTTTTGCACTCTATGTTGCACAATTCACTTTATGTTGGACAGAAGAGAAACGCAATTTCGATCTTCTGTATGTTTGCACATATGGAAAATTGACAAATAAAACTGACTTTGACTTTGACTTTGCTAGTGACTCTATGAGACTGTACTGACTCACAGCAGTGCTTTGAGCTGAATCCTCACGTCAGCATGCTAACATGCTCACAATGATTGCACAAACATACTGACGTTAAGCAGCATGTTCACTATCTCAGATAGCGTGTCAGCATGCACACATGTGCTAATTAGTGTCATGCACCGCTGAGGCTGATGGGAAAGTCAAAAGGTGCTGAAATAAACAAACAGATATTTTGACCAGCCGATGGTGCTATGTGAAAGTTCAGCGGATCAAAGCTTGGACAATTCATCCTCTGTGGGACATGAATGTCTGAACCAAAGAAGAAGAAACATCCATTTCTTGGTGGCAGTGGAGGAAAAGTCTAATGCTGTTTATTTACAGTCTCATTGTGTGGCTGATAAGTAAAACAATTCAAAAAATGTACCACAATGACATAATCCATTCCAGATCATTTTTGATCTCCTTCCAAAATTCTGTCATTGAATTCCACCTTAAACTTGGATTGTTAAGCCTCAAACTAACTCCCTTTTAATGCCTGTGTGTGAACGGGATTACATAATTTATACTTCAGTTTTGAATTTTTTTGCTGAATTGTGGCATTTTTGTCAGCATTTATCTTTTAGCAATACATGACAGCATCAATATCACTATAGCATTGAAACCCAAATAAAGTCCAGGGGAAGGGTAACAGAGCGATATGTAGTCCTGAAGAAAGTTAAGTCAACCAGTTGATCAACAGAAAGACAATCTGCAAACATTTTGATCATTAGTTTTTATTGCCATCTTTAAAAGTAAAAATGCCCAATATAAATACTTGCTAGTTTTCCAAAAGTTTGAATAATGCTGGACACACAAAGAAAGCACCGAGCACAACAAACTACAACCGACATTCCTCATCACCCTCCAACATCCTACAAGCCAAATAATTAATCAATAAACAATAAAGACAATCATCAGCTGCAGAAAATCATACAGATATCAATACACTTCATTTAGTTTTGTGATACAGGACCCAACTCTGTTTGGTTAATGAAAAAAAAGAGGCTGTTGCCAGGTATCCTAAGATAAATGATATGATATATTTCTCTGCACCGCAGCTATACAGTACTTATATCAGCATTTGTGTCATTTGTGGCGGACACTCTGGAATAAAAGTGCATGAAATATTTAAAAGGAATCGTCAAACTTGGGGTCAGTTGTTGAGTTGTCGACAGTTGGAAACACGGATGGCCTACTGCTGTCACTACTGCTCTCAGATAACGACTTCAACCGACAGTTTGAATGAGTTTTGGTAAATGTCCAACACAACACATTGTTTTCCATGACTGACGGACAAAAACTGTCTCAACACCCTCTGAACACTGCCTACTGCCACGATCAGGATCAAGTTAGTATCATATTGACTGCTTGGTAATCTTGATACACTCTATGAAGTGTTGACACTGACATTCAATATCAGCCTGTGTGTACACTCAGAGATATTCCTCTCTTTGGGGTTATTGCTGCCATTTGAGAGCAAGAGGGAAGATAACAGCCCTTTTGAAAGCTGAATAAAAATAGCAAAACTTTGGTGGGCATCCAAGTATGAGCATTGGTCTACAGAGGACTCAAACTCTCCACGCTGAAGTCCCACACAGACAGCCAAAGAGTGTTTTTCACAGTTTACTCAGCAGAGTGTTGAATGAAATATCGAAGCCCAAAATAGAAATAAAGGATGAATGAAGATCCAAGATTTCACTGTAAAACACATCCAAACAATGACATCATGTCAATAAAAGCACTTCCAGCATGTTCATCACACTAAGAGGAATCTAATAAAGTCTTGGTCACAATCTGTGGCAGATTGTCAATACTGAAAAATGTCGGATTGTGTGATGGATATTTGGTGAATTGTACTGTTACAAATTTAACAACAATAAATACATGATATAGTATAAAAATCTGAGTTTGTGGTTATTTTCTTTTTTTTGTTGCAGTTTAGCCTTACACTGGCGAACCAGTGCGATCTGCATAATTATAATCTTTATTCTGATTGGTGTTTGTAGAAGCGGGTCAGCAGCAGCCACATTGTGATATTATGACACTGCCCAAAAGTTGGAGTTTGCATTTGTGTCAACGAGGCTTCAAATATCTAACGGTATGAGCTAGGATCGCCTTCTTATTGGGCTGTCAACTTTTGAATTGGACTTCCCAAAATCGCACAAAGTAAACAGTGATTTGTAACCTTTTTTATTGTTGAATTTGAATAATATTTAGAGGCCTGAAGGGGTCAAACTGAGATGAGAAAGAAGCAAAGATGACAGGTAATTCTGAAAAAATAATCAAATACAATTGTATATATCAGACCTTCGTGTTTTCAAATTTCCTACCGGTGCAACCCGCCAGATTGATCTCTCTAGCTCCTGTAGGGGTCCTAACTCCCAGGTTGGGAGCAAAGCGCCCACTCTTAAATGATTGTCTGAGCTGCACAAACATTCTAGGATTTAGGACTGACACAACTCTTGGAAAAAGCTTATGTTACTTATCTTGTATGCCACAGTCCACACGAAAAGCCAATAGGTCAGGGTTTTCGGAGCACAAGTGTAACAGACAGACAAGTTCCTGGGTTTGCCGACATATTCAAAGAGTTAAGAACAGTGAGATGCGAGTGCACTGCTGCGTCTTTGTGTTGGAAGACTTTTGGGAGTGTTGTTCTGAACACCGACTTCAGAGAGAAATTCAAATGTCCGTCCCTTTCAACAAGACAACAATATTTCGCTCACAATTAAATCCCAAGACACAGCACATAACGTCGCCTGCACCAGAGCCTTTAATCCTCCAGATCCACAGCAAACAACAAGCAATACAGTAAGAATGTTCTATGTCATAAAGACATGCTGACACATATGCTCCTGTGTGTGTGTGTGTGTGTGTGTGTGTGTGTGTGTGTGTGTGTGTGTGTGTGGGTTGGGGGGTAATCTAAAGACGGAGTTCATGAGCCTACAGTAGCTTTAGGCCCCAAAATGCTCTTTGGTTGTCCCAGATTATAATAACCTATATGCAGCGATGAATCCCATTGCACAGAATTGGACAAAAATCCCTGAACGGATTGGCTAAAAGCGAAAGCATTCTCCTGAAAGGACTGCAGAGGACATAAATAATATGCTGTACAGAACGTGCTGTTTCCTTGAATTACAGAGAGATGCCAATCGGGCTTGTTTTTTGGGGGTGTTTTTTAATTAAATGAGCCGTCCATCAGCCGACACCTGAACGTCATGATCTGTTCATGTTTACTCTGCAACATGGGCATCTGGATTCATTACTGATGCTGTGTTGGTGCCGCTGCTGGTGGAAAGGGTGGGTTTGGCGCACGGGGAGTCGCCTCTATAAAACCCCAAAACACACACACACACACACACAGATTCTCGCTTCTACGCTTCACATCCTGAATTAACAAGACGGTCTTTTTTTCTTTTCTTTTTTGTGGCTCCCGAAAAACACTGCTTGAACATGCTTCAGGTGTGAGCTACCCGCAGTAACGAGACTGCGATGCTGATCCAATGCAGCTGCAACACACGCCCCTCCGCTCCGCGCTGCCCGCCTGTGAACACACGTACACACACACACGCACGCACACGCACACGCACACACACACACACACACACACACACACAAACACACCGCCGCTCCCCCCCGCCCCCCAAGCACCCCCTGACAGTCGTCGACGGACACACGCACACACACCGAGTGTGCACCTCCTAAATGAATGAGCAGTCAACACGTCCCGCGCTGTGAAAACGCATCTATGTTACTGGATGGTGAAATGTGCAAGCGCGACCGTGTGACACATTTCAATGAGGGGAGAGGAGAGGAGGGGTGGGGGGTGGGGGGGAGCGCGGCCGCGTCTGAGGCGGGCGTGCGTGCAGCGCTAGGTAAAAATAATGTTGCGCCCTTCGAAGCGTAAAGGCACACACGTGTATATACATGGAAGAAAAACAAATCACACATCGCTCAGGTGTAAATCATGACATGTTTTTATTTTTTTAGAGGGGGCACATTCACTTGTGCTGGTCTACTTACGCACTGCCTCCTTTTTGGGGTCTAGGGCACTGGCAGTCTGCTGTATCTGGCCTATTTTGTTCTGGAGGACCCAGACCCGCTTGTTGGTGCTGATGATGTCGTTCTCCAGCTCCTGAAATAAGGAGCAGGCGTGCCGGGCCAGGTCGGACAGCTGTCGCAAGGTCCGGGACAGAACCACGTTACTGATGGCACACAGGTCCTCGAAAAGCAGACCTTCATCGTTGGGGATCTGGTGCCTGCACAGCAGCTGCGGCTCCGCAATCCGTTTGGCGAATGGCATTTTTTGCACGCCAGAAATAATAAGAGTTGTAAGCCAAGTGTAAGTTCCCACTGCCTAGACGAAAAAGGGGGAAAGGGGGAAACAGACAACATCCAAATATATAAATCCACGAGAAACCCAATGAGGTTCAGGCCGACCGCGCGCTATCCCCGGGCGTCAATCCAAAGTTCCCAGATTCTCCTTGAGATCCTCCATCCTGCTGCTGGTTTGTGGGGATCACTCACACTCCCGCTCACACACGCACACACATGCACACACATGCAGGACACGGCCCAGGTCGGTGGTGTGGGGATGCGTGTTGAGTCTGCGCTCATGGGCTGCCTTCGTGCGGCGTCAAGTCAGCCAGAACGAACCGGAAGCAGCGCTCCGAACCTTCACAACAACACGCGGGGTCGAGCAGAAGGAAAAGAAACACCGAGGAGGGGAGGTCTGCGAAAGAGAGGTGCCGTACACGAAGCAGAGGCGTGGACGAAATATACAACAGTAGCAGACAGAGTGAGTTTTAAAGGCCGTTATTAAACACACTAATACTATTTCATATTCAGCCTGCACGCCATAAGCTTTTATTTTGTAGGTCCGTTATGGCTTTTCCGGTTTTAATGTGCTCATACTTCTGGGGCTTGATGAAGCCTGTCTGTGGCCTGAGCCGTACGCAGGCTGAGAGGATGAGAGAGGAGGCTGAGGTAAAACCCGGAGATGGCCATGAGCGGCCATGAGAGCCAGAGAGCATGCAGGACTCACTGACAGAGGAACATCTTTACAACAACCATTCACCCTGTCGGAGATCCGCGAACTCAGAGGACCACAGCTACAAGGCACAATGATTGTATTCATGTTCACTCTCAAACACCTGGACCAATGGAGGTACAGCAATGCACAGGGGTTAAAGTGTATATAATTCATAAGCAGACAGCAAGGCACAGCTTCTGTCATATTCATGGATATGTTGTAACTATCATCTTGGAGAGGGATCCTCCTCTGTTGCTCTCCTGAAGGTTTCTTCCCTTTTTCCCTTTGAAAGTTGTTTTCTATTTCTTGGGAGTCTTTCCTGATCCGATGTGAGGTCCTGGGACAGGGATGCCGTATGTGTACAGATTGTAAAGCCCACATGTTTTATTTGCGATATTGGTCTATATACAATAAACAGAATTGAATTGAATTGAACTTCAACTGAAGAATCCTAGGTATTAATAAGGAAATGCCCACTTTATGACAACATGTCTAACGATTTTAGGAGTTAATTAGCCAGTTTGATCTGGAAACTGTAATGTATCTAAAGAGGTCAAATTCCCTGTTGGGACCTCTCGTGAACAAATCCAAGGTTTTACAGCTGGGGGTCTCTGAAAAACCAAACAGAAGTAAGGGAACTTTCAAAAACAAATGTTTAATTGGTTTAAAAACACTTTTAAAAAGCAATTATTCTCATAAAAGTAGGAAAAGTCATGAAGTATTAAGTTGACAAAAGCAGTGTTTTTTGTTCCAGTAAAGAAGGTCCGGTGTTCCCTTGCTGACAAGTTTATTAAACACATATAATGTGACACACTGCACACAAATATGTTAATGAGGTCAGAAGAAGGAAGAAAAAATATCCAGCTAATTGAAAATGAAGGGGTGATTTTGAATTATTTTAAACATATAGAGTGACTCTTTAGAACCCCAAACAGGAAAGAAGAAAAGCTCATGTCAATTAAATACGAGCATACATGTTTCTTCAGCTTTCACCAATCAACTAGTTATCAACATTTAGATTCAAAAGGCTAAAAAACTACATTGTTGACATTTTTTTGTACAAGTCAAGGTTAGTGGCGGGATCATTTCTACATGGTGCTTTAATTGTGCCTGCATGGCTCCTGAAGCTGCGATACGGGGTCATGTGCCAGGTACCTTAAGTTTGGGGAAACTATAAACATTGCCAAAGCTGTTTGGCTGTTTCCCCGCTGCAATCTGATTGGCTGTTTGTTGTGGTCATTTGGAGTTAGTATTTCTGTTCAAGAAGATGCAGTCGCCATGAACAATGTGGATTATGTTCTGCAGCACACATTTTAAAGTCAACCTTTTAAAGTAAAACAGGAAATTAAACATGTTGGTGCCACCAGTTGCTGGATATCGTTATGGACTAAACAATGGTCAAAATAACCAGATTTAATGTGGCATGGTGTTGTTAACCATCCAACCACGATGAACACGTCAGAGCTATTAACAATTATAAGAAGCACACAATCAAAAATAGTTGATTTATTTAATTTCAAGTACATAAGAAATAATCTCACCATAGATGCTGCAAAGCTGTACTTTAATGCAAATCATCCCATATCTGACATATTGCCGAACCAGCTGTGCTCGAGCCAGCAGCACAACTTTCAAATCAATTCAAATCCTATAAGCAGGCTCTTAAAATACTTCATAAAAAGCCCAGGAGTTATCACCACTGTGCAATTCTATCTAAGCACAGTCTCCTGAGCTGGAATAACCTCACTAAATTCTCCAATATGTGTCTAGTTTTTAAAGTTCTTAATGGTATGGCTCCTCCCCCACTTGGTGAATTTATTAAACAAAACACACAGAGTAGCAGACAAACTAGAGCTGTGGTGAGAGGTGACTGTATCATCCCATTTAGGAAGAGCTCCTTTAGCCAGTCTGCTTTCTCAGTGAAAGCAGGACACCTCTGCTCTGCCACTCCATAAACGCACTAGCAGAACATTTCACTGTCACAGATTCACACAGGTAAGCTCAAGTGCAGAAGAAACGTCCGACTCTGGGTTTGAGGAACAAATGTTTTACTTGAAAACAGACTGGTCATGAGCAAATTGACACGAGGGGCAAAACACACAACAATCTGGCAGGGAACAAAGCCAAGACTGGGAGAATATATAAGGTGGGGAAACACAGGTGTGGGACATCAGGGATCAGCGAGACGGGAGTGGCTGGGGCAGGTGACGGGAATGACACAATCAGGAGAGGCTGAGGGCAGGTGTATGGAATGACCAATTCCTGGGGAGACAGACACAACATTAACAGAGTGTTACATTCACTCTTTTAAACACGACCTGAAGAACTGCTTTTTAGCAATCACATGTGTGAGCATGAATCGTGACTGCCCCCTCAGTGAGTGGGTGTATGTTTAATGCTTTTTATGATGTGTTTTTTTAATGATTCTATGATGAGGCCAGTATTAGATCGTGACCTGTATGTTTATTGCTTTTTATGATGTTTTTGTGATAACCATTTTCTGGCCACAGGAACTACGGTTGAAATTTACACATTTACCCCTGTGTTGATTGATGTGTTCAAATAAATAAATAAATGAAATGAAAGAGTTGGAGATGTTTCTTTCCACCGCCATTCAGTTTTAAACTTAGCGTACTAGATGATTAGAAGGCAATACAGGACAAAGCGATATTCCATGCAAGATATTGCAGAATAAATCGGTAGAATATAATGCAATGCACACTTCACTGTATCCTCCTGCTCGAACCCTGAGCCCTTAAACTGTGAACTCAGAAAAGGTCACCAACAGCCAGAGAGGAGCCTTCAGCATACTGGAGCTGAACGATGTCCAGTGAACAGATTATTGTTGTTGTTTTTGCTGAATGTGAGTTTCCAGGTTGCTAAGCCAGGCTGTTGTGTTTTTCATTCACAGTGATTATCCTATAGTCTCGAGGCTCAGTCTGTATATATAGACTTGTCTGCAGTAAACTTGCTGTGGCAGCACATTTGAGGCAGCATAGATTGACAGTGACCTGTCATGCACTTCACTTCGAGTTGCCGAGAAGACACTTGTGACAACAAATACTACATTGTGCTCGTCAAATGACACAAAAGCTCAGCGGCGGTGCAATGGAGCTCAGTGGATTGACTCAAGTGTTTTACTCAAGTCCAATTCTCAGGTGCTTTTTGTGTGTGTTTCCATGTTATGCAACTTTATACAAGCCATCGCCTCCTATCGCAAATCAGGCAATATCTGTAAATCACGAGAAGAGCAACATTGTGCATTCCTGTCCACTTTATATTATCTTCAACATGTAAACCAGCCACATGAAGAGATCTGTGTTGGAAGAATCACAACATGGTTTTATTACATGTGTTATTAAAAAACATAGAAATGAGACCACTTGATTGCATTTAGTTTTTGCTCTCATGAGTGAAACAAACAGAACGTACTCAGCCTTTATGATGTTATAGAAAGGCTCCAATTAGAAGAACAAAACGAGCGTTCAGGCTCCCTCATGTGGCTCAAATGTTAACTTGTCCATGTGTTTTTACTTAAGTAACATGTTAGTATAGGACTTTTCCTTGTACCAGAGTAGTTTACACCATAGTTAAGCCCCTCTTAAAAAGTTATGTACCGAAGTACAAATTTAAGTATTGAATATTTTCATTTTATGCTGCTTTACCTTTACACTACTATATTTCAGAAGCAAACATGTGACTATACTTTTTACTCCACTACATGTGTGACAGCTACAGTTTCTAGGTATTGTTTCACTCACATTGAAACCACAGAGAGAAGAGAATGCTTCACAGTGGATAGAGACAGGAAGAACAATTAAAGCAACCAATACAGTTTTAATGGCATATGTGTAAGTAGTGTTAACAGTGAGACTAACAGAACACAAACGTGAACCTGTCCTTAATGAATCAACGCGATAACACCGACTGTGTCCACAGGGCGGCGCTGCTGCACCAGATTAGGGTTCCCACTGGTGTAAAACCGGTTCACTACCTTTGAGTGCATTTGCTTTTCTGTTTGAAACATGATTAATTAACATAATGACACTTTAAAAGCATAAATAAATAAATGGATGTCATTCAAAAACAAGCCTGAATCTGAGCACTTAATGAGGCTCAAGCTAACAAATTAATGGTAACCTGAGGCCAGAGAACTAAGAGATATTTCTAGGATTCAAAAACAATTCAGATATATTTTCACATCTTTATACAACAGGTTCTAGTTATTACTCGATTTGTTGCAGATGAAGAGAGTAAATTATGTTCTTGTGTTGGTAATAAATCCAAATAATAAACTTTGCCCTCGAGGCTGATTTCTTATCAGCGTTTAGGGCCCAACAGTGCAGGACTTGTGTTTTATCTGTTGGTGGGACATCCACCGCCAATCCGATAAGAAGGTTGGATCTTCGTCTAATGCTATTGTTTCCTTGACGTTTCTCCTCAAAAGGCCATGTTTGCTTAAGAAATGCCACTTCAGTAAGGAAATCAGTAGAAACAACTAGGAGCCCAGCATTTCGTCCTCCACTATCTTGTATTATATTGATTGTGATATTGAACACTTCATGGAACCTTTCAACTACAAGCAGAAAAGGAAATTAATTCCAATAAATCATATCAAATCAAATAATTAACTTTTTACAACAAATTACATCATATTCTAAAATCTACCTGGGTGTTCACTTGAACAATAAACTGGACTGGTCTGACCGCACACATGCACTCTATAGAAAGGGACACAGCAGACTCATTTTGTTGAGGAGACTGAGGTCTTCAGGAGTGCAGGGAGCACTCCTGAAGACCTTCTTCGACTCAGTGGTGCCATCTTCTATGGAGTGGTCTTCTGGAGCAGCAGCATCTCGACAGCTGATGGGAAGAGACTGAACAAACTCAAGACGGCCAGCAGCATGCTGGGGGGTCCGATGGATGCGGTGGAGGTGGTGGGAGACAGGAGGATGATGGCTAAGCTCTCATCCCTGATAATCAACACCTTCCGTTCCATCCCATCAGCACAACCAGCTGAGCACCCGGTAGACCACAACACACTTAAAAACACAAACACTCAATCACTTTATTCACTCAACCTGTGCAATATTAATACTAATACACTGTGGAAAAGCCATATTTATTCTGCATGTGTGTATATATTATTGTATATTATTCAGTTACCGTCGATTATTTACTGTTTACTTTACTGTTTACTGCCTATTGTTTACATCACTTGTTTTGATCCTATATGTCTTGTGTGCACTTTAACCCTTTGCTGCTGTACTCCTCTCAATGTCCCCACTGCGGTACGAATAAAGGATTATCTTATCTCATCAGTTAAGAAAAAGTGATTTGATATAAAGTTTTAAGAAAGTGTATCAGAATCCAAATGCAGTCAATGGAGACAATGTATTCCTCAGTTTGCTCATTATTTAAAGTGGTTGGCTTTTTCTATGTCCTAAAAGGTGACATGTTTATTTGATTTATATTAATGGAGACATTGGGCTTTCTTCCTCGTAACAGCAGGCTATTAAATTCATTCCAAAAGATTTTGATGAACGTGTGATCGTGTTGACTCATAGGAAACGGACAGAGGCCTTTTTATTTGCTCACTGCACAACCATAACTACGGGTAGAGCTTTTAAAAGAGATCCATGTTTTGAACATGTATAACGTATCAAAGCCAATCACAGACTCTCCCCCCATGTGAACACAGCCCAGCGATGTCATATCTGCAAATGAAAACTCAGATACACCCTCAGTTACAGCTCTGCTGTCCAAAGGCCAAGGCAGCGCAGACGCTAGTTGAAACGGGAAAACAGAGCCCGGGGTCGCTCCTTCTCACAGTGTGTGTTTGGATGGAGGGAGCTGAAGCAGCCACGATGTCTGCTCGCCTTCTCGTAGTGTTGCTGACCGTGTCAGCCGCTGTCTCTGCTCTGTCAGATGTGGAGAACAAGGCGAAGGCTTTCCTGCAGAAGTTCGACGAGGAAGCCACCCGGCGTATGTACCAGTACTCGCTGGCATCCTGGGCCTACAACACCAACATCACGAAGGAGAACTCGGACAAGCTGGTGAGCATTCATGGAGCTTCTTTGAAATACTGATGGTGGAGCTGCTGTACACTGACACCTGTATTTTGATGTGTCTCTTTTCATTCTACCCAGTCAGAGGAGGGGCAAATCTGGGGCAATTTCTACACCAATATGTCAGATGAGTCCCGGCAGTTCCCTATCGACCAGATCAGAGATCCAGAAATCAAATTACAGATCATCTCCCTACAGGACAAAGGCTCTGGTGCCCTATCCGCTGATCAAGCTACACATGTAAGACTTGTTTTCATTTTGTTTGGATACACCTTAAAACAGACTCTTTTCATGTTTAAAAGGTGCAAAGACTCGTCTTCTGGATGACTTCTTCAGCACTTCATCGACCTAAACATTTCCTCCTTTTCGTTTGTAGCTCAGTAAGATCATGAGTGAAATGAGTACCATCTACAGCACGGCGACGGTGTGTCTCACGGACGACCCGTCCCCTAACTGCCAGACTTTGGAGCCAGGTACGACTCTGTTTGTAAGGAGCGGTTATGACGACGTGGCGGCCTGCTACTGTCAGATAAAGCAGTTTATAATTAACACAGGCACTGAGAAAAGGAAAGGGTCTTTTATGAACATGTTTGAATGGAGTTTTTACCAAGATACTAAAATGCATTGTGGGAATTATGTTATGACCACATTTATACTGTTTAGTTCTTTCATTTTGAACCAACAGGAAAAGGGACAAATACACAATTCCACCTTTATCTTTTCAACTGTTGAAATGGCATTTAAATAATTATAATTGTAAAAGTACTTTTAATTTCGATGACTATTTTCTATTGGTGCCACTTTATACTTCTACATTTTGGAGCAACATATTGTACTTTCCACGCCACTATAAGTATCTGATACTTTTCAGTTTGGGATTTACAATATGTGATGAGCTTATAAAATGCAGCACATTGTCATTTTACCCACTATCTTTTGGTTATTTGATGTCTTCTTTGGCCCAATGAACACTGACGTGCTCATTTGTTTTCAGGCCTGGAGCATGTCATGGCCAACAGCCGGGACTACGCTGAGCGTCTGCATGTGTGGGAGGGCTGGAGGAGAGAGGTGGGGAAGAGGATGAGGCCTCTCTACGAAGACTACGTGGATCTGAAGAATGAAGCTTCCAAATTAAACGGTGATACAGATAAAAAGAATACATGCCACTGCCGTTGTTGATGTCAATTGTTTTTAATGTGCGAATGGCGTGCTCTTGCTAAGTCTGGCTGGAAACGGAAGAGGGCTTCAATAGTTACGGCACTTTCATCACATCCAGTGGAAATACAAGTAGACTATAAGTATTGTAAAGGAGCGATATGAATAATCTCATGAACTAGATTGTGTGCAGGCCGAACACAGAGCTGATAGTGTTCATGGATCATACATGACGGATCCTCCCAAGTTGGTAATGTTGCAGAATGTTGACAAATATATATACACCTCTAACTCGTGCGTGACAAAACCCACCCTCTGGTATCGTGACGGTCTTTGTAATCTGAGATGCGTCTACCTCTCTGATTCACACTCTGGCAGGTTTTGAAGACTATGGAGCTTACTGGAGATATAACTATGAGACCATTGAGGAGGAAGAAGAGTTCAAGTACACCAGAGACCAGCTGATGGAAGATGTCCGTTCTGTCTACAAGGAGGTACGTCAGTGGATCCAAAGCCTCATGTGTCAGAGCACCGACGTTATTGAGAGGAAGAATGTTCAGTTTGGTATTGATTGTGTGAAGTAATTGACAACAACTATTTATTTTGTCAGATCATGCCCTTATACAAGGAGCTGCATGCCTACGTGAGAGTGAAGCTTATGGGGGTCTACAAAGGACACATTGATTCAGAAGGACCTCTGCCAGCCCACCTGTTGGGTATGTCAAAAAAATGTATCATATATATATAAATGATGTGCAGCACTAAGTGGTAAAAGTGGTAGAGTCCAACATGTAACAACACATGTGTACTGTAATTTAGGCTTATATAATAATATGAGAATAATAATACCATCATCATAAATAACCTTATGACATGATTTCACGGTTTAATGATTGTCTCCTTATAAAGACTACATCCTCAGATCAGGAGGATTTGAATGGACACTGGCATTGTTAAGAGATAGTTTACACAAAAATAATGTATTATATTTATATAAATATCTTTTTTTATTACTATGCTGTCTCTCTCCATCATCTCTAAGTTGATGTGACCACATGGCGTTCGGCTTGTGGTGCTCAAGGCGGCAACAAAATACAATATTTGAAAAACTCAACAGCAATTTCTCCAGAAATCAGGACACGGTTAGCTTGATGTGAGCAGTTTCATGTATATTATTTATGTATATGGCCGAAATAAATAGTAATTTGGATTATCTTGAGTTACCTTGACTTTCTTGATATATACATAGTTAAGATTTTGGTTTTGAGTGAACTGTCCCTTTTAACCCTTGTGTTGCCTTAAGGTCATTTTGACCCGACTCAATATTACACCCTCCCCCCGCTTTAGGATTAATTTGACCCCATTCAATGTTTAATGTCGGTGTTCTTTCGGTAGTCAACAAACAAACATAAAGTGCCTCACACTTAAACTTGGAAAACAATATTAATTCTAATAATTTTCTGGAGGTTTTAATTGCTGGCGTCAAATTGAACCCAAAGGGTAAAATATGTTAGTAAATATAAAGGTAACAGGAGGGTGAAACATTGAATCGGGTCAAAATGACCCAAAGGCGGGGGGAGGGTGTAATATTGATTCGGGTCAAAATGACCCTAAGGCAACACAAGGGTTAAGCTAACAATACAGGGGGGGGGGGGAGGAAAAAGACATGCAACTGTTGTCACATGATGGCCATATTTGGTGTTTAACTGAAATGCACTGGTCTACTGTTGGAGGAATAGCTCAGTATCTCCTTCGATAACTTGCAGTTAGAAATAATTACCGTATGTGTTGTTGATTGTTCAGGTGACATGTGGGGAAGATTCTGGACCAACCTGTACCATCTGTCAGTCCCTTACCCGGAAAAAACAGATATTGATGTCAGCCAAATCATGCTGGAGAAGGTTCAGTCGAGCTTACTTGATATTCTGTGTTGTTAAAATGTATCTCTTATAAGCGCATGCAGGGATAGAGATATTAAAACCAACAAGACACTAACATCCTCTATTGGAAAATATATCTTTCGTCAAATGTCAATTTGACTTTCAGGGCTGGACTGAGCTGCAGCTTTTCAATGAAGCAGAGAAGTTCTTCATGTCTGTGGGCCTGTACAAGATGTTCCCAAACTTCTGGAAGGACTCTATGCTGGTGAAGCCTGACGACGGACGCAAGGTGGTCTGTCACCCCACCGCCTGGGACATGGGCAACAGAGAGGACTTTCGGTAGCGAGGCCCACACACATGCACACATTAAGAGATTCATGTTCACGTTCAAAAAGCTTACAATTGGGACAGTTGACCTTAACACAAGCAGCTCTGTGTAAAAAAAGATGTAAATGGATTTTATGTGCTGCCATTTGAAGACTTATTTAATTATAGATCATTACATGAGAGCTATAAACATGCTGGAATAATAATGTATATTAATCCCTGAGTCATTCTTTCCTGATAAAGATAACTAAAGTCTCTAAGTCAAAACCAATTGGCCTTCAGCGTCTGACTCATCAGAAACTGTGATTGCACACATTCTTTTATTGGTACAGTGTATCTCATATGGCATCATGCCACGCCTCCATCCCCACGTTATAACGGCATGTGATGTCTTCAGGATCAAAATGTGCACCAAGGTCAACATGGGCGACTTCCTCACAGTGCACCATGAGATGGGTCACAACCAGTACCAGATGGCTTACCGTAACCTGTCCTACCTCCTGAGGGACGGAGCCAACGAGGGTTTCCACGAGGCTGTCGGAGAAATCATGTCCCTCTCTGCTGCAACGCCCAAACACCTGCAGAGCCTGGGTCTCCTGCCCGCTGACTTCATTTATGACAATGGTAGCCTACTGTTAATTGAAGATATCGCTGACAATTATCAAACCAAAGCAGCATTGCTTCAAACGCTGCTTTATTAATCAATGCTTTTGTGATAACAATGGATGAAATGTGTATCTGCCCAGATGAAATTTAAGACACTTCCATTTGCACATGCACACGCTCTGTTGGCCAGATCACAAATCTGATGAGTCGGTGTTGTTGTTCTGGGCTACATGACAATCTGCAGCCAGGAGGTGGTGGTGATACTCTGGAAACTGTTTGGAAACAAAAAATTATTGAGAAAGGATAACTTCAGCACTTTCTAGACAATAACAGTGTAGTTTGTGTAAGCAGACAGACAGATACAATTATGGACAAAAGGGTAAGCACTGAACCGCGAAAAAACCTTCGGAACTTTGTGGCAAAAACACAGCAAAAGTGAACGTTGGACAAACAGAACATTCTTCAAGACTCAGCTTCAAAGGTCTGCTCAAGTTTGTTACCTTTAAAAAAAAAAATTTCGATAGTATATCAGTGTTACACTACACCGCAAGTGGCAAAAAAACTTGAAAATCTGTAAATATTCTGTTAACCCAGGAAAATTTACCTGGCCTAAAAGTCATAGAAATCACCAATATGGACAACGTTTTCACCCGGAAATAAACGGGTTGAACTGAGAGCAGGTATGACTAATGTGTCTCTGGGTTGCTGCCCTCATTTGGCATTCGGTTAAAAATAGCTTCAGCCCCGTTGGGGCCACCAGGACAGACCGTGTCACACCTGCATTCACCTGTCTGCTGCAGTGAAACCAGTTAATCTGGCAGAACACCACCGTGGGCCTCACTGGTATACACACTCTGGTGTCCTCAGAGTCTGGCGTACGTGTAAAACAGCATATCAAACACAGAGGGCTGAAAACTTTGTGGTTCTGCAGAAATGTCCAAGAAACAAATATTATTTCTCTGCACATAAGATGTTTCATAGCTCAACTTCTGAAGTGATGTTCAGACCAGTGTTCCTGAGCCTTTTCACTTCCTCCGTCGTGAAATGTTTTGTGTTTATTTGCCTCGCAGAAACGGAGATCAACTTCTTGTTGAAACAGGCTCTCACCATCGTGGCCACGCTGCCGTTCACCTACATGCTGGAGGAGTGGAGGTGGCAGGTGTTTGCGGGGAAAATCACCAAGGATGATTGGATGAAGCGCTGGTGGGAGATGAAGTAAGCAAAGCATCATATGAGGGGGCTGCAAATATTCCAGTTGTATTAATCCCTTTAATCAAAATATGGCCATGATGAAATCTGAGGTAGACACAAAGCAGGCAAGTGCAATCGCTTTTCATGTTGTGTGACCTCGGGGCTGCTTGGCTCCAGCTCGGGCCGGCGTCAGTGCTGACTCTCTGTGGTCATGACAGGAGGGAGCTGGTGGGGGTGGTGGAGCCGATGCCGAGAGACGAGACCTACTGCGACCCGCCGGCTCTGTTCCATGTATCTGGAGACTACTCTTTCATCAGGTGACACTCCTGCTGTGAGGCTCTGCCTCCGTGACATAAAAGCATACTGATAAGTCATAAAATAATGAGAATAATCTTCAGCCACTCTGAACCTTAAAATCAGTTCACGAGGGTTCTGTCAGTTTTTTTTCTTCTTAATATCAATTTTAAATGTTTTTTTATTTATGTTTTATTTCAAGGAAACATTTTGGTGCAGAACAGTTTTCTAATGTTTCTTAAATCAAGCTCTTTTAAAATATGTTTTGCTATTTTCTGATAAACTTCAGCTGTGTTTTCTTCTCAAATTCTTGACTCAAATAAATGTGTTTTGCTTTCGAGTTTTTTATTTTACCGATCAGTTTTTCCCAGAATCCTGCCAACCTGC
This sequence comes from Pseudoliparis swirei, assembly GCF_029220125.1. Classification (NCBI taxonomy): domain Eukaryota; kingdom Metazoa; phylum Chordata; class Actinopteri; order Perciformes; family Liparidae; genus Pseudoliparis; species Pseudoliparis swirei. The sequence goes on along the minus strand of NC_079391.1, from coordinate 18,510,153 downwards.
TTGCTTCCCCTGAAAAGCCACTTACTGTAAAGCTACATTTACAGACTAAATTACGATGTAATGACACCTGTTTATAGTTTATTTTAGATTATTTATGACCTCATCACTCGGGTTCTCACTAACCAACCAAAGCTGGAGGCAGAGAGTGAACACCTGACATCTGTCAGTGGAGTGAAAAGTAGCCTGGCCTCCGACAAGTTGCATTCCCATACAACAAAACTGCATTGTCAAGAACGCTTCAGTTGAAACCTATTTTCTCCTGGTCTATGTTTGTTTTTGACTGTAACAAGTATTTACTTTCACCCATGAGGTCGCTGCTCGTGTCCAGCATGAAACCAGAAGTGAACTATTTTAATTTACATTCGTAATTTAAATGAAGTAACACAAATACAAATGTAAGCCAAACCATGATCCTTGACTTAACCTAACCAAGTAATTGTGTTGGCATACACTTAATCAAGTAGTTAGTTAGTTAGTTGATTAGAAGGGAATGCAGTTTACTTATATGGGAAGGTCAATCTGTTGGAGGAAGGGCTGCACAAGGACATGCTTTACTTTGAGCCATGAGAGAGATCTAAGTGTGTGTGCGCCGCTGGTTGTGAACACAGGTACTTCACGAGAACCATCTACCAGTTCCAGTTCCAGAAAGCGCTCTGCGATGCAGCTAATCATACCGGGCCCTTGTCTTCATGCGACATTACTAATTCTACAGCAGCAGGAACCAAACTGAGGTAGCCTACAAACGACTTCCTGCTCCTTTTATACAGTCACATAATCCAATGTGGTTGTTTTGGTTGTCCCTGTGAAATGTTACAGTAATGCATCACCAATGGTTACTTTTAGGAAGATGTTAGAGCTGGGACGGTCCGAGTCCTGGACCAGGGCTTTGCAGACGATATCCGGTGATGTTAGGATGAACGCCGGCCCTCTGTTGGATTATTTCCAAAAGCTTCATGACTGGCTGCAGGCAGAGAACAAGAAACACCAACGGACTGTCGGCTGGAAGACAGCTATAGATCCATGTGAGGGCAAACGATACTCCCATTGAAGATTATTATCACCACTGAAGTAAAACACATTTTCTTGTAGATAATGATGCTGCCAGCAACAGCTGGTTGGAGCAGCTAGCTTGGCTTTGTAGGCTACTAGCACCTCTAATGAACACATCAGAGCATTTGTGTTTAATTTGTAAAAACAAAAACAAAGTAATCATAGTTGACACATTACCCCCCCTTAAATCCAAAATGTGATGTTTTTCTACAGTGCTTACAAAGCAGATGTGTTCGTTAGTGAGTTTTAAAATTGCTGGAAGGTGGATTTTATTGCCCTTGGACAGAGCCAGGTTAGGAGTTTCCACCTGTTTCAGTCTTTGTGCTAAGCTAGGCTAACCCTTTCAAGGTTTGTATTCATTGTAAAGATATAAATATTCTCATCTTACTCTTTGCAAAACAGTATTCAGCAAAGTGCCCAAAAATGCTGCGCTATTCCTTCAAGATTCCCTTCTATAGCCCACTGCTTATCTGGGTTGAGTGTGTCTATCCGGCCATATGGGGTTTATGTAGCATTAAAGTCCATGCCAAACACAGTTAAATAGGCATATAAAACTCTTTCACCATTATGCAATAACTGCGACAAAATATTTGTTATATGACTTCTGATAAAATGTTTGCTCTGCCTCTTCACACAAGGGCACTGAACTAAAACGATCCCTGAGGATACTTTTAAGGAAGCAGAACAAACACAATTTAAGTCACTGCTATTGTCACTAAAAACCGCATTAGCCTACCACATTACTAAAATGCATATTTTAGATTTACTCCATGTTTCATGACTTATAAGTAACACGATGGCAACAAAATGTTTTTGACAAACAGTTATATCTAAAAACAAATGCATGAACTGTGTTTACGGTTATCCAAATGTGTTATGTTCCGTGTTTGGTGAAGATGTGATGACGACTACATATCCTTCCTTTTTTTTTTTTTTTACAGATTCAGGGAATGCCATTAAAGTGAGGCTCAGTTTGAAGGCTGCCATGGGTGATGATGCTGTAAGTATTATTAATCATTATCAGAATAGTTAATTAAGTATAAGGGTTGCGATAGCTGACTACACATGAACTGTATTGTGCACCTTTGAAGTGAACTTCAGTCGGTTTGATATCATGGCAAATATTAATCCACTGAAATGTGTTTCAGTATTCCTGGAACGCCAACGAGCAGTACCTGTTCAAGGCCAACATTGCCTACGCTTTGAGGCAGTACTACAGCCGAAGGAACGAGACCCACGTCTTCACGTCAGTACCATCCTGAGACCACAAAGACATGAAGATACTTCATGCTTTGTTTTCATCTGAATATCTTTTGTTGCCACATCTGTTTGAGAGCTTTTCTTGGTTTGTACCGGCAGATCAGAGAACGTCATCGTCTATAAAGAGACGCCCAGGATCTCCTTCTACATTTTGGTCACCAACCCAGCAGGTTCACCCCCGTATATCCCAAAACAGGATTTGGAGGCTGCCATACGGTGAGGCACAAGCTTCATTCAACACGTGACAAGTGAATTGGGATGAGATACGGCATGTTCCAGAACATACCACATGTACGAGCAGCTGTTATAGTCGAGTTATGATCGTGTGTCCGACCACCGCTTTGTCCTGTGATGAATCCTCATGACTTTAGCGATCCTTCGACGTTTCTTCTAACGCCACCAACAGGTTAATGTTCAAGTCTCAACAGCTATTAGATGTATGGGAACATCATTTTGTACACAGCTACATGATTCTCAAACAATTAAGCATCACCATGACAACTATTTTTTAAAAACATTGTTAAAAGCCTCACAGGGCTGTTAGCATTACAGTTAAATTGCTATAATTGCTTTAATCAACTCAGTGTGACCTTTCTCTCGAGACTGTTGATATGTGTGAGCAATGATAAACCCATTTCAATATTGATCACAGGTTAAGTCGAGGACGAATCAACGATGCCTTCCAATTGGATGACAGGACGCTGGAATTCGAAGGTATCCCAGCAACGCTCGCCCCTCTCGTGGAGCAGCCGGTGGAGGTGTGGCTGGTGGTGTTTGGGGTGGTCATGGGTATTGTGGTGCTCGGGGGCCTCTTCCTTGTCATCTCCGGTGTCAGAGAACGAAAGATGTGAGTTTTTGGCCTCGAGACTGAGACCCGTTTCTACAGTGTTGGACCAGTTTACTTCCATAACTGTGAGAACTTACTGTGTTTCTTATGTGTTTGTAGGAAAGCTGCAATGGTAGCCACGGAGAATCCTTACGATACGACCCTTGATGGACACATGAACAAAGCCTATGAGGGCAATGACGATGAACAAACTGGTTTCTGAGTGCACTGAAGAACCGAAGGAAGATGTCCTCAGAGCTTCCCTCTCGTCCAACATCCACATTCTGCTAAATGTGTTTACGGGTTATTTTATAGTGAATCCCATATATTTGATTGCAAATAATGTTAGTACACAAAATATACCTCCATGTAAATCTATTCAGTGTGCTATTTTTGACACCCTTTTAATATTATACTTACTTTAAGTGCATAATTAGTATAGTAGTAGCTTGACTGCTATTCTGAGTATAGTTTTTTTTATTAATAATGGACATTTACCCTGTATTATGTATTTTTTTAATTATATGAAATTGTGCTCAGAACATGTCTTTATTAATGTATATCAAAAATGTTAAATAAACAAATCACATTTATTTTGAATATAAAAATGGTTTAATAAAATCTACTGAACACAAATTCCATCAACAACCATCAGTTTTAAAGGTCACCATAAACAACTAAATGGATTTCATGCTTCCACGCAGATGCAACCTGTTTGAATTAGATATAGTTGTATGATACATATCTACGCACTTCTGCATTAGCAGAATTTGACACGGTGATGTGGCTTTTGTGTCACAGGCCCAGGTGGGTCAAACAAAAGAGCTCCTCTCATGTTTTTCTTTCCGCCATGTGAATATGAATGGTACACTTGAGGTCTGAGGAAGGTGAGTCTCCCTCAAGTCTGAATGATGAAGAGGAACGATTCGTCCCCGCCCCCTCCATCCAGGGTTGCCATTGCCACTAAATTAGTGTTGTCTATTTGGATGAACCAGCCGCCGTGCAGCGCTGACTCAAACGTCCGCTGTTTGGTCGCCCCGGCCTTCATGTAGAAGACGAAGGAGAGGGCACCCTCGTCGCTCATGGAGATCTTCTTCAGCCTCTGCTTCTCGTAAGTCTGCAGCGACAACAAAGATGTGGACATCCGTCATGAAGACGACAGATGGATCTTTCACATCCTGGCAGTAAGGCGGTGACCAAATACTAATGACATTCCCATCAGCCTCAGCTAAACTTTGTGTTGAGTGCTTATTAACAAATATTATCAATATCCTACATTCAAAACCTTACTTCAGTAAAAGTGTGTACGTATCAGCAAGATGGTGAGTAAACATTAAGATGCAAGCGTTACCACTCACTTATGTGAGCTATTAGCTCAAACCAGCGCCGTGCCTATGTTCAGCCTCACAGAGCATGAGTGTAGACTTGCCACTTAGTACTTACTGACATATTCGTGTCCTTAACACTTTGCCAGTGCATATTTTTGGTGCGAGCGAGTCATTTCTGACAAGTAGCCGAAATTCCAGATCAAGTTCCAAATCCTACACTTTGGGTTTTAAATGATATTTAGCTCCTAATTCTTCACCAAATGCACTTGTCCGAACCTAATTAGTAATACAGATGGATATCGCCTGATAGAGAGACACATGCTGTCCATTAAATGGGATGAGGACTGTTCTCACAACATTTTATGACCTTAAAGAATGCAAAGATAAGGGTAAATGACTCTTTCTTTGTTATTGACAGTAACTATCCCTCCTTATCTTGTGCCGCTCTCTTTCAACAGAGCGGCTCATGAGAGAAACTGCATCCTAACAAGTGTTGCTGATCTTTGACCCGCTAAATGGATACTAGACGTAACATGTGCTCTGTCTGTGTAATTGCCGCTCAGCCAACACAGATCTTTTCACTTCAGTTAGTCGATGAGATTGAGTCTTTCAAGTGATGTTGTATGTATCCAAGTATGTATGTGCCTTTCCATCTGCATGGCTCATTAGACCAAACGTTGGTCCATCAACAACTTTGGTCCAGACCTAAGTATTTCAACTTAAAGATGAATTTCCATTAAAAATGACATGATTCATGGTGCCATGAGGATGCATCCTACTGACCTTGGTGGGTCTCCTTAACACTAGCAGCAATGTTAACTTCAAATCTAGTGAATTATCTCTACATCTATCAGAAGGAAGGACGCACATTTTAACGATACATTGATGATTCTCCGATGATAAATCTTGATGATTGTGTTGATTCCCCATCAGGTAAAAACATCTAAAGAAAAGCATCCTGTGGACATGTCAATACAAACCGATAGTTTACTGAGACATTTCACTCAAAACCACACATGGTTACCTTACCATAAATGCAAAACTTCATGGTAGTTCATGTAATAGGTGGCTTTACATTTCAGGAAAGCCAAGAGTGTCAAACTGTGGGTCACTTTAGAGCAAAAGTCAGGTTGATGCATGTTAAATCTAACTATGTGTACATGAACTCACGCAGTAGCAGTTATTACCTCCACTTGTAGGAACACCCTGTCCCCTTCCTTGCAGCACTGGAGGAAGCAGTTGGAATTGCTAAAGTTCAGGACCACTGGCTGTCCTTTGAAGGTGACGAAACTGGTTGACTTGTAGTAGTAGATGGTCATCTCCTCTGGAAGACATAAAAACAAACAAGCAATTTACTAATTAATTGAAAACTGAAATCCCAAACAACATTTCTGATTGCCGTAAATGAATCAGTATACGTGCCGCGTGCTCTGAATAACAAACCTGGGTTCGGTGAAGCATATATAGCCTTCTGTGAGCAGAGACCTCTGAGGTATTGTTGTGACGGAAAATGTTCGATTGCAGCGTTCAACGACTTTAGCTGACGCAAACCTCCAGGTCCCCTGGGAACTGGACACAGGGACACACGGAACAATCAAACAAGGGGAATGATGTTAGACTGTTTCCTGCCTGAGACATGTATGTATACCCAAGAGGTCAACTTTTCATGAAATGGTTTATTTAGCTTACAAAAAACAATAAAGGGGAACTTAATCCTCCAGCTTTTGAAAAAGAGATCCTGATGTCAGTGAGGCTATCTGTATAAATGTATATGTAATAAAAATGTACAAATTAGACGGATAGAAGAGAAGATCGTAGAATAAAACAAACTCACCAAGCATCACCTCGCTGGACTCTGACACCATGACAACATCATTAAAGGTACATCCTGTCCCATTACAGCCCTGACAGGGGCTCCTGATGTCGCAGCCCCTCCCGTTCACCACGGAGATGCGGGTCTTCTTCATGGATATGATGAGCAGATCCCCCCACTCCCCATTCTCCTTGTTTTCAGGTTGGCAAACATCCTCCTCTTTAGCCCCGTCCTCCTCTCTCTCCGCCTCCTGCCCCACTTCATTCTGCTGCAGGTCCTCCGCCCTCCTCATCTTCATGCTGAAACTGAGTACTGTGGATTCCTTGGAGAAGGGATGTAAGGTGTCCTCAGCTGGGAAGACCTGCTCAGTGTGCTCCTTCGTCATGCTGGCCTTGTGAACCGTCTAAAGACCGGAGGGAGGGGGAGAGAGGAAGTGGACGTATGGTCAGACTGAGTATTTATTTCTTGTTTATTTCTATCTCAAACTTTGTGTCTGTTGTTTGGTGTGTGACAACTCCACCATAAAACACCTAAAAACAAAGGTACTGTCAAATTGTCAATGTGTGTGTTCATCCTCTGAACACTGAAATGCCAAGTAAAGTCGATCACATATATAGTGTCACGTCACTAACGTTTACATTCAATTTCATGGCTTCATATATCCCAATCACAACACGATAAAAACAGGTACAATCACCATTGTGAAAAGACTTAACATTCAGTAATTTTATATGTGAATTATGACAAACACATGTATATTTAGTACAACAATATGAATATTTATATTTTGTAACAACGTAAGAGTTTGGCACGGTGGATTATTCCACTAAAATAATGAGTGACAACAGATTCAGAATAATAAACTAGTGTCAATGTGCAAGACTGTGTCAGCCTATGAACTCACCAGCATCGGATTATCTGTCGCTAACGACTGTGCCAACTCCTCAGGCGTGAGATCCTGCAGGTCCATGCCGTTTATCTGCATCAGTTTGTCTCCTCTCCTGGAAAAATAAATGAAAACATATAAGGCATATACTTTATTAAGGCGTTTTAATGTTAACAAACTGTGTTAGAAGCAATTAATGGGAAACTCCATCCATTGGGCTACTGTGTTTGTTGTAGTCGTTCGTTTTTAGCTTGAAAAATAAAGCTATGGCTGCTGAATTATTATTACACCATCTATATACAGTATAGTTAGTTGTCATGCCTTATGGCAACCCAGTCTGCATAGTTTTAACCATATCACCTTCTAGAAGAGATCGACAGAGCATCTGGATTCAAATCCATTCATTACAATTAAAAACTGCAGACCTGATAATCTCTTAGTCAGAAAGAAGTTATTTTATTTCCGCAATCAGCGTCTTAATTTGAGTGATGGGGTCCAGCATGAACATAGTTTTCTCCTAAAGTTGTAAGTTTAAGTTATTTCACATTTAATAAGTCTGTATTTCCGTTTTTTGTGTGCTCTTGTCATTGTTTTTGAAGGCTAAAAACAAGTGATGTCACATACTCGTGTTTAAAACTGAATAAGGACACAATGCTGATGAAGTTCTTGATTCTCAAAATAGTTACCAAACAATCTATTAATAAACTTATTACTTCCGATCTACTTATCCTTTCAAAACCAATACTTTGAACCCTATTATAAAGTATTCATAATACATTAAACCCGTCTTCCTGTTGGAGCTTTAAGTCCTGACATTTCTATTCACTCACCTATGCCAAAGGATATATTTTATATTTTCTTGCATCTTGTTTTTGATAAAAAAATTACGTAAAAAAATATTTTCTTTTTTTCAAATCACATTTCTTTAAAGCCCTTTATGCTTTTGTTCTTATCCTGTGTGGTATATTTTTCATTTAAAAATGTTCTTACTCGATCTAATCGAAAGCACTTTTACCTGACAAACGCTTTGTCGCAAACCCTTTTGTACTTCACATTATCCACTTTGTACTGGTGCTTTCCATCGTGGACGTGGTGGACGATCAGCACGCCTCCCTTAACCACAGAGTCCTGACGTTTATGGACAGATAGACAAACATACCTCATCAACACAATATACACAATCAAATCTTCTAAAAAGCATCCCATATATATACAGTATATGTATGTATATATACATACATATATATATATATATATATATATATATATATATATATAAATATAAATATATATATATAGCGGTGCTCTGTGGTAAAGATTCTGTCACCCACCTCCAGATCCATGGTGCTGCCGGTGTCCGCCGCTGGTAAAGCCAAAGACTGAAGCCGACGCCAGGGAACGCGCTGGTATTTAAATGTCCCCGGTGCGTCTGTGCTTCTGCTTTGCATGAACAGAGGGGGAAGTAGGACTGAAGGGCCACTGACAGTGATGGATGTGGAACTGATGTCAGAAGAGGAAATGAACGAAGATTAGTGCATCCTAAATGAAATCGGAGATTCAATGTATGATTTGTTATTGATTTTTTTTGTAGCAAACAGAACTTGAGGTGAGAGTTCATCTGTTTCTGTACCTTTTCCACCATGAGATCATGCACGAGCAAATGTCTCAGAGAAAAGTCAGAAGCCAAGTGATGATATCTGACTCTCGTTCTATACGGTACTGCATGTCAAATAAAATACTGGATGTTCACTTCTTGATTTTTAGCAATACAGCTATTACAGGAAACAGGAAATTATGGTTTATCTCACATCAGACATAGGAACTAGTGGGTGGCATGACTTCCTCTGTGACAGTAACTATAGTGGATGTATACGATGTGAGGGTCAACAATGAACTGTCCTAATAGAAAGGAAGCAATCATTAACGGTTCTTCACAAAATGTAATAGCCAGTTTGTAACTTTTTGGCGTCACATGATGTGAGGCATTGTATTAAAAGGTGAATATAGTAAACAACACATGCTTACATAGCCTTCATATTTGACCCTTTTTACTAACACTGATTTTAATAAATGACGGTGATCTGTTTTCAAGTGCACATATTCTCTGTCTACACTCTGAAAATACCCCAAAAGAAAAGGTCCTACATTCCAAACCTTACTTCAGTACAAGTGTGTAAATATTATCAACACAATTTAGTTAGACTGTCAAGAATCATTATGAGGTCAACTTTTCCCTGCCTGTGTTTTACTATTATATATCATACCTTTCAAGCATTAATGTGTATGTTGCATTTTAGGACTGAAGTTGTTTTCAACTCCTTTCTTTGCTGTTGGCTAGTTTAATCTATATCAATGCATCATGTTCTGCAGGAAACATGAAGAGAAATAGCCATGTTTTCAGCTCGGTGACAATACATTTTCCAGCGGATCCAAAGGGCCTTTTTACGTTCATTTAGCTTAATGTTCTCAACATAAAAAGAAACCCCTCAAACAGTTCATCACAAACATTCAAAATCAACACATTGGGTAATGTTTCAGCGGTAGGGAAGGGTGGGAAAAATGCTAATTAATATGTTTTAAAGTAAAGTACTGTTTTAATACTGGGATGAGTTGTGCTGCTATTTAAACACACACACACACGCACACGCACACACACTGAAGCTATTTCCAGTCCAGCTAAATCTGTAGGCTCTGAGGTGGATTGAGTTTCATGGGAAGCTCGCGCCTCTGTCGCAAAACCTTGAGGTCTGCCATCGCCCGGTGCTGCACATTTCCACCGTCTCAGAAGCCGGCACGCAGTGACGATCCAAACTCAAGCAGGTATTGTGATGCACTGAACAGAAACTGTATACACGATATGCTGCGTGGGCTGAGAAAAGTTTCATTATTGTAGCAGCTGAAGGTGTCGAGTACCGTTGACCTCTGCACTGCATTTCACTTGGTTTGACACAGTTGGTTGGTAAAGTTTGAGGCACGTTCATTAACACACTATTTCAACCAATCAGACACAGCTCTGTTACGAGGTGTTTCTTATTTTTTAGGAATAATTCATAGAGTGTTTATTTCATGAATGCTGAACTAAACACTCGAAAAAGTTCCTCTGACCTAGAAACCGCCATAGCCTCAGAATGACCCACATGTGACATTTTAAGGAACTGACGGGCTTTGAAGGTACAAGTAACCGTCCCGCGCTTGTTCCTCACCACACAACACTGCCCTGTCTGTATTGTGTCTGCGTGTGTTTCAGATGGGGATACTCGATGTGTTGATAATAGGGGGTGGCCCTCATGCCTTGACCCTCGCCAGCTTGCTATCCAACCCTGACCCTGATCCACACTCAGACCCCGGACCTGACTTACCCCTCTTCTCCTCCTCTTCCTCCTCGGACCCTCCGGGGCCTCAGACAAACCCAGAAACATCCAACCACAAACACTGCGGTGGCAGGAAGAGGAGAGCAGGAGCTGGTACCGTGAGCCGGGTTTCACTCACCAAATCATATATTAGATTTTTACAGAAGTTGACAGTTTTAACTTGGTCATTATTGCACAGCTGAAACTATTGGTCAATTAATTGATGATCAATTATTTTGATGAGCGATTAATTGTTTAAGTCAAACACTGCCACGATCCCGTTTCTAAATTGTGAGAATATTTTAATCTTTTGCAAAACTAAACTCTTCATTTGGTGGTTTTGACTGTTGGTTGGACATAATAAGATATTTTGAAGATGTTAATTTGGGCTCTGGAAGATTCTGAAGGATATTTGTACCTATGTTCTGTAAAAAAAGAATTCATAAATCAACTCATTGAGAAAATAATAGGCACATTAATCGATGATAAACATAATCACAAGTTGCCACAGAATGACCGAAATCGATAACTCTTGTATTACCAGTTAGTAAGTTATATCTTTACGTAGTAAGTCATTGCTTCTTTTTCATTGAGTAAATCTGAATATATTTTTGTATCAGCTTCTTACTTTTGACTTGAGTTTTCTATCAGTTTGATAATCAGACTTCAGTCATTCAATGTAAAATATTGTTGAACTAGGTGACATTCCAGATAAGGTACACAATAAAGGACTGATCCTTTGTCACTGTTCCCACTTCTTCATTTTGATATAAATGTGACGCGCCACAATCAGACGGACTCCCAGCTCAATGTGTTTTGCTCTATGTGATTAACTGCAGGCCTGACGCTGAAGGAGCGCCTAGACAAGTCAACGATACCAGAGCGGGTCGACTTGCCCCCGATGAGTCTCCGAGTCGTGGATTCTTATGGAGAGTGGGCCACTGTGTGGGAGAGCCAGTTCACAGCTCTGAACATCCCTCATCTGCGCTCACACATACTGGTGCACACAGACCCTCTCAACAAGGTAAAACCCTTTCTGAAGTAGAAGCCAGGAAAATGCTTTTACAGTCCGGATGTAAAGAAGCATGTGTGTGTGTGTGTGTGCGTGTGTGTATGTGTGTGTTTTCTTTGTCAGAAAGCCCTGCAGGAGTTTGTTTTAAAGTCGGATCGCTCTGCAGAGCTTCACAGTCTTCCAGACCAGGTTTACATTCTGGACGAAAACGCATTTTTCAATGACATGAGGCTCGGCAAGAAAGAGAGGAAACGCCTCAACATCACCACAACACTTAAGAAGAGTGTATCCTTCAGTCTGCCAGGAACCAATCTAAGTGTGGATTTCTTTAAAGATCAGGTTAGACACAATATATATTTGTGGGTGTGTTCTGAAATCTGAAATCGAAGAAAGAACAGATAGCTACATATAATCACAAGATTGCATTATACAATACTCCTGGCGTCGCGTTACCTCCTAAATGACGCGTGCTACTTTAAAGGTGCTTCATATGAGATTGGGAGCAATTCTATTGCCTTTCAACAACTCTTGACACGTCGATGGTTGAGCTGGAGGCAACAGCTAATGGTGCTAACAGTGCTGAGGGGTTTGCTACTATAGTAATGCTCTTAATCACTTATTGCACCTTTAAAAAGAAAATAAATGATATACTGTATCTTTGACTTGTTTATTAAATATTTGTGTCTTCACTTACAGTTGATGAAAAAAATTACATGAACATGTTTTCCATTAAGCAGCATGTGCACCGGGATGTGAGCATTTCTATTTGCTGAGCTGGTGAATGTGAACCCGCAGGTGGAGAGATACCACTTGGACAAAGTGCTGCTGAAGGGAACAGTGGAGCACATCACCCCCGTGGTGGAGGACGGGGCGGACTGTGAAGCCAGGAGAGCGACCGAAAGGAAGAGGGTGAGGTATTTTCAAGTCCACCTTCAAGAGGGCATCATCCTAAAAGCCCGCCAGGTCGTTATGGCGACAGGCCCGACCCGTGCCCAGATGGCGAACATCCCTTCATGGGTGAAGAGCATTGCAGAGAGCTACCCAGAGGAGCGCTTGCAACACACAGTGCACCTCATGCACCAGCTGCCAACCGCTCGGCAAAAATATAAAGAGACTTTTCCCACTCAAGGTAAGTCCGCTTTCCTCTGAGCATTATGTGACATCACAATGATACAGAAAAACTCTGCAGGGAAACAATATCCAGGCATGTTTTTAAAACTCAATGCCCATTTACTCGTGTTCTGTTTTGCCGAATAATCAATACAACTTTGCTTTAACCTGCTTGAGGTTTTTGATTTGATCCCCTGTTGTTGACGCAACACGTTCCTTTACGAGTGCTGTTTGTGTGTATAGACGTGTCTGTAGTGTGTGAGGCAGGGCAGAGAGTAATGGTAGTTGGTGGAGGTCTGACCAGCGCTCATATCGTCTCGATTGCCCTGCAGCAAGGTGCCAGCCATGTGACATGGGTCATGAGGAAGCACCTCCAGGTCTAGTGACAGTGTGAAGCTGCATGCAGACCCACCATAACTGTAGATGTAGCTGTCGGCCTCCAGCACGAGCTCATCCGTCCTCGTTGTTTCTTCTGCAGTTAAAGCAGTTTGACGTGGGCGACGTGGAGAGCCTGGTGGGCCGTTACTCCCACGTGGAGCACGGCATCAAGATGGATGGCCAAGCCTACCTGAGGCAGTTCTACAATGAGCGGAGCCTCCACAAACGGCTGGCTATGATCCGCCAGGCGAGGAAAGGAGGGGCCGTTACCCCGGAGGCCTACGTCCACCTGCAGCCGTTCATCCTGAATGGACGGGTGGACGTGAAGACGTACTGTCAGGTAGCGGGGCATGAGCGGGCGTCTCCACAGGGTGTGAAGTTGAAAGTGGTAAATGGAAGGTTGTTACCTGAATCCCATCCGACTGTCCAGGTGAGTGAAGCCAGCTGGTGCTACAGGAGTCAGGCCTGGAGCATCTCACTCAGCACTGGGCACCACTGGACTGGAGATATGATCTGGCTCGCCACCGGCTGCCAACTTGATGTCAAACAGGACCCCTTGCTCTCTGGGGTGATGAAGGAATTCCAGGTTCAGGTGGGTCGGACTAACCCACAACATGTCTTGTATAATATAGATTGTTAACGTACTGTATGTTAATAAGTTAGGACAGGGGAACAAAGTTGTGTTTTGTTCTTTTTTTAAAATGTTTTTAATTACCTGAGGGATGCAGAGATAAGAGCAACGGATTCACCTTTCATGATGTCACCTGAAGAAGGCGACAGTAATAGATGCACATGGTTCTCCCTCCATGAAGGTGATAGATGGCTGGCCGTGCATATCGGAGAGCTTACAGTGGGCAGAGGGGTGCCCCTTCTACCTGATGGGGCAGTATACGGCTCTTCAGGCAGGTCTTCTGAGGTGTTTTAGTGCGCAAAAATAGGTCTCAACAACATTTTGTACAATTGTTTCACAGACTATGTGTTGTTTATGTCCCCCTCACACAAACACACACACAGGTTGGACCTCATGCAGTCAACCTGGCCGGTGGACAGGCTGCCAGCATGCGAATCGCCAAAGACATCATGCGCCGTTGGCAACAGGACAATTCAGAGGCTTCTGAACTGAGTGGGGTGAAATCTAAAACCGAAGAATATATTCAACAGATGCAAGGCCTATTATGGCTTTAATGTTATTAGTCATCTATGCTCCGTGTCTTATGATGTGAGTAGATTTGAGCTGCTTTTGTTTCTTTTATTTGTCTATGTGAAAGTTACTGCATTACTCACTCATTGGTCATTTTGTAATCTTCTTTTCTTGCAGTGATGACTGTTTTGCCTAGTTTCAACGTGTATGTCAGTTAGTTTTGAGGTGGATTATTTCTTATTGTAAGTAAAATGTTTTTTATTTCCCATCTACCTCTGTTTAAGGACAGCACTTGTTCCAAAAGGTATGGGTCAGAGGCTTGTTAAAGCCGGCGCCCAGTACACAGTCTGCTGTGTTGGTACCTGGCACTTTGTGTGTGGTCGTATTTCATTGTCATTTTGCATTGATTGAAATTTCCCCAGCTCAGTACTACTGTCCCTCAACCCCCTGATTATCAGTTATTGTACTTCATACATGCAAAGTGGTTGGGTATTTCTAATTATATTTAATACAAACACAATTGTCATTAACCTTGGAGTCCTTGTCTCTGCTTTTGTGTGTCATATGAGTTAAAATATCTGAGCTACTTGCATCTCACCTCACACTGTGAACATGTATTTAACCACGCCTCCTGACTTCAGCTTTGTAGCCAATTATAGTTAAAAGACTAAATGCCAAATGGCATATCCTAGGGGTGCAACACGTTCGCAGTAAAATATGCTCTTCACTCGCGAAACCAAAAAGTGATGTAAGGCCTAAGACACCCTGTGGAGACACCAGACATTGTTTCGAGCGCCTTCTGCTGTAACCCCTCCAACCTTCGAGCTCCGGTAACACTGCGCATGCGTCAACCCCCACGGCTCAAGTGCGCGTCCCAAACTTGAATCAACAAGCCCTCATCGCATCCTACCTGAGCAGGTGAACTGGGCTGCAGCCACAACAACAACAACAACAACAACAACAACAACAACAACAACAACAACCCACGGGTGATTCCTAGCTCGACATAAACGCTGGAGAACAGAGCCGCGTCGTGACTCGTACTTTGAGGTAAGTGGCTTGTTCCGTGGACGATGTTGAAAACGGAAGTGATTCGTGCCAGGTAGGAGTTGATTGACAGTGTCGGTAAGCACGGGGAGAGGGCCCAGCAGCAGCCTGCCAACCACAGGCGTTCAATAATGTGATAAACACTACGCTAGTATTGGTGCTAATTCGCGTGGGTTGTCTGAATAATCGGGAAAGCAAATACAGATTTGTAAAATTGACGTGACGTAAGCATTAAAACACATCTCAAATGTAGTGGCCCCGCTGTTACCACGTTACGACCCAACATTTATGTTATAATTCGCTTCTAAATTGTTCCCGTGTCTGTGCCCAGTACAAATGTGTTTGTAATATGAGCTTGCTTCGCCTGTCCATACCTGTTTAGTTTGACATGAAGTAACACGGGCCTATAATGAATAGCTATTAATTAGACACCCTGCATGTTTGAGGAAGTATAAGGACGCATGCGCACCGAGCGGGGCTCATCCGGGACAGAGGTGATGATGGAAATGAATGCAGCGGGAGTTGTGAGACTTGTTTGCGGAAGCCGCTCAGAGATCAGCTGACGACCAGCTGCCCGGCTGACCCGCTTGTTACTGTGAGCTTCCAATTTGACAGGAAGTGTGTCTTCGAAACCGGAAACCCTTGTGATCGCAGACTATTTCAGATTATATGTCATTTTGGCACTATTTTATTTGGGATTTTTCCCATAACAGTTTTCTTCCCCCTCCGTCAAGTTTTGGACCATTTCGATTTTTTTTCCTTCTTTTTTTTTACAAGAAAGACTTTTAGAAAGAATCCGTGACAACAATTTAAAAGGTGAAATGCCTTTAATATATCATTTTGCTTTGAGAACACACACGTATAACATTTGAGATGTTAAAGAAATGAGCGAGAGAGAGAGAGAGAGAGAGAGAGAGAGAGAGAGAGCGAGAGCGAGAGGCTGAATGCTTCCCTGCCCTTCACCCACTGCATGCTTGTATACTGGTTGCACTTTATCAGTGTCAGTGAGGAGGAGGATGAGAGGTGTACATTGTCTGTGTCGTGTAAAGCATATTAAAAGACTAACGGTAATACATCGCCAACTAATTGTATTTAACATGACTATTTATGACCCATAGTTATTAGTTACTCCAATAATTCTGATATAGCCTGTAAAAAATGTCAAAATCAAATGGTACTATTTACTCTAATGTTGAATATTTTAAAGACCAGATGTTTTGCTTTTTAATCTCAAAACGAGTGGGCTCAAGAAATCATGGATTTGTTACCTCAAAACAATCCCTTTTCATCATGCTTATGAATGCCTTATTGTCACCGCCGTTAATGATTATGATATGGCATATTTTATGTTTCTGCAGTGACTTCTGTACCAGCGTAATGAATGTGAGGAAGGTAGAAAGGATAGTTCTCAGCGTGGAACAGTCGGAGGGAAACGGCGCTCGTGTCCGCAGGAGCATCGGTAGAAAGGAGGTCGGCATCTCACCGAGCTAATCAAATCTTTTTGCAAAAAACTCAACACGACTATATCATTGTAATTAACGCAAGACCATTCATATTTTATTTCTAGCTGAGAAACCTCGATCCGTTCCTGATGTTGGATGAGTTCACAGTGAGCAAGCCGGCAGGTTTTCCAGACCATCCTCACAGAGGATTTGAGACAGTAAGAATATTTATGTTTAAAATTAATAATTATATTACATGTTAGGCGTTCCAACCTGGAGCAGCAAATCCTTGGATAAGATGGAGAAAGTTGTGGAGCCTTGGGAGCTGACCTGATAAAGTACCAGTTTAAGAGTGAATGTGAGAAACTTAAGGTCTTTTGTCTTTGTATCAAACTCTCCAGGTCTCAATGCTTTTATTCTCCTCACTGAACAATTTCAGCCGTGGTCTCTGAGGTTGCAAAACATCATCATTAGGGATGCACCGATCTGATCGGCGCCGATCCATATCGGCCGATATTCCCATTATCGGTTTTGATCGGCGTTCTCAAAACGGCCGATCAAAACGGCCGATCAGATGACGTAACATCTGCGAGAACTATCAGACGTTTCAATCGCCGCGCACCGCAGCGGAGACAATGCGCCCGGCGAGGGCCGCAGAGTGAGAGGTCCACGAGGGGATGAATAATGCAGATGTGTTCCATACATATCTGAAATCCCCTACAAAAGCAATCAAACTATTTTAATGTATCAATTAGGACATTTTTCAAAGTAAAAGTCCTAAATGTTTAAAGAAATCGGTAATTTCTTTAATGTTTGAGTTGCTTGATATATGTATTTCCTCATAGTCCTAGGCAATAATGCTACACAATAAATAGAATGCTTCAATCGACACCGTGATCGGTATTATCGGATCGGCAGATACTGATTTCAGTGATCGGTGATCGGTGATCGGTATTATCGGTGATCGGCAGATACTGATTTCAGTGATCGGCACCAAAAACCTGATCGGTGCATCTCTAATCATCATTATTAACACTTTCTGCAAAATACCACCTTTATTTGAATTGTGAATATTTGCTGTTCTTCTATGACTTATGTGATGATATAAGCTGGATATATTTGGGTTTGGGGCTATTTGATGGAACTTAATATCAAGAATCTGCATTTATCAATAACTCACTTTTCATAATATTATTTGTAAAATTTTTAATTTAAATCTCAACACATGAGTGATTAAAACTGTAGTTTTTCAATATCCCAGTACAAAGCCTCAACATCTGAATGTTTATGACCTCATTCTTTAAAAACTAAGGACAAGATATTACTCGCCACAAAGAAGAATCTAACTATTGCAGAACTTTCCTAGACAAAATAATTCCCCACTAAGCCCTCAATACAATATAAAGGTGCTGAGCTGGCAAATAATTAAAAGATCCTAACAACTGAAGCACAGGACCAACAGCTTTCCCTGAGGGGTGAAATGCCTCCTGTGACCAGCAGGAGGCGACATCGGGACATTATCCACACAACGACGGTACCACTTGTTGATTTAGGTTCATAGTATTTTTAAAATCCCACAGAAACCAGAGATAAAATATGTGCTGGTTTAGTTTAGTTTGCATGAGCTCAAGTTGAGGCCAGAAAGCTCTGGGTTAAAATCCTATCATTAAAACTCACAAAAAGGTCCCCTATTTTGAAAGAAGTCTTCTGATGTGTCTCTTAAAAAAATATTGTTGGCATTTGAAATGAATGTATTCTGTATCAAAGTTACGGACACGTCCACTGTCCCAGTTTTTGTGACACTGAGAGGTCACATGCACACGCGTCACCTAAAACTGTGATCCCAAGACTACAGTAGCCTCTCGCCTATACTCATTAACATATGAGCTCTCATTTAAATTGGTTTAATGCAGTATTTGACTCCAGTCTATGCTAACTCGAACAGAGTAGACCTGGCTTCTGTGTTGACACAAACACATTTAAAACCTACTCATTTGGTACAGCTCAGAATCTACAGCTGCCTCTCCATTTTAATTCCCCCACCCCCTTCTTTTCCTGCATTTGGTCATTTATTTGAAATCTTTATTTAATTTAGAATAGTGGGGGAAATGATTTATAGATTATTTAATTGACGAGGTGTACCTGATGTCATGCTTGACGATTGAAATAACTTAACAAACTTAAACCACCATTTGCACTTTGGCAGACGCATTGCTCAATTAAAAAACTGAATGATTTACAAATACAGTTGCAGCTATTGTCTTTAGTGAAGATCAATATTTTTAAAACCTTTCGATATCTATGATATTTATACTCTGGTTGTAACAGAATTATTTGGATCACATTGACTTTAAAATATCACTTATCAACATGTGCTGCATGTAGTGACAAACCGTCCGTTTCCCCGCAGCTCTGCCGAGAGTTGTAGCACCTCGCGGCTCTCTCGCCCTCCACTACACTGTTTTCATTCATCCACTTCATTCACTGACAGCTGCTTTCATCCAGAACACTCTCACGCATGACCTGTACACGAAGCCAGCACCAAACAGCAGACCGACCGTTAGAGAACGTGGGACCGTAGTGAACACTTAGCGGCGGCATTCATCACGTGGCCAGAAACTCCAAATGAACAATAATGTCGCTCTTGGTTTCTCAATCTTCTCCTGCTCTGATGGCCACATTAACTATTGCTGCTTTTAGGCAAATTACATTTGAGCATGTGTCTGCAAAGTAAATAGTCACAATATAGGTGCAGTCAGTGTTCTATGGACTACTTTTACAATGTGTCTTTTTCATTGCATGTTTAGAAATGGACAGCCTTTTACTTTTGCCTGCACTCTCCTGGTCTCTGCCCTGCGTGTATAAAGTGGGAGAATATCTGATTTAATTCATTATTCAAGGAATGGAAAATATAATTTACTTTTATTCAGGCCGAACCACTTATTCAGTGCGGTTACATGATGGTATAATTCGAATCTTGCTTTAGTCGGACTATGCTATCTTGTCCGACTAAGGTGTTGCACTGAGTGATTGGCAGGTTTTTACAAAGGCTTCATGAATAAATGTCACTTTGTTTCTCAGTGTTGTATATTGCATTCACCTCATGCTTGTCTTATTTTTTAAATACTTTATGTAACTCTGCAGTAACACATTGATGATTTGATCAGGATGTGTCTTTAAGGTCAAACTTTAAAAAACAGAGATTGTCCTCAGATTGACGTTCCACCCAGTGTATTTGAGTTGGCAGATGCAACTTAAATCTCACTGTGGGTGGACAGACTAGGCTACACTCCCAGCATGCCTTTCAGCAGGTGTGTTTGCTCACACTCGCATAACTTTTGAAATCACACAGCTGTGGAGACAGATCACAGGCAGCTCACTGCAGGGGCCCAAACTTTCCTCCCTTACACAGATGTTCACCTTTGACCCCGTGACCCATCACTCAGCACTTCTCTTCCTGTCCAGTCTGACCACTCGAGCGCGGAAACGAGCGCACACATGCTTTTAGTGTCGAAGCAGCACTCGTTTAATGGCTCATGGTCTGAGTTAATCAAACCTGGAACGTTATTTCACTGAATGCACTTGATGTCAAAGAAGTGGGCAAAATGAGTCTTAAACCAGATGAAGTTGAAAAAAAGCCCCAATTCGTGAAATTTGTTTTAAAATAATTTCTAAGTCATCTGCATGAGGCTCTACATAATGTGTGTCTTTCCTCAAACAGGTAACCTATGTTTTAGAGGGGATCACGGCCCACGAAGACTTCTGTGGACATTCAGGACAACTGAAAGCTGGAGATCTGCAAGTAGGCATACTGCTTCACTTCATTTTATATTGCTTATCTTTTCTGAAACCATGTTTGTCATTTTTGGATTGATGCTTTCCCGCAGAGAGTTCGGCGAACAGCAAATATGAAGCTACAGACTGTTAGCTTAGTTTAGCACAAAGAATGGAAACAGGGGGAACAGCTAGCCTGATGAACTTCTACCAGCATCTGTCAATTTCTCATATCTTGTTTGTTTAACTCGCACAAAAACTGAAGTGTAAAAAGGACAATATTCTGTTTTATGGTCAGAAGAATTTTCTTATTCGCAGGACGTCACAGTCCAGACAAGACTCCTGGAAGTTGACTGTGCCTGGACAAGGAGATAGCTCTTTGTGCTAAGCTATGCTAACCAGCTGCTGACTGTAGCTTCATATTTACCCTACAGACATGAGAGATTGATCAATGTAACTCTCAGCAAGAAAGCAAATAAGCGTATTTCGCAAAATGTCAAATCCTTTGAACTTTGCCACTCATAAAATAGCTAAATATATCAATAAAATGTAAACTTTCTGTCTTTTTCCGATCTTAGATAGGCTACGTGTTATCTAACACTGATCCCTGTCGGTCTAATACTCCTTATAGTAAACTAGAAGCAGTCAGTCCACTTGTTATTGACATGAATGAAACATGCAATTTAAGCCTATTGTGCACTGCCTCTAATTGGATACCATGCCCTGTGTTGTTTTAAAGTAGTAAAGTTACACAGACAGGCTGCTGACTCGGCTTCAATCTGCGACATAGGTTCAGTCAGTTCAGCTGAATTTGCTGTAAGCCACAATGTGCACCATCCGTAGGCTGGGGGAGGACGTCATGTTAGAGCTGCAGATGCTGAAACAGCTGCCCGCCCGTGCTTTGGCTCAAACGCTGTCTCAGATTAAAGCCGTAATGGAAGCGGTGAAGATGGAAAACCAACAGAGAAAATGTACAAGTTTGAAACAATTCGACATCGGTGTACAGTATATGTCCATTTTAAAAAGGAAATAAGTCCTACTTAGATATATGACAACTGTTAATTATATATAGTGAACCATATGAGCATAATTATATTACAAGCTGTATCATAGTTTAAATGTAGGAAAATCTACCTATTTTCACACACAATGTAACTTTTTTTTCTGACATGTATGGCAGCTTATTTCCAAGTTGGACTGCGTAACTGTTTTATCACAACATGTATGGGATTTAGCTTGAATCACTGATTAATTTCACTTCAAACGCCGCGCAGATCTGGGGTGCCTTTGTTCTCTGGTTTTTATCTCCATGTTTTATTTTCCAGTAAATAAATAATCAGCACAACACAACGAAATAGACCAAACCACATGATGAATGGGCACAGATGATGACTCAGAGGTCAGCTGCATGAAAGCGTCAGCTCTGAGAGCAGATTTCCAGCTGGAGAAGAAGCTTTTGAACTAACTTCTTTTCTAAACTTCTTTTCATCTAGTTTGTTTCATATCATTACCTGACACCAGCTCACACGTTTCAGAATATATTCATGATATTATCATTCAATGAATTTATCTATATTTGACTAAAAATCACGTTGAAGTCCAAACTGGTGTTTTTACATAATATAGCATATTGTGTTTACTACTGCAGGAAAGTTTGTTAAAGGTTAAGGTGGTTACGTTTTTAGAGGGGTGGACCAGTCAACTGACCGTCATTGCCTCGCCACATGCACGGCTAATTAATCCCTTCCTACCTCTGGTGGTGGGAAGTATGTGTGTGTGTGTGTGTGTGACATATGTGATTGTGTCTTTGGTATATTTTAAATATGTCTCCTTGTCCACCAGTGGATGACTGCAGGTCAGGGGGTGGTCCATGCTGAGATGCCCGTGTCAGAGGAGCCGGTGGTGGGCTTACAGCTGTGGGTGAACCTGCCCAGTCGAGACAAGATGGTGGAACCAGCGTACCAGGAGCTTAAAGCCTCAGAGATCCCCAAACCCAGCCAGGGAGGAGTTACAGTCGGCGTGATATCTGGAGAAGCTTTGGGAGCAAAGGTGTGTGTGTTTGTGCGTGTGTGTGTGTGTGTGTGTGTTCATAATTCACCCACAGGGTTATGAAGTCACTGCAGCATCATTCCATCCAGCCAGAGAAGAGAGCTTTGAAAATGAATATCATGTTTACTTTACTTTCCTGCCATTAATCTCATAGTGAATGTGCATTTGGTGGATGCTCGAGGCAACACGGAGAAAAGGACAAACATAAATGCACATGCGTTTGTGTGTGTGTGTGTGTGTACGTGTAAACTTGTATTATTACACTTGTGACTGTTCGTTGTTCATGTGGAGGCGGAGGTGAGGCCTGAACAGAGGCTGAGCGTGAGAGTAAATTGGAAAAAACTGTGATTTTAATTGTGTGTGTGTGCGTCACTTCTCAAGCTATAAAACCTCTTGTTTAACATAGGTCATTGAACACGAGTAGCCTCTTCCTCCTTTAAAAGTCTTACTTTAGTTATTGTTTTTATTCTTTTACAAATAAACTTTTTTTGTGTGTATTTGAAACTGACTGAGAGGTTCTCGAGTGTGTTTTCTATTTAATACAAGGTATTTAAAGTGTGTGTGTTAAAGAAAGTCATATTCTGACTGTCCCCCCCTACAGTCTAAGGTCTACACAAGGACACCGACCTTGTACCTTGACTTCAGACTGCAGACGGATTCCCTGCACGTGCAGCCGGTGCCCTCAGGTAGGGGATTAACACATCATTCATTCTGGTCACATGACATCTATTGCTTCTGTCCCTCCGGGAGAGAGATCCTCCTCTGTTGCTCTCGTGAAGGTTTTTTCCCTTTTCACCCCCGTGAAAGTTTTTTTTCTGAAAGGATACACATACGACATGAGAGATTATAAAGCCCTCTGAGGCAAATAAGTAATTTGTGATTTTGGGCTGGTCAAAATAAACTGAATTGAATTAAACGGCAGTGTCTGTGTGTGTGTGTGTGTGTGTGTGTAGGGGGTTAATTTGATAACAAAAATGCCTTTAAATGCCCTGAAAGGACGCTTACACACCAGCATGTCATGGTTGTCAGCCAGCTCTTTTTGGTTTATTTCCTGTTACTGATGAGAAGTATCCTCGCCATGAAACAACCCTGTTTACCACACACCTTATTGAATATACTTCTCTTGTGGCAGGACACTGAACAATGAGTGACAACATAATGTGGAACTGTAAAACTTTTTAATCAAATAGAAATCGCACACATTAAATGAATGGTTCAAAAGAGGCATGCTTGCTATATTTCTTCACACTCAGGGGTAAAACTTCTCAAACATCCACAGCGACCACGCACAGTAATTATGAAAAAGGGCTCTCAGAATTTCTCCACTGCTAATAGCACACATAATAGCCTTTTAGAGGTTTCATTCAGAACGATCTTGGTCAGAAAACTCGAGGATCACATTCGGTTTGCACTTTACAAATGTGAACACAATGTTATCAGCGCTCATGAACAGAAACGCACAGGGACGTGTTCATGCGTCTGTGGCTGTGAACGCTCTGCAGAGACATTATATCAGACTCTCGTGGCCGTGCAGATGCAGATGCAACAAATATAAGCAGGGCTAAATATTATCTCATCTCTTCTGATGGTAACATTTCAGGGGTGTTTTTAATGTAACATAGTTTGACGTTTTGGAAAATACATTAATTCTGCGAACCAAAAACCTCTAGGTTAATATGAATAATGTGATTGTGTTTGACAGGATGGACTGCCTTCATCTACACGCTGTCAGGATCCATTCATGTCGGTGAGTTTTGTCTGATTAATGTTCGCCCCAAAAGTCCTAGTGTACACTCAGTTTATTTAAGCTTTGCAGCATAAAGAGATTATGGTTTATTTCCCCTTATTACCTTATAGTTGGGTATGTGTGCTCTTTTCAGTCTGTTTGACGACTCCTTCACTTTCCTCCCTGCTCCTCATGCTGCCATATCTTTGTTACAAATATGTGTGTGATCTCAGTCCAATAGCAACTTCCCTTCTACGCCCACCCAAGAGAACCATGTGTTCCAGGCTAAAGCCTGATGGGTTCACACTGCAGTCCACTCCACTTCCGCCTGAGTTGAACTTTCACTGAGATGGTTGTCTTTTATGCACAGTAGCACGCTAACTTTTTCCAGAGTTTGGCTTCAGATCAACCACCTTACACAAGCGTTAATATGACGTCCCTTTGAATCACTAATGCTGTTTTTGTTTTTACATTACTTGATGAACGATATCGTGTCACCAGGGAATTCCCCTTGCATGAGAAAAAAAACCTTTGACAACAAACTCATTTTTAGAGGTTTTCTTGATTTGTTGAAATCTGTTTTCAGTCAGACATCCACTTTAAAAAAAAAATGTTTTTCCTTCATAACATTTGAGTATTGTTGTCCATCGGTGCACTGCAGGAGCTCTCTCAGACTGGTCATGATAGCCGGCAGATGTTTTGATGGCTCGAGAGTGGCTGGAAAGATTAAAGGTGTTTTTTAATCTGAAATCTCCAACTCGAAATGTAATCCGGCCAAATCAGGACCAGCTGGCTGTGATGAATGCGTTGACCACAAGTGGAAGTGTCTGGCTTTCTTAGCGTCTAGTGTCAGTACGGTGTGTGTGCGTCACAGCGTGCAAATGAAACGGGTCATAATGTCTGAAACATGCAGGTGTCTGTAGTTCTTTTGAATTTACAGGGGCGAAGCAGCAAGGAAGCTAGTTTTCAGTGAAATAGCAATTCCAATGAACTGGTTGCACTTCCAATTCCTTTTTTATTGACCATCAAGACTTAGATCCGACTGTGTCAATGTTTTGTTTCCCTAAGTGAGGCGCTGCTTCTCCCAGAAGTAAGTGGTCTGTACTTGTATGGCGTTTTCTAGTCCACCAACCACTTTAACCCAACATGACATCATTTACCGATCCACACACCACGGTGCCACCTGTCTACGGGCAAAACAATATTTATACACTGTAGGCACAGCTACAGGAGCAACTTGGGGCTGAGTATCGACATGGACTAGCAGAGCCAGGTATCGAACCGCCGATGCTCCGATTGAAAGGCGACTGCTCTTCCACTGAGTCACAGAAGTATTTGCCATTTGTTTGTAGAAATACATCCAAAAGGGCTCAACAACTAACCTCATTGATCCTCTTAAATAGGATGTCTATTCATTGTGTGGGTTCGTGCCCCAACATGAAGAACTCTTCCATCTCGAAATGTCACTTAAATTCACAGTTAAAAATTGTGCAGTGTCATGTGTTTTATAGACATCAGCGGATTGTATAAAAAGCATGAGACACATGTACGTGGTTCAGATGAGTGGTATCAGACTTCCCTGGAAACTGAAAACAGGCAGAGATGTTTTTAAATGAGGAGCTCCAGTGTTGCGTAGAGGTCAAAACTGAACATTTCTGGTTTTCAAGGCCCAGATGAGCAGCTGCAGAAGGTGGAGCCTCATCACACCGTGGTGTTGGGAGACGGAGACTCCGTCAAAGTAGAAAACAAGGTGAGAAACTTAAGTTTTCTGTTTTGAAACTAGTGGAGCAAATCTTTTTCTTCTCCTTTAAAAATGTTTCACACTGTTGTTCATGAAGGATTTGATGACTCACTCTTCATCCCCCATGCCGAGCTTCCCCCCGCTGGGTCCCTTCACATGAATGTGCCACGTCATTTTTGGTCTTCCTGGTTCTTTTTTTCCTGAAGCAGTTCATCTCTGCTCAGCCTTTGGCGATCGGCCTCCATTTGAAGTCGTCACTACGTTATTAAACTGATGATGTTCTTCTGTTGTTTTTTTGTCTGTTCCAAGATTTTAAATATGCTTCTACCTTATCGGGTATTCCCTCGATCCTTTTCACAAGCTTTGATTTCATGCCACCTTTCAGAAACGTCCATGGTTGCTCTTTTAAAGGGGGGGTCTTTGTTTTTTAGGCGTGTACTTCTCAATGTCAAGGAGTTGGGGAACCGGATCTGGTTTGAAAATTACCAGTATTTCATTTGCTCACCTACATCTTCATATTCAGACCACTGTTGGTTTTCTTTGTTGTTTCTGAATGAATCGGATTCATTCAACTTTTATTTAGCTGGTTTTGATGCACCAGCACCACAATGGTTCCCAACCTCATTAAAAAAAATCCCTTTTTTTTCTCAGATTCTTTAATATCTACGTTTTAGAGGCCCCAATAAGGGGAAATATCCTAGTAACCTTTCTGTAATATATTTTAATTCTCCAGATTTGCTTTTGGAGCAATTTGTGGGTCCAGATCACTGATTTTAAGATGACTAATCACAGACTAAGATGACATCACTGATTCTTATTTCATCCTCAGGGCTCTGAAGTTTCCCATTTTGTGCTGATCGCTGGGGAACCAATCAAAGAGCCTGTGGTACAACATGGTACGTCATGTGTGTTGGCAACAAGTCACCGCACAAAAGAAAGGCTTTTGTTACAAACAGAACTTAATCAGTCCTTGCAATGTAATACTTTCCTGTGTGGGTGTGTATCTGTGTCTGTGTGTGTGTGT
The DNA here is from genome assembly GCF_029220125.1 of Pseudoliparis swirei. Taxonomy (NCBI): domain Eukaryota; kingdom Metazoa; phylum Chordata; class Actinopteri; order Perciformes; family Liparidae; genus Pseudoliparis; species Pseudoliparis swirei. The sequence continues at coordinate 18,483,196 of NC_079391.1, read as the reverse complement.
ATGTGTGTGTCCTTCAGGTCCGTTTGTAATGACCACAGAGGAGGAGATCAGACAGGCGATCAGTGACTACCAGACTGGCAGAAATGGCTTTGAAAGAGCCATTAACTGGAGGTCCAAGATCAGAGACTCGTTCTGAACACATTGAACTCTCGTCCCTGTTAAAAAATGTCAGCCACACTTGTTGGCTGCTATCGAAGAATATTTAAAGTGATATGTGTCTTTGTTTATCCTTTACTTTAACTTGTTACATGACCAACTGCTTCATGCCTCGTTGTTTGCACAGTTGTATGAAAACGTAGCACAGCTGCTTTGAAACTCTTACACATGTTGTTGTTATGAGGATAATTTTACAAACTATTAAAGGGCCAGTTCGTAGCATTAAAGGGGATCTTTTGATACAAATGGAATACCATATGTCAGGTGATTAAGCATTAAAGAAAACCTACTTATTAATAAGAATTGTTGCGTTTTCGTAACCGTAAAATGCTGTTTATATCTGCTTACATAGCGGATCCACTTCATGGTTTCTACAGTAGCTCAGAGAGGACAAACCAAACACAGGCTCGCACCATTTGTGTTTTCTTGTCAGCCACTGTAGTTCTTCCAACTGGCTTTGCACACGGGAGAAGTTTCAATCGGTTGCAATCCACAACTTTGCTGCTAGATGTCCCCAAATCCAACACACTGCACTTTTCATGATAAGTATGAATGTTTTACCATCGACTGTATAAAGAAAGTGGACGTAGTCAACGTGACGTCTTCCATGTCTTCATCCAAACCGCTTCTCCTATTTAGTGGCACGGGGCGCTGGAGCCGATCCCAATGACCTTGGGCGAAGGCGGGGTTGACCCTGGAGAGGTTGCCAGTTGACTGCAGGGCACATACACACAGACAGACAACCATTCACAGCAACAGGTAATTTAGTCTACAATTAACCTGAGCTGCATCTCTTTGGAGAAAGCCGGAGAACCCGGTGGGAACCCACGCTGGTAGCAACCTGTCAATCACAAGGTAGCCCCGGCCTAAAGAATACCCTTCTTTATGGCCTATTTGACCCTAAACTGACCACCATTTACTAAATGAACACCATGCTGTACTGACAAAGTCTTGGAACTAGCCATTCACACCATTAACTCTTGTTTACAATGTTTACGTCTATACCAGTATTTTTCAACCTTGTTTGAGCTCCGGTACATTTTTTAAATAAAAAGATCCCGTGGCACAACAACACCAAAACAATTACAACATGTCACATTGAAGCATAATACGTTTTGTCTCGAGATGACGTTTCAGCTTTGGGACCATGGCACTGTTTGCTAGCTCTTCCCCACACTAAGCATAACGAATCGGTGCAGCCGTGTTTTCACCACTCGTACTGGGATTTTCATCTGGGCCCAGTTCAGAATCTGCCTCTTTCTTTTTTAAATATTTCTCTATTGCCGTTCTTCATCACAGCGTCTCCAGTGCATCATTTTTTAATTCTACTATCTTAAATGTTCAAATAATTACCGCGCTACCTACCACCACCTACTGGCACAGAAAAATATTTAATTATTAGGCCAGCCACTATTACACAGGCATGAAAACGGGTCAGGGGTGAAAAAGGTGAGGAGGATAGGCGTGCGGGGGGGGGGGGGGGGTGACTTCCACGAACATCGATGTTGGACGTTGTATGATAATCTATAGGTCCTCCATTCTGACACCAAGTCAGTGATCGGGCCCTATAATACTATAATAATAGTAATATTGTGTATAATATGGTCATTCATGAACCAACTTCCTTTTTGTTGTTGTTGGCGTGAACAAGTCTTCAAGTCTTGTGCTCTGCTGGAGCCATATGACTCTGTTCCTCGAGTCTGTTCTGCCTCTACCTGGTTGTCACGATCTTCTATACCATACCTGCCATAAATATCATGATACAATACTATAAAAACAGTATACCATAAATACGTGGTATATTTATCTATAATACTAATAAATAAAATATCTGTATGGTTCACTTTTTACCAACTTTTTCAACACTTAACAAATAGCAGTAATATTAGTATTAATACAGCAAGATATTAATGAAACTACATGGAGCCATCATAGCATTGATCAATGATTATACACTATGAGGCCGTTAGTCTCTGACCAGAGGATACAGAGTTCATCAGGAAGAGCAGCTGTAGAGTTACAGAACTTTACAGACTGAACTTAAACATTTCACTTCTGGCATCTTTTTTTATTTTTATTTTTAAAGCTGAAAATTCCGCCACTTAACGGCACTCGCTGTGAGCGCTGCGCTGTGCAAACAACTTGACACGGAGCAGCGCGTGCGCTCTGATCGCTCTTTTAATGAAGTATTGAGACTAAAAATATGCTAAATCACATCGCTCTTAACGTACGGGTACTTTGTTAGTATCGCTCCACCGTGCAGCGTGACAGCAGCAGAAGTAGCGGCTAACATTCAAGCTAACCTAAACCACCAAACGCTGAAGACATCTTGACGCTGATTGGCCGAGACGCGACAAGTCCCATCAAAGATGTTTTATTGCGAAGAGCACCACTCCACACTTTCTCCGCGTCCCACTCCAATCTCATAAACGCCGGCCGGCCAATTGACACCCCCCCCCTACCCCAAAACAAAAACTCTTCGGATCTACACGATTCACGTAAGTCACCTATTTTGGTTTCAAAACGGCGAATTTCGCCGAAAGGTGAGGGATTCTCATGCCTGATTACAGGCTCAGACGCTCAACAATGGCAAATTATTTGCGACAACTAAATAATATATTTTTGGACCGATTAAGTGAAATTGGACATTTTCCCATGGCACACCTGGCGATCTCTCATGGCACACGGCACATGGTTCAGTGGTTGAAAGTCACTGGTCTATACGATCGTACTTCCTTTTTGTCGCCCGAGGAGTCGCCCCTGCTGTCCATTAGAATGAATGCAGGTTTAAGGCACTTCCGCTTTTTCTTAAGTTATCAGACCCGGATATTGCCTACAGGTTTACCATATGATTGTTTTTTTGATGACCTCGTTTATGTTCCACATTATTAACTAAATGTACCTTACTGCAAAAACACATCCGTTTTCCTCAATAGCCAAAATCCCCCCAGAAATCGTATTATTTATTAGAAAAATTGTTTTGCAGCTGAAAGAAAAGACTCCCAAGCAGCTGTTCCTCATTTGCATACACATTTTTTATATTCTCTCATCCCCTCCATCATGTTTGTTCCAGACAGATCACATCCCGAGCCAAAAGGCGTTGGATGGTTGAGTGGGTGGGGTGTTTGTGAGACAGGGCTGGTGCTGGCATCTGACTTCCCCTCACACGTTACGGAAGTCTGGATCACATTTAAAACATATGTTACTGCTCTTTGGCTGTGTGCTACTTTGGCAACACCGGAGGAAGAGACACTGATCGGGGATTAAACAGGCAGGGGATTTTTATCACTTGACAAACTGACATTAAAAAGGAGACACAAACACACACAAGAACATAAAGAGGCGGGCTTTGTGGCAGCCTGACCGGCAGCAGTGGGAGAGACATAAGGGCAGACACCAAGACGCACATACCAGCTTCTCAGCTTCCTCTGGATTAGCCCACATCTTAGAGTAAAGAACTGTGTGGCTGCTTTTTGCACCTCAGGGCCCTTTAAAACAAACAAGCCACAGTGGATCTGGAGAACTATGGACTGACAGAAAGGAAATTTAACATACAGATAGATACTGTAAGAACTGAAAGTCAGAAGCCTTTTTTTCAGGAGGTGGGAACATAAAAAAGAAACACAAAAGGAATTTGTTACGATTCTCCAGGGGGAGTATCTCACATGCCTTTAATCCGTTCTGTCACAAGAAACTGTGCAGATCCTCATGGGACTTTTGACTTTTTCTGAGGTGATTTTCAGCTTCTGACTCCTAGTAGCCACATTATTTAACTTGACACCTCCGGTCCTGCATCAAAGCATCTGCAGTAAGAGGTGCATGTTTTAAAGCCTCTTTAACTTTCTCCATTTGGCTCGTGGCCGTCTGGGTTTCTGTGACAGGTTACGTCTGGCTTAGACACACATACACGCACACTCTTTTCTGTGCAGCTGGAAGATCAAGAGTTTGTGTTGAACTGAGAACTGAGTGTGTGTGTGTGTGTGTGTGTGTGTGTGGTCTCAGGGACTCAGCTGGTCTGGGAAACAGACTCAGAGGCAGCCGGCTCTATACGTGCTTTCTGCCAGAAGGAAAAAAGGAGGGAAGTTCCTACTGCTGAGTGCTTCGCAGAGACCGCGAGCAGAGCCAAGGAATACTGATGAAGATGAAGCGGACTTTGTGCAGACTCTCTTGCTTGGTGACTCTGGTGGTGGAGCTGAGCTGGATCAACGTGGGCCACGGCATGCACAGAGAGGGAGGAAGCAGGGTAAGTGTGGCGGATAGCCTTATGCCTTCAAGTGCATGTAATATATATCACGACAGCAACAACAGAGTGTGTTTTCTTTTGCAGTCAAAACAACTTCATTATCTAACTTTGTTCAGAGAGCAGAAATCTAATCACTGCATTGCTTCTATCTTCTTGATGATTTCACACACTTCCACAGTGTCCTGCTCTCACTCTGTTCCTCATTAGTGGGTCTATCCTCTGGTAGAAATTTGCAGAGGGAAAACCTCCCTGTTTTCTGTTGTTTCTCTGGTTTTGGTGGAGGCAGTCAGATAGCCGACCTGCCCCACCCTCCACTGCAACACACTGAATGCATCACAGGGCTCAGATTGTTGTCCAGAGGGGTAAAAAAGAAAATACTGGGCCGACATGTGCAATATTCATGACTGTCCTCTCTCTGACGTTTGTAGACCGACCATCCGATATCCTTTTTTTGGATTTCCCGCCTCAAAACTAAGCCTCTCCACAGAGAGTTCACACCCATGACTCTTAGAATAAACTCAACTAAAGGACTATGTATTTCACAACACACTGTATCTATATGTAATTATTAATATGTGATTTAATCTGTTTGATTGTGCTTCATGTCAACACGGGAGCTTTGCCCTTCTCATGGAGAGGGACAGGTGGTTGTATGGTTAACTCTACCACTGTTGCTTTCTCCCAAAGTGCATGCTTGTGGTTTTGATTGGCTCAGACCCACGTGCAGAGCTGCCGCTAGCCATGTTGGTGCCCTAAGCATAACTCCTCCATGATGCCCCCCCTGAGATAGGAAAAGGCAGTGGTGGTGGTGGTGGTGGGGGGGGGGGGGTGCTGAGCGATTAAACATCTCTCTTGTTCTGCCTGTTTTGTGCCTAATATTTCTAGACTGAAATAATATCGGCATTATAATTATTATAACTATGAGGATTTTTTTAGTTGCCTATTTTGTGGAGCCCCCTCAGGACTTGGTGCCCTACGCACAGCGCGTAGTGCGCGTTATGGGAGCGGCGGCGCTGCCCACGTGTGTCACATGTCCTGAGTTAGCATGTCATTCTTCTCGTGCATGTGAACGTGTCCTCTTTCAGGAGCAGAGTCGTGAGACTTCAGAATGAGCAGCGTTCAGAGGCACAGGGGCAGGCTCACAAATGCAGCTGTTGATAATTAGAAAAGAAAATATGTAGGATTCATCCTCTGGGAACAATGAATGTCTCTTCCTCATTTGATGGCAATCCCTGCAATAATTTCAGTCTGGACCAAAGTGGTTCATCCGTAGAGCCATGCTGCTTCATGCTGCTCACCTTCCAGAGGATTCTTTAGGCTTTTGATTATTGTCTTCTGCCTTCATTACCTTCGCATTGAAAATACGGAAGGTTATGTTTTGATCGCCGTGTATTTATTTATTTATTTGTATGCGTGTTATTCGCATAACAAAACAAGTTTTTAACCGAATCGCATGAAATTTGGTGGGATGATTGGTTATTATCCGGGGACCATTTGATTAGATTTTGGGGTCGATCGGGTCAAAGGTCAAGGTCATGGAAAGGTCAACATCTTCTTTTTACCATAGCGCGGTCAATTTTTATCCAATTGGCATGCAACTAATGCCAACATGTTCATAATTCAATGCCCGATCTTGTGATATGCGAAGGTATGCGCTCTACCGAGTGCCCGTTCTAGTTTCACCTGCATTAATCTTTACTAATGACACGCTTTTTGCGGAAGAAGCCGGAATGTACTTAGGCCATGAGTGGTTTTCAATAGTGGCATTACAGTTTTTATTTGCCTAAGAATCCCCAAAAAACAAGTGAAATTGGGATTAAAAATGAGAAGTTATGATGATTGACTGATCTCTGCAGATCATGAGGCAGTGGGAGAGGAAGGTGCGCTCAGCCTCCAGCCTGGATGAGCTGCTGAGGCTCGCAGACTTCCCAGACTGGAAGTTGTGGAAGTGTCGTCTGAGACTGCAGCAGCCGGAGACCCTCTCTTCTCCGCCGTCGGCGGGCTCCCACCGCTCAACGCGCTACGCTGCCGAATCTTACAGCCTGGAGATACTTAAAGGTCGGATAAAACATGCAGCGGCCTACATGTTTCCGGCGAGTCCGTGTGTTGTGGTGGTGACGAACATTGTGCTTCTCCCACTTAGCCATAGACGAAGAGTGGCAGCGGACTCAGTGCATGCCGAGGGAAACGTGCGTCGACGTCGCCAAGGAGCTGGGCACCGACCCCTCGATGTTCTTCAAGCCACCCTGCGTCTCCGTCCACAGGTTTGTTTGACATGAAGCAAGACCCAGACCTTTAACACCGAGCTCAATGCTCTCGCACCGCATCTGTGTCCTACTTCTAACACTCACGCTGACACGAGTTCCTCAGCAGTCATTCATGAATATGTCGACAGTCAGGGTGGACATTAAAAAGCTGGACTCCGTGGAGTCAAATACAACAACTTCCTGTGAGTTCATTTTCCTTTGCACGTCACTTTACCCAGATGTGAATTTGTTCTCCTACTGACAGGTGCAGTGGCTGCTGCAATCAAGAGGGCGTCACCTGCAGAAACACAACTACTGAGTATGTGAATAAAACTGTGAGTGACCAAATCTCAGATGATAAGTGTATACACCATGAAACCTTTTTATTTCATCTTTTTTCGATGGTTGAAAATATTTTGTGTGTGCTTGTGTGCGTGTGTATGTGTGTGTGTGTGTGTTTTTTTCTGTGCTTCTGTGCATTTCAGGTCCTACGTGTGATTCCATTTAAGTTTGTACCGGAGCCTGTTCTCATAAAAGTAGCTAACCATACAGAGTGCAGGTGCATGGAGCCTGCTATAATACGACGTAATGCTCAACCTCACAGGAGCAGTGGGTGAGTCCAATATGTCACCCAATCTCACTTCTCAAAGGAATTTGGTCTGATGTGTTTTAAATGCATTGTATGATCTGTTGCGATCCGTCTGGTTTCATGGCAGCTGCTCTCCGATGGGCCAGCTGTCAGACGCAAAGGACTCCAGGAGACTTTGTGCCAGTGGTTTGATTTGGGATTGTTCAACTGACAGATGCATCCCATACCCTTCCAGTTCACCAGGTGTGTGTGTGTGTGTGTGTCAACAACTGTTGAATGGATTGGCACATCATTGTGAACAGGAAAACGCTGCATATGTGAAAATGTTGTATCCAACACAACAAAACAGCAGCGTTGTCTTTGTGAGCATGTTTATGCGACAAGCAATCGATTCACATATAATCAACACAATCGGGAGCTAAGACAAAGTCCTCGCAGCAAGGAGGTTGGTGAATGGGTGGGTCTCATAACAAAGACTTTCCAAACTGATGTCGGCTGTGTTATACGACAGAGATTCAGCTAACAAGATGAAACATGATACGTGCATTTGCTTTGTGATTTAAATGCAACATTATTTCCCGCTGTTTAGAATTTCCACTCAGTTCATGGATGCCCGACTGTGAGATCGACGCCGAGCGCTGTGACTGTCTCCTTCGATCCGTACCGACTCCGCAGCCAAGATCAACCCAGCGCTGTCGGCTCAACTCCTCCATCTGTGCCCATAGACAACAACATTTTGAGCAAGCCTCCTGCAGGTAGGCCAGAGAGAAGCATTTAACCCTGAGCCCTATCCCTCGGGTAAAATCACAGAATCAATGTAGCCAAAATTAATCAGGAATAGCTCCTCAAACCTAAGGCTTACATGCATACATATATAGTCTCCTTTGAAAGGTAGGCAGCACATGAATATGAATCCATTGTAAGTAAACTATATTATCATTCCAGAGTAAATCGAAATTGTAGAACAAACGATTCATGGAGCTTTATGGAGTGTTTTTGCCATGTTGACTGTTTAGTGGAGGTTTCACTTAATAACGCCATGTTTTTCCTGAAAGCCACATTACAAATAACATTTAAAACAAATTATTGTTTTTCGTAAAAAATGGCTCATATCCAAGCCGATCTGTGTGGCCTCCGGTGGATTGGAAGTGTTATCCAAACTTTCTGAGCTCTGGTGTCTCATGTTCATGGGTATTTTATGCTCCTAAATTATCCGTCTTTTATTCACAGGTGCAAATGGCCCAATTAGTCCCCCGAGGAAATGCATTACGACAACCTGCTCGCCAAGGATGTTTGGAGGCAGAGAAAAAAGGCTCATAATTTATTTACAGTCCTATTTATGGCAATCACTTTTACTAATTAAGATGATATTAACTCACATTACCATGTTATTTTTTTTTTTTTTACATGCTTAGCCTATATTTTAATCCATATGTAAATGTAATGATTTCTACATTTGTTCTTTGTGCACTGAATATGTAGTTTATATTAAACGATTATTTAAATTTGTGATGAGATTATGGATTGTCGCCTACTGTAACTTCTGATGGAATATTCCACGAATTGTTAATCTTGATTTATTTCCTGTTAATCAAAACAACTAAGTACAGAGCACATGTGTATGATCCACAAACAAAACAAGTCAATTATTCAGAAAAAACATAACCTACATTTTCTGTTTTCTTGGATTTCATCTTTATACAGTCTATAAAAAGATATTCGCCCTTCTTGGACGATTTTTATGTTTTATTGTTTTACAACATGGAATCAAAATGTATGTAATGTATTTTTATGACTCTTATCTGATATAATAAGATACCTTAATGTCAAAGTAAAGATTTCTAAAGATTTGTAAACCTGATTAATTAATTTTATTATTATTATTATTAATAAGTATTCATCCTTTTTATTAGGAAATGCATGCATCCCTGGTGTAGTCGTTTTCTCTTGTCAGTTGACCACATAACTCATTAAATGGAGGCCACAAGGTTAAATATAGGCACCAAAAGGAAATCTTCTGGAAGATAGCCTGAGATAGTCTGCAAAAAACCTGAAGATGTGTTTTCCAGCAAAACAATGAGCGCAAACATAAAATTGTTGTGCCTTAAAAACCTGAATTTTCCTATGGCGGCTGAATCAGAGGTCGTAATCCAATACAGAATAAATATGTAAAGAAGGCTTTTCACTGACAATCCCCGTGCAACCTGTCAGCTTGAATGCTTTCGCTGAAAAGAAGAAAAGAGTCCACATGTCACACATGGCTGTGACTGCTGCTTAATACTGTCGCTAACACCTATTTTCTATTTGTCTTTCATTTAGATCACTTTGTAGAGATGTGTCTATTGATCATGTGTCAAAAAAGAGGACATTTATGTTTGAAGACAACACAAATTTTGACGCACAATTCAAAGACATTGTACAAGAAACTGATTTGGCTGACGAGATCTTCTGCATTGGATTCTATCCGTGGAGCAGATTAGTTTGGTCTTTGTTTGCCAGATGTTGGCAGAGAAGCTTGAAATCTATGCCTGCATGTGATTTGTAATTGATGATAGTATTTGAGCTTCCAGAGAAATACTCCAATCTTCTCTGGTGACATTTGAAAACCTGCAACAGATTTGTTGAAGTCGAAGTGGACGGTGAATACGGCTTCACATAAAATGGGTGCGTGCTTCGTAAATATGCGTAATTTACTGTTGCTTGGTGAATATATTGATATCCAGTCTAGTATTTCTCTTTTTTTTTCATTTGGCAATGCTGCTGATCTATAAAAGGAAAACATTAAAGGGCACTTTGCGTTCATCTTCCTTTTGTTGTCAGCAGCCCAGACTGGGGCCATTATATCTCTCCGCTCAATACATTAATAATGATGTTTGGGTACCATCAAAACAATATTAGTGCTCCTCTTTTGAGAAAGTCCCATCTCACTCATCCACTGATCCTCCCCTGAGACCAAAACATGTATATATATGTATATATCCCATAATGAAATGTTGATGGTAATTGATCCCTTCATATTCCAGATTATATGTGGTCACCAAATATCAAATAGGCCTAGAATTACAAGGAGTTTTGTCTCACCCTTGCTGCACTCTGTTACCTCCTGTCTCCTCACTATTCCCTACTGTTATTTAGAGGAGAAACCTGAGAACTTAACAGTTTCTTCACTTCACTTCAAAAATGTGTTTTTATTTGCCTAAATTCTAGAAACACAAAACAAACTTTTGCATAAAATCTGGCATCCTTTAACTGATGCGTCGCTGCATATCCTGGTGTGTTACTGCCCCCTGTAGATCAGCGGCAGAGTGTGAAACCACTGACGGGATGCCATGCATATGCACATCGTGGTACTAATGCACGAGATAAATACGAAAGGGGTAACACTCAAATACTAATCGTGCTACTAAAGGTCAGAGGCAAATAAAGAGTACCTTTAACTGAACAAATCATGTTCTTTAACAACCTGTGCCCCCTCACTCATGCTCAGTAATCCTGTTAATGTGCATTAATGCTGTCCGTCTGTATTTCCCATTCATTTCCTGTGTTTTGTTGAGTGCACAACATCCCAACATTAACCTTGTCAACACTGTTCCCTGTCTCCTGTTCCCACTACCAATCCCGTTTTCTCTTGTAGCTTTGACAGTCGTTTGAATACGATATACATGTCTCCCTTTCTCCCCTGTGTCCCACCTTTTTTGCCACATTCGGTTAATTTTTCCCCCACATTATACACTTGACCTCTGCTTTACTGACACAAATTTGCATATCTGTGGTTCCTTTCTTTAAAGCCCTCATTGCCAACTCATTCACCCTCTCATTCCCACCCATGCCTACTTGCACTGAAACCCACATGAAATCAACTTGACCTCCCTGATGAGTTGTTCTTGTGGCTGTGAAGAACATGGAACAGTATATCTTAACCGCTGTTTGAATAAAAAGACCTTACTGGGGCTGACGGTCCTGTTTAGTTTTTTCCACCCATCGTAGTGCAACCAGCACTGCCCCCATCTCCACTGTGTAGACCCTAGCCTATATTATTAGATGTTCTTCTGTTGATTCTTATTACTTCATCTGGTATTCCTTTATTTTCCTGATATTGTCTGCCCATGTCAACCGTGAATCAAACTCCCAGAAATGTAAATGTCCCAACCCTTTTCCATACACCCTTAGCTCCATCCCGTCCTTTATTTATTTTCCTCTGGTGAAAAAGACATTCTGCATTTTTTCTCTTGATAATCTAACGCCCCAATCATACCTCCACTACACCACCTCATCAATTGCTTTTTGTACTTTTCTGACTGCATGTTCCATGTTCCTTCCTTTTTTCCACAATGCCCCATCATCAGAAAAAGGAGACTTATTTATAGCCACTGGTACCTTTGTGAATATGTCTTTAATCTTAATAATGGAAAGTAGTGGACTACCATTATCAACTCTATTGATTTGACATGTCAGACCCAATATGTATATAAAGTTTTCTTCCAACCAGAAAATCCTTTACCAAGTTATAAACTCTCCTACCAATACCCAATGTGTAGGAGCCATTTTCTTATGTTTTTGTTACTTTGGACCTCCCACCACTAGGTGGGGCAAGTTTGCTTTAAGGTGTCGTTTGCCCCTACTTAATGAGGTGAAGTGGGAGGCCAGGTCAGGTGGCTGTTTGATGAGAGCTAACAGTTTTTGATTGTCGGAATGTGAGCCAGGTCTACGAAATTAATGATTGTTCATAAAACCACAGGAGAAATGATCGGGACTCTTGGTCTTACTAAAAACGCGTCTAAACCTTCGGCAATGAGCAGCCAGTAGTGGCCCACGTTAAACAGGTAACGGGGGCACGACACAATGTGTGCAGCCTCATTAACAAACCTTCCTTCCACATCATGTCAGGTGTAATCCCATTCCCTTCTGTCTCCTCCCATCCTCTTTGTTATTCATCATACCTCTCCCACAGTAGTAGTTCTTCCTATTTTATTGCATGAAAATGTCTCGCTACATCTTTTAGCTTGTCATAACCACTGGCTGTGTCTTTTCAACGCTCAGCCGTGATGCGCGCACAGGTGAGCACACTCACTAGCATGTAGTGCTTTAAGTGGTCGAAGACTTGAAAAGCACTATACAAGGACATTTACAATTTGACCATTTACCTGTCATTCATCCAATCTTAAACACTTCCATTTAAATCTTTTTACAGAACGCCACATTGTACTGTAAGCCTTGCAATCAGCACATCATGCTATTTTATGTCTATTTTGTCCTTGTATTCTTAATAGGCTATCCAAATCTAACCATGTGCATGGATTGTAGCATCACCATGCACCTGCTCTCCCCTTTCCTACACTTCCACCCATATGTCTGCCTTTTACAGTCCCCCATATGGAATATCTTGTTTGATGAATGTAGCACAACTTCCTCCTTCCCCATGGTCTCTTTATTAGCTTGTTACGGAATATCCAAGTATAGCAAAATCTTAAGTAGGTTTTAACCAAGTTTCCTATACATACAATACATTTGATTTTAAAGCCATTTCTTTAATGAAATGCTTGAATTCCTGGCTATTGACCGATAAGCTATCTGGCTTTCCATTGTCCAAGTATTACCTAGTGTTAACAAACCCAGGGTGCTTCCTGGTTTGAATGATTTTATTTATTATTTTTTATTTATTTAATTTATTTAACCAGGAAATGCCTCATTGAGATTAAAAATCTCCTTTACAAGAGTGTCCTGGCCAAGACAGCAGCAGCAGCACGTCACACAAAGTTCCATACAATACAACATAAAACAGTGACAGACAACATATAAAACGAAAAACAAAATCACAGCATGAATAAAACCAAAACTAAGACTCAAGTCAACACGACCCAGCTTACACAGGAGCACATACCTCCGTCATATAAAACATCGACAGCTAGATGAATTTCCCTCCAATATTTTCAATCTATTTTTAAAAACACCTAAGGAGATCGGCTCCCGGAGACCCAGGTCTGTCTGCAGCAAATTCCAAGCCGCAGGAGCAGCAAACTTAAAACCTCTTTTCCCCATTTCCAAACGGACGTGAGGGACGGAGAGCAAGAGGAGGCCTTGAGCAGAGGTCACAGAGCGAAGATGGTAGCTTCCAGGGTTTTTCAGCTGAATTAGCGTCCAAAGATACGATGGAAGTACGTGGAGAATAGCCTTATAAATAAGGACATGCCAATGATTTTGTAAGGTTCTCCCTCACTTCTTCCCATGTGGTTCTATTCTTGTTTGCATTGGCGGCGGGCCAATAGAGGGCCACTGGGCCTGGCCCCACCTTGAGCCACAAAAAAACAAACAATTATAATAATACAATTAATAAATTGTCAATATTTGTGTTTTGAAAATATGGAATATACCCAGTAATATTTGTAAAATCGAATATCTGCACATCCCCTCCGCCTGTCTGCATGTCTCAGCTGCGCTGGGGCTGAATCGATTCGGCCCAAAAGAAGCGGGTCTAAGTAGCAACTTAGCTAATTACTGATTAAAGAAATAAATGAATGATATGCAATTTAGCCAATCAACATCCGAAAATAGATTCAGCAGCAGGTTCTCATCAAGCGTTTTTTTAACGACATGACGACAGCGAGCGTGAGCACCAGCACTTATCTTCCATGAAGACCCGACCCGGTAAAAGCCGGAAGGTTCTGCTAGCTGGATGCTGTCGAGCTAATGCCGTATTTTGTTTTATAAGTCAACGGCATGGACACAAAATTAAGAAAACAAGAGAACACCAGGACACACATGGATAACTCCATATTGGGCAAAGTGAACATTGCTACCAGCTGGACGACGGACACAAGATTGAGGTGAAGAAACATCCTGTTTGTTTAACTGATGGAGGGAAGACCAAGAGACAGTTAACTCCGCCTGAATGTATTTATTTTGTCTGATTCATAACATATGAACATATACAGTAACACATGCATAGAAACCCTATTTGTGATGTATCAAAATGTAGATTTCTTATACCTTACGTAATTCAACAGACGGTGATGCGATGCGGAAATGGTCGTAGAAATGATCAGGTACGCTCATTTACGCATAATGTCCTCGTGAGTTATAGACAAGGCGTTATGTGAATCGGGTTGTCATTTCTAAAAAGAGGATCCCCAGAAAAAAATGTTGGGTTCACACTGATTTCAACATCTCCACATCTCTTTCTGTTTGATGTCAGGAACTTGTGATGTACAATTCCAGGACATCACATTTCATACAAATCCTGTAATTTTACTAATTGTACTAATTGTAATAGAGCAATATGGGTGATAATAAAACGATGTAATATAGTTTAACACGTTAATAGAACATAAACGTTGTAGATAGACCATAAAAACAAATGCCTATCAGCAACACATCGATTAGTCTTAATATTGTACAACATTTCCTTTAACCACATAATAGTGACACCACATAATAGTTACACCACACATGCAACAAAATGAAAGGGTCAACATTATTTTTTGCTGAATATATACAATCCACAGGCATGAATACATACAATTCTAGCTGTTATTATTATCTTGTAATTTTAATATAATGCCATTTTGAACAATAGATTTCATTTGAGAAATAAAAAGAAATAAAGATGTAGTCTGACACTAATCAAAGATGTTGTGAAGTCCCTCTCGTTCACTCGGATGCTCGATGTTCACTGTGAGGTATGAGGTATGGACACAGTTTGGCACAGAGAAGGTCTTGAGACTTTTTAATCAAACAATAAATTATTATAAAAAACAGAGTAGTTTAGTCTGGATCTTCATTGATTGATTACAAACATTAATTATTATACTCGCAGGGTTGCAGGAGTTTTTAAGGGTTGTGCAATTAACTTAGCATTATCTGCAGGATTTCTTTCTGATGCTTTGAATGGGATCTCAAACACAATGTGCTTGTATTGGTCTTGATTTGAGTTTCTTTCATTCCTTAAATAATAAAATACAACAGCTAATCCTTATTTACGCTGCAGACTTTCCACAGAATGAGCCTGACTATAAAGATGACATGTTGAGTAGACTGTTGAAACCCTGCAGGACAGAAATTTGGCACAGCACTTACACCACAATTAAACAAACGCTCTCCAGACTGAATCATACACCCACTCATCACCACCTGGGCATGATCCTCTCCCTCCGCGAAACACCAAATTAGGACATTGGGATGTGACATGGAGAACGTAAAATCAGCATCGGACGGTGCAGAATGATCATGTCCAGTGAGCACAGTGGTGCAGAAACTATGTGCTATGTATACAGTCAACAGAACTAAACCAAAATGCAAAGATGCAGAAGACGATCCACTTTCATGCAATATGCAATATAATGAACAATAAATATAATGCACACTAATTTGAATGCATTTATTTTTCAAATGCACGAGGCAGTTTGTTTAAGATAAACAATGAGAGTCTCTCAATTTCATTTCCTTCAGAACAGCATTCAAATTGTGCTACCGCTCACGACTACAAAGACTATAAACACACATTGCATCATCCAGAACAAATTTACAAAATGTGATTTATAACACATGCTTTTACATTCACTGTTCATATTTCACCCTGTGTACACGTGAGCCACCGCTCAGTGTAACCATGAGGACGGCTAACATTTAAGATACACTCAACAATTCACAGTTATCTTCATAGCATCAAACATTTTGAAATATTATACACATACAGCAACAGGGTGCAGTCATAATATCAAGCTTCCGGAGAAAATTCACCCATGTAAAACAATACCACATAAAAGAGGACACTGACTTTAATCTTTTGGCAACATTGTAGCAAAAGCATATTATTTATCATAAATAAAATTGCTTGTGATTTGGGTTATTTTACTTAAGGTGTGACCTGCCTTATTTTGCCTTTTCTGAAAACTAATAATGCTCGATACATTGTTGTTGTAAAATGTGTCTACTTGCATAAATACTGTCCATAAAGTACTGTATTGTTGCTCACAGAAGCAATATGTTATCCTTCAATGTCTCAAAGTCTGCAAATCTGTCAGATTTCAATGAAACCCTAAAAGCTGCTAAATTTTATATTCTTAACATTATGTCTGCAGTAAACAACTCTGGACTGTGTGAAGATATGTGTGAAGATATGGTGTAAAGTCACTGGCGCAGACAAGGAAGTCGCTCTCCCTCTGTGTGTGTTGAAGGACAACTGGAGCATCTATGGCGACTGAATTCTAGAGAGTCCTTGGAAGGGACGCTTCACAAATAGGACTCAAGTTCAACTCGGCTTGTGAAAAATAAGTCAATCATGTCCTCCATGTCTCTGGAGGAGCTTTACCAGGTCAAAGAAAATGTCTTCAGGTTGATCTCAGCTTGGGCTGAGAGACTTTTACAACAGCGTGTGACAACCAGGAGGTGTTGTGATTCAAAGATAAAGTCATTTCCCAGGTAGACAGGGTACACACAGAGATTATGTGAGCTTGCATTATGGGAAAGGTCAACCCTGTCCCCTAGCATGGCTGCAGACTGTTTTTACAGCTATGTTCAGATGCTCCCAGCAGTAAGTTAAGGGGAAGGTTTGCCATGGTTTCACACTTCTTCTGTGGCTTGAAGCATGGGAAACTAGAACGGGCACTCGGTAGAGCGCATACCTTCGCATATCACAAGATTGGGCATTGAATTATGAACATTTTGGCATTAGTTGCATGTCAATTGGATAAAAATTGACCTATGGTAAAAAGAAGATTTTGACCTTTTCATGACCTTTGACCCGATTGATCCCAAAATCTAATCAAATGGTCCCTGGGTAGTAACCAATCAGACCACCAAATGGCATGCGATTCAAGAAGATGTTGACCTTTTTCATGACCATGACCTTGACCTTTGACCCGATCAATCCCAAAATCGAATCAAATGGTCCCTGGGTAATAACCAATCATCCCACCAAATTTCATGCGATTCGGTTTAATACTTTTTCACTTATGCGAATAACACGCACGCACGCACGCATACAAATACACGGCGATCAAAACATTACCTTCCGCATTTTCAATGCGAAGGTAATTACTGGCAATTCACTTTGAGCAGGAACAACTGTCTTTCTCTACCTTTCAGTTATTCTGTTACCTAAATCTACACATGCGGGAGTAAATGTCATGACAAAAATGTTAAACCTTCTGCACTGGAAAAACAGCTGCCTGTGAACATAACACGGGCAGTAAGGTGTAATAGGTCAAACCAATTTATATAATACGATAAAATCTACTTTTTGGAGACAGGGCTGGAATATGTAAGATCCAGAGTCCTTAGAGTTTGACCCTTGTGCTCTGATGCTTTGACGACAATTCTTACAGTAATGACACTGTCTGTCTCAAGTCCCTCAACTTTATGGAAGTGCAATATTTTAACACGGGAGTACCCTTTTTGGTACAATATTTCAACTGTATATCTTCATGCTAAGTTCTTATAATCAATCGTTTTTGTGAAAACATAAAGTCAAACTAGTATGACTCAAACGCAGACACACACACACACACACTCACGTCCCTTACATGCAGTCCTCCTGACACACCCGTCTGCCGTTGATCATGCTGCGGCTCCCCACCGACTGATGTGTGCTGCGGACAGACGTCACACGCGTGTTGTAATGAGTCGGGCTCTGCGCGGAGCATCTGAGGATCATACGACAGCAGCAGCACAGCTGCTGGTTGAACTGCTTCTGGAAGGTGTCGCTCAGGAGGTACAGGGCAAACGGGTTGAGGCAGGAGTTGCTGAAGGCCAGGAAGCGAGCGACGACACTGCACACAAAGTGAACCAGGGAAATGTCCACCTGGTCATGGAGGTTTGAAAGATGGAGAGACAGTCAAATAGAAGTGTGCATGTAGGAGGGATGTAACCAAATACAAGTAGATCCTATGGATGGGAATGTGCTCCGGAAAAAATTCGGTCAGTAGCTTTATGATTTCTAGGAGCTAATACATGATATATTCAAATTATATTGAGTTACTTCTTTAGACAGTTCAACTTTTATGCATCTTAAATATCAGTAAAATAAACGGTATAGATGATTTTTAAGAACTTCTAGTGAATAAAGATCAGAATAAAGACACATATTTGTTGTGAAATAAATAATAGAGACAGATAACAGGTAGCATGTGTTTCTTTGTGCAGCCTACCTGGGAGTAGTGATAAGAGCGGTATAAGTAGATGACGTGACAAGGAAGCCAGCACACGGCAAACAGGCCAACAAACACCAGCACGGTCTTGGCTAAGCGCTTTCTGGATGCAACCTGCTGAGTGTCGAAAGAAAAGCCGTCAAAACCAAATGTAAAGGTGCTCAGTGTGAAGCTGAATGGCCTCTTTCCGTATCAGATTGTTTATTGATATTGATTGATATATTGGATTATCCGTGTAATAGAAAGAATAATGTATTGTAGTAGAGATATTGATTGTGTAAGTATTACATATGTGGCCATGAATAGCAGAACCTTAGATCACATGTATATATATATATATATAATATATATTCAGATGATATCTCATAAAATATATTATATAAGGGAATAGGATGAAAATAGAAACATCAGAGTTGCTTTTTCTTGGATTTCTGCTAAAACTGCATGCTGCACATGTATTCGAGCAGTGGTTCTCAAATGGGGGTTTGTGTACCCCTCGGGGTACGCGAAGGCATTCAAGGGGGTATGTGAGGGTTCTTGTAAATATATTTAAAATTAGCATCCATTCAAAAATCTTTTAAAAAGTAAGTGTAAGTTCAGAAACTGATTTTTTATATATTCTTTCTTAAATCAGACACTGATGGCACAGTGCTGTTTATTACATATTTTTTTCAACCAAAAATGCTTTCTGCTAGTACTTGGCTGAAAAAATATTTTACATCACTGCACAAAGGTAGAGAACCACTGTATTAGAGATTACAGATGTCCTCCAGGTCCCAGTTTCACCTGTTCTCACACTCAGGCGGTGTGCTTACAAAACGTCTGCCTAAGTTTTGGACGTTCTTGAGCAACAACCCCATCAAAATGTTCCAGCCAGGTGTTAATTTGGGCAAAGAAATGATCTTGCCCTGCTGGTAGTTTTTCAGTAAGTTGTATATATTTACGGTTGCGCTTCGATTTAACCTGAGTGAATTCCAAACCAGGTTCTATAAAACAATCCACACATATGATAATGGTGAGATTTCAGTGGATTCAAATTTTATATTTTAACTTTTCACTCATGGGCTCGCTAGATCTAAGATTGAGCTACAGCACCAGGGTTGGTAGTTTGAACACTGGCCTGTCGTCTTGCATGCAAGTTCCCCTCCACGGGCAGGTTTGAGGCGCTCCTCATCAGGCTCCGGGCGATGAATGTGTAGTACACGGATATGACCAGCAGGGGAATGACGTAGAAAATGAGGAAGGAGGCCATGGAGTGGATCTTGGGGTGCAGTTCCCCTGCATTGGGATAAGGGGCGCAGGTGACAAAGCTCTCATTGGTGGAGGGTACGTTGAAGGTGTGGAGGTCAGAGAAGACGGCCTCAGGGATAGCCAGCACCAGGGACAGGAGCCAGATGAGGGCCACCCGCAGGAAAATGCTGGTAGTGGTGCTTGACGTTTGGATGTCCAGGGGCTTCACGATGGCCTTGTACCTGATAGATGTGGAGATAGAAGTTGGAGAGATAATGTGTTGGCAGAATGGGTGGGTGTGAGAGCAGAGGCACAACAAGTTTCAGGCTGAAGGACAAGTCAATACTTTGAGCAATCGATTTAATCCCAACATTGTTCTCAGTAATGGAACGGATTAACCCTGTTTAAGGGAGCAATATAGACAATGAGGAATAAAGAAAACAAGCCTTTTCTGGAAGATGATATTGCCCTGGTGGCGTTTTGAATATAGTGGAAGAAATGATGATTTAACAATGGTTAGAGGATGCTCATTTCACCTCCGCAGTTTATTTAAGTATATCTTGTTTGACTGAGTGAAAACACAATTATATATACGCCTCTCGATTTAAGGATAATGTGTCACAGCAGTGCTCAAATGAAATCATTACCTTGAAAAACATGAAACTTATTTTGATCTGATGTGAGCAGCCAGGTTTTAGACACGTTTCCAAGAACTGAACCGCACAACAAGACAATGACACCTTTTCAAATGTCCCTGGCTCAACCTCTCAACCCTGAATGTTCAGAATATACATACGATGAGCAAACCGATAGACTGGCAACTCAACAGTAATGAATTATGGTTAGAGAGCAGGGTTTTAAGACTGACACGTATTTGGGGTCTTCTGTGTGAATCATGCGCTATAATTTGGGGCTATAATTTCCAATGTGTTTTGGGGGATGTAAACAGAAGTCGACTTGTTGCTTGTAACTCACCTTGAGACATAGCATTTCAGCAAAACAACACAATGTAAAGTATGCCCCAAAAAGCTAGAAGCAGTTCATGTTTCCAATGTTTCCAGATATACATCACCGGACTACATAAATAATGAAGAACATGTGAAAGCTTGATTATTCTCAGGAAAGTTCTGGGGTTATGGGACCAAATCATGGATTCAACTAAAAGGAGTGGTGAAAGTCTGGAGCGGGTGTAAAGTCAGTGGGCTACTAACAGAAATGTCAGGTGTATCATAATGTCAACAATCACATCACCAGCAGCCTCCTTTACCACCTTCCTGTTATTTCAGCATGCAATTCCTTTTATTGATTACCAATGATACACAGAGAATTTAGCCATCCGAGTGAAACCTTGAGCTGCGGCTCATTTTCTCTGCTCTATACTTCTATTTCATAATGTGACGCAAGTTCTGGCTACTTTTTAGCTGGTAGATACTGGGGCAAATTAGGCGAGATTTGTTGTGATGTCTGTGATTGTTTTAAAGACTTTTCTTCCTACCTGTAAATGAGAATGAGAGACAGAGATACATTTTTCAGATTACAAATATAGATGCATGCTAATGTTTGTGACAAGATAACAGGTTGCAAAGCAACTTTACTTTTTAATTGTAGGCCGCAGGTTGCCTATACGGCTGATATAACCTTTAAATGTTATGCAGCTCAACATACATCGCCATGATTCCAATACATTTTCCGAGACGAGAAATAAATGCAGTCTCTTTTAACATTAAAAAAAAAAATATTTTCATCTTCTTTCACAATGGCAGAAAGGTCTGTATGTGAGGCAACAGGGGCATTAGTAGGATTCAAAGAAAGGGGGGCTAAGCCCCAAGGGGAGCAGTATGCCCGGTTGTGTTTGCGCGTTTTTTTGGGGGGCCCCGAATATCCATTGTTGGGGACAGAATTTCAGGGTCATAGTGATATGTTATGTTCACGTGGACACTATCACTGAGATAAAGATGAACTACTTCAGTGTCAAATATACAATTCAATGGAAAAAAATATTATATTAATATATAGCAATGCAAAGAATAGAGAGATGTCAATAGTTATTTTTTGTATTTCGAATTCACCACATTCTGAAACTACCTGGACTTACAAGTTCACGCTGTGCATCATTTACTTTGAGCTAACCTCCTGACTGTCATTGATGAGAGACACTGGGCAGAGTGTGAACACCAGCGCAGCAGCCTCCCCAAGGTCCTAGTGCCCGTGAATTATATCGTAAAGAATGATGATAGGCGATTGGATTTTTATTTGAAGGGGGATAAAACATACAAACCAGAACACACGCTCATATTTAGCATGTTAGAGTTATAAAAAACATGTCCATGTGAGAAACAATAGTCTAATTTATTGATATCAACTTTTAAAGCCAATAACGCTAAATCATTATGAGGGGGCTGAAGCCCCCCTAAAATATGGCTAACGACGACCCTGTGAGACAATAAAGGGTTGCGCCACATTGGTCGAGAGAAGAAGAAAAAAACCTTACAACTGGCCAAGGAGGGGAAATAATGAGAGGAAGAACTGAAACGTAAATGCCGACTAATATTTAATTACAGCCTCCTGGAACACATGTATCCAACATTATAAAGCTACACTAGTCAAGCCCTCACAGCCAAGGATTTAAAACGCATGCAGGCAAAAGTTGTCAAGAACATTAAAAATAGAAATTGACAGAAATGAATCTCTCTCTTCGTGTGAGCAGCCTTAAACAGAAGCACGCTGTCTTGCGCAATACTCCCTCCATCAAAACATAGTTCAATATTTACTTTCCATTGGTATAATACCACATTTACAATGTACATATTGTGACTATCTTCACAACGTGGGAGACACGAGGACGTTTGGAGGAGTAGACTGCATTGTATGGGCCATTTTAAAGAGAGCATATGTTAATAACATGATGAGAACTGAACCCGTAGCCTACCTGTCAGCAGAGAGGGCAGTGAGAGTGAACACGGACACCCCGACCGAAGTGAGCTGAATGAAGGGGATGACTTTACAGCCCACCCTCCCGAACAGCCACTCCTCTGACAGGTAGCGGCTGGCATCCACCGGAGCGCAGGTCACCAGCAGTACAACGTCCCCGAGCGCGAGACTGGACATGAAGAGATTGGGCACATTGCGGATGGATTTGGCGGAGCAGAAGGTCTTGATGAGCGTGATGTTGCCGATTAGCCCCAACACGCTGATCACGCCGTAAACTGAAGCCATGACCACGCCAGTGAACCACATCGTCCGTGCCGTGGGGAGCTGTGGCGCAGCGCTACGCGTTTGGGCACAGATCTCTCGCCCACTCGAGATAGTCTTCTTTCTTTTTTTCTTTTTCTTTTTTTCTTCACAGTTTTAGGTAGAACTTAGAGACATTTGGACAGGACCGTTGGTGTTTTGGAAAGAAGTCAACACTACCGGGTGCCAATTGTGTGTTCAACTTTAGAGTTGTGGGCACAACATGCAACTAAGAGCAATCAGTGTGTGTGCATGTCTGTCATTGAATATAAGAAACAAGAATCCAATACAATTACATTATCGTTATTACTTTCTTTCTATCTTTTTTCTATCCATCTATCTATCTATAGCTATATATCTACCATGTATCTGTCTGTATACATCCATCTATCCGTATATATATATATATATATATATATATATCGGTGTCTGTCTGTCTACACATCATATATGTACGTTGTAGAATTAAGAAGCATATTTGCCTTTTTTTAGAATACAAGCTGCATGGTCCCCCCAAGTACGTTATTAGCACTTTAGACAGCAGAGGGGAAATAAGTGCAAATAATGCCTGACTACGCAATTAAATGTCCACTCTCTGCCTTGAATCCCATAAAGTCCATCAAGACGCACAACGTGCCTTTGGTACAGAGCTGGATCAAATAAGTGCAAAGATAACTCTTGATTTATAATAAATCTAAAACCCAACATGTTCCCATTATTATGAGACTTGAGACGGTCATTATTGCTCAGAGCGTTGAATTCCAGGCAATGTTTGACAGTCACTTATGGGATGTAAAGACATATGGTTGCTTAGCACCTTCTAAAACTTAATTACAGACACTGTAGGCCTAGTGATTTTGTAGTGATTTTTATTTATGTCTTTTTTAATAAGTTTAGTTGCATATTATTATTTGTACAACTCGTTTTGTTGAATATTGGTTTTGGTTTTATTTGCATTTGATGGGAACTATGTTTGTGTCCTATGTTGCGCTGGGACGCATTTGGTTGCGACCATCTCAAAACGACATGCGCGTTAATATTTGTAAGAAGTTTAACTAAGTGCAAGATAAGTATTTCGAAGTGGACCCATTCCCTATTGGTTGTGTGCAGCCAGTGAGGTACCTTCTTTATGTTTTATGTTCATGTTTTCGTCGCGCATATTCTGTCCAAACTGTTTTTATGTCATGTGAACGCTAACCTTTGTTAAATGTATTTGTACAGTTCGACGGTGGATTGAGACGCTGGTTGACTGAAGTGCGCGTGAATCCAATAAATCCATCAGTAACCCAAGAACCCAGTAACCCAAAAATAGTCTTTCTTTGGCCTTTAACGTGCAGTCTGAGTTGGACTGAAAGAGAGAATTGAAGATTTCATTTTCTTTCTTTTTCTACCAAGGTTTAACGAAAATTTCCGAACATCTTGAGTCAGTTGATTTCTTTGCCATCCTTTTGTATGGCTTCCTCGTATGCTCTGCTTTTGTGCGCTTTAGTTATAGCTGATATAACCATTTCACTGTTTTTGTATTCTTCTTGTTCAGCTATGCATGTGTTGTGTGTGCTGCCTTTTGCCAATGACCCCGATGGGATGAATATGTTTTCGACTGACAAGAACCAAATAGCAGACTAAACACCTGTTCATCCTCTTGCTCAATGTGTGTCGTGAGACTGCAGCCCACAGCCAACATTGATTGTTTTTATGGACTGCTGTAATCAAAAGGCATTGAGCTGATGCTAATGTCAGTCTGGTAACATGTCCATATGCTCATGTGCTGGTATGAAGAGCTATCATGTTTACCATATTCTACCAATTCATCTAAGCACGGTGACATTTGCTAAATAGCATTCGTCTTTCGTCTTGCAGGCATTCCGCGATGAAGCCAATTATCGGACAAATTAACATGTTGACCAGAAGATGGCGGTAGATGACCAGTCAAAGGATCACCAAGGTTGTTACAAATCATCCGAAGGGGGCATGAATATGTGTGCAGTTATTTTACTATAAAAAATAATGACAATTTATCTCAAGTTTAAGTCATTAACCTTCATCCTCTGTGAACCATGTACATCTGTACAAACTAGTGGGTCAATCCATCAATCAGATGACGAGAGATGTCCCTGGATAAGAGAAAACGTGTTGGTGGCAGAACAAAATTCAGGAGAACACTGGAGTCATCAGAGCCATCTAAACCAAATTTTAGAACCAATACTTCAGAATGGACCAAAGTGGTGGCCCGACCAACCGACATTTAGATTACCGAAACGTGTTGGGCGCCTGCAGGTGTAACCATTAGTACGGCCTTCTCTTTAAAGGGTGTTGTGGGCTTTGTTCAGATCCAGCCATAACCAGGACCTATGCAGTCCTACGCACGAGCACTATGAGACACATGTTTTCACAAACTGACTGGTTGAATATAGCTGATCCCTGTTGGGTCTACATCCTCCAATTACTCAGCGGGTTCCTGGTGATGCATATGGATCCTCAGCTGGCTCTGGATAATGGAACTTCACAGGCACCAGAGAGGAATATGGACCGAAAGGCCATCATCAGGCACTCAAGCAGAGAAATTATCCACGAAAGGACCATCCCTGGTGATTCATTGAAATACAGGCCTTCTCCAACACAGGTTTACAGATTCAAACACAGAAACAACGATGGGCAGAAATACAGCAGGGTGCAATGTGGCACAGTGAGAGAACACCTCTAAGCCCTGCTTATCGATGTGGTTTGTCAAGAGCTGCAGGGAGATTTGACGTGCTTTCATTGAATGAGGTATAAAAGGTGTCGCCGTGTCCAGAGCCATTGTGTGGAGGAAAGATAGAACTACCAGGAGCACAAGAGTCAGAATTGGTTTCATAGGGGAGAAGAAAGAAGGGGCCGAGGGACAGAAAAACGTCTCCCCCCTGTTTGAATGTATGGGTATGTATACACAGGTGCGTATGTGGTGGAAAAAACATCGATCATCTTTTAAATATTTTCCATCCTTCTGGCCTTCTTAAAGATACAATAAAATGCATTAGTTCCACAATGAAAAGGTTATTCTTGAACCACAAAATGTGACGTACCAAGCTCATGAACGCTCTCGCTCTCTGACTTTCTTCCTATAATCTTTCAGCACAAGGACAGTTTAATTATCTCCCCCTGCCTGAAAAGGGGTAAATCTCTAAATTTCACATCTAAACCTCTTATAAGAAAAAGAAAGTTGACAGACACCTTTGGACTATGGTTACGATAATGACATGAATGGGTTAATTAAGTTTGCTAACCGGAAAACGCTTCTATGTGTCGTTATATATGCAGGACTCAAAATGACTTAAGTATAAATAAATAAATAAATGAATGCATGAATAAACACCAGAATAAATGAATAAATGCTTAAATAAATGTATAAATAAATAAATGAATGCTTAAATAAATGTATAAATAAATAAATAAACACAAGAATAAATGTATAAATACATAAATACAGCAATTAATAAATATAAGGTATAACTCAACAGGACATCATTAAATAAATGTATTTCTACATTTCTGTATTTCTTCATTTATTTATATCTCTATTTATGTGTCCACACGTATTTCTTCATTTATTTATGTGTGACAATTACGTGTCCGTATATTCAAATGAGCTGGGCGGTCCGAACCTCATTGTTGAACAGGATTGGTCAAGTCAGGGAGAAAGACAGAAGCAATCGATCCCTAGCACTTGGATCTGTAGACGAACAGCGTTTATTATGCATTCTTGTCTGTACATTCTAAATACTACTGTTGTTGAGTCACGGAATGTAATTTAAGGATGTTTTCAGCCGAGAAGTTAGTAGTTTAAGCATCAAATCTGTGGTCGGTTTATCGAGATTCAGCCTAATAAGGATATGCGACGGAGATTTGAGGTCCTGCTCGCGGGACCAGTGAGCTCCGGGCGGTCAGCGCGCTGTGTGGCCGCCGAGAGAAGCCTGATCTCGGCAGGACTTTTTGAAATGCTCCGCTGGCTCTGACGTCTCCGTAGCGGCTAAACATGAGATATAATTAGATTTTTGAGGATCTAAAGAGCACAACGAGTTTATTATTTACTAAAAGATAACGTTACGTCAATTTGACTGAGGGTTAAGATTCATAACTTCATATTGTAGCGACCCTGGGTCAGGAAAGCTACGAGACGTTGTATATTTATTGTCGTTTATTCGTAGCCTACGCCAAACAACAGTGAACACCGCAACACATTCTACTCCACTGTAAATTATTTTACAGTGAATAAGAGTAAATTCATGCGCAAGAACAGTTGATGTGGTGACGTCACAAGACCAGAAAGACCGTCCTGCGTCCTCGAGAGTCTGGACTCCCAAAACCAGACTCACAAGACCAGACTCCCAAGACCAGACTCCAAAAGAACACGAGTCTGTACTCAGTGTTCATGGAATTGATAAACGGCTGAAGTCAAAAAGCTGTCCAGGCTAACTTCTGCTAACGGTGAGCTGAGCGAGTCAACTTCAGCTTCATGTGCCAGGCAGAAGTAGTAGAGCAGGGGTACTCAACAGGCGGCAGGGTTGCCAGGTCTGTGTGACAAAACCAGCCCAATGGCCAATCAAAACCAGCCCAAACCAGCCCAATGGCCAATAAAACAAGCCCAAAAAACAAGCCCAATATCAGAACTCAAAATATGCCTGTGCCAAACCATATACACTGCTTTTAAAGTCCAACAACATTGCTATCATTTCCAAATGTATTGTAATATCTACAAAGTAACAACAAATGGTTAGTATGCCAGCATTAAAAGCAGTTTCCCCGAAACAGTTATTTCACCTAGGTCCTAAAATGGCCTTGTGTAATTAGATACAGTATATTATCATAAATAAAATATAGCTCTGTGAAGGTGTAGACCAATTCACTGACGGACAAACTAACCTGTTGCTTTGTCTTGAGGCTTTCTCTTCCCTTTTCTCTCTTCCTCCCTGCCTGGACAACATGAATGTACTGTTTTTACTTCATATGCATTTACTGTAGTTAATGCAATACCTTATGTTGCTTCACTATATTTTTATCATATACTTATAGTTCAAACAATGTACGCACTCGACAACTGGAGAACGGAGCAGCATTTCGAATGTGTTTCCCCGTTTTGCTGTGGTTTTGGAGATCACTGTGGTGCGCACGAATCTCAGTTTTGCAGTACCGACAAAAAGCTTTGGTATCATCCCCAGCCACACGTTCTATCCATTCTTTAATTCCGTTTTCACTTTCCCATTCTTTCGTATATTTCTTCCCGTATTTAGCCCACTTACCGGGTGGCATGTTTCTCCAGTGTAGCTAGCTACACTAACTACCAGACCAGAGTTGGGATCGAGCGGGTCGCGGGAGACTGAGAGCGGCGAGAGCTTTAGGTGCGTGTGTGTATGTGGGCGTGTCCCATGTCCATGTGTGTACGTGCTGATCTGGAGTCAGTTTGGTAGGATTTGGGTAGAAATAAATTATTTCATTTAAAATATGGATTTTTATTTAAAGATATTCATGTAATTTGCATGCAAAATAGGTCTACCCGAACCAGCGGAAAAGAAATTCAACCCGCGGCAACACTTCAAAAGTAGCCCAATTCCGCGGGAAAACCGCGGACCTGGCAACACTGACAGGCGGCCCGCGGACGCTTATTTTGTGGCCCCCGACATGCCTGGTTTTTTTTTTTAATTAACAAATTTTTTTTAACTTTTTTTTTTTACTTTTTTTATACACTTTTATTAATCCCCAAGAGGAAATTATTTCTCTGCATTTAACCCATCCTTAGTTATTAAGGAGCAGTGGCCCTCTTACCCCACTGAGCTACAGCCGCCCCAAAATAAATGCATAATAATTATAATTAGCCAACCAAAATCGTGTGAAAATTAGGTAGTGCGCCTTTAATTTAAGTTCCCGCCTTTGTATCGCGCCAGCTCATCTGTTAAAATATTTTGCACCTTAATTAATGATGGCGACAAAGAAAAGGAAAGTGGATGACGAAAACAGGGTTTTCAACTCTGCATGGAAAAGTGAATTTGCTTTTGCAGAGATACACGGGAAACCAATGTGTCTCCTCTGTCAAAAAACAATCTCTGTCTCAAAGCGAGCGAATTTACAACGCCATCACGAACAGCTTCACCCGGAGTTTAAAGATGCCTATCCACCTGGCAGCGACCTGAGGAGAAACAAAATACAAACGTTGCTCAGTGGGTTTCAAGCCCAGCAATCCATGTTCCGCAGCGTTGTTAAAAGCAGCGACAACGTTACAGAGGCCTCGCTCAACATCGCCTGGAATATTGCGAAAGCCAAGAAGCCAGCTACAGAGGGAGAATTTCTTAAAAATACATTTGCGGGCTGTGCGGAATCACTGTTTTCGGAATTTAACAACAAGGACGACATCATCAGACAAATCTCAAAGCTGCAGTTGTCTGATTCTCTCTATCAAAGTTGCTAAAAGACATTGAAAGTGCCGAGTACTTTAGTCTAGCATTCGATGAATCCACCGACATCGCGCAGTTTATAGTCTGGGTGCGCTTTCTCAAAGGGGACACATTTGCCGAGGAAATGCTGGCTTTGCTACCGCTAACAGGGCAAACACGGGGAGAGGATATTTATTCTGCAATGATGAGCTTTTTTCACGGACCAGGCAAAAACATCAACTTAAAAAAGCTGGTTTCTCTGACTACTGATGGGGCTCCTTCCATGGTAGGAAAGGAGAAAGGATTAATTGCTTTGCTCAGAAAAGATCCTGAAACGCCGGACTTCTTCTCATATCACTGCATTTTGCATCAAGAGCAATTATGCAGCAAGCTGAGAGGTGGAGAGCTCAAAGTGACAATGGACTCTGTGACACGAACAGTCAATTTTATTCTTGCACACGCATTGAAACACAGACAGTTCCGTTCCTTGGTCCAAGAGTTTGAAAGTGCATACACTGACTTGGCGATGCATGCGGAGGTCAGGTGGCTTAGTCGCGGAAAGGTCCTCGATCGCTTCATGGAGCTGCTACCAGCTGTGCGCATATTTCTGGAAGAGAGGGGCCGACGTGATTTACTGGCACCCCTGGAAGATGACACATTCATGCACAACACCGCTTTTCTGACTGATATAACGCGTCACTTGAATTCACTCAATCTCAAGCTTCAAGGAAAACAAAAGGTTCTGCCGATGATGATGAATGATGTGGCTGCATTTGAAACCAAACTGAGCCTGTTTGCGCAGCAGCTTGAGGTAGGAAATTTCACACACTTTCCTGTTCTACAGGCCCAAGTGTCACAACCAGGTTCATTTTCACCCACCCCTTACTGCGCCTACCTCATGGAATTGAAAGAGGAGTTTTCCTCCCGGTTCGCGGACGTTAAATCCTTGGAACCCGTGCTGGCATTCACAGAGAATCCCTTTGCTTGTGACGTACAGGCTACTTCAGTCTCAGTCACATCTGGGCAATTTGGAGTCGAAAGGGCTGCGTTTGAGGAACAACTCATAGAGCTGCAGCACAACAACATCCTCAAAGAAAGACACAAGGAGGAGAGCATTGACACATTCTGGATATCCTGTGTTCTGAGGAACACAAACCCTGCATTAATCCTGTGTGCTCAGAAAATCCTGACCTGCTTTGGATCTACTTATGTGTGAAAGCTCCTTCTCTGCCATGGGAATAATAAAATCAAAGCAGCGTTCCCGTCTAACTGACAGACATTTGGCAGACTATCTCAGAGCAGCTACAACTGAGCAACAACCAGATCTGAAAGGACTTGTGAAAAGAATGCACACTCAGAGCTCTCACTAGGAATAAGTAAACAGTTGTTTGTTATATTGTTATTGTTATTAATATTTGTGAAATTCAGACTCAGAGCTCTCAATAGGAAAAGTAGCAATTGCAAACTTTATCAATGTCATCAATGCAAAGCTATTCACTCCAGTGTTAATAAAACATCAGCTTGACCAACACTTGTCATCCTTGGAAACGCAGTCGCTACACTACATTTGTTACTGAAATTGAGAATATTTGTTAAATATTCCATGATGCTTTGGAATGCATTAAAAATGACTGGCAAGACAGCATATTAAACAGCAGTAGTAAATACAGTGAATAAAATGGTACAAATATATGTTAATAATAATTTGTGGCCCTTTGCACCTGTTGTGGTTTAAATGTGGCCCTCTTGGCCTCCGAAGTTGAGTACCCCTGTAGGAGAGCATAACACACCAGGTGCATTACACTCCCATGTGACCAATCATGCTTTAGACAGAGGTTCGGACCGCCCCAGCTCATTTGAATATACGGACACGTAAATGTCACACATAAATAAATGAAGAAATACGTGTGGACACATAAATAGAGAAATAAATAAATGAAGAAATACAGAAATGCAGAAATATATTTATTTAATGATGTCTTGTTGATTTATAACTTATATTTATTCATTCCTGTATTTATTTATTTATTTATACATTTATTTATTTATTTATACATTTATTTATTTATACATTTATTTAAGCATTTATTTATTCATTTATACATTTATTTAAGCATTTATTTATTTATTCTTGTATTTATTCATGCATTCATTTATTTATTTATTTATACTTCAGTCATTTTAAGTCCTCCATAGTTATATGGACCAACAACGTATTCTGTATCATAATTTGAGGACTTGGAAGAAATGCAGGAGTTACTAATGACACACATTATGGCGTTCTCCTGTTGAATGTAACCAACTGTGTCTTTTGTACGATTAAGTAAACATGGTTTAATGGTTCAATTAGTGGCACATTTGTGTTAACTTTGATCACCAGATAGCTGTTTCCCCCTGTTCCCAGTCTTTGTGCTAAGCTAATCAGCTGCCTGTTCTTTATATTCGACAGATTTGAGAGTAGAATTGATCTTCTCATCCAACTCCCTGCCAGAAAACAAATACGCATATTCAAAAACGTTGAACTTTAAGTGCTTGGTTGGAACTTAATTTGTTTCTTGCACATTCTACCCATGAATATATATGTTTTATTTGTATAATGTGTTCGAGGTTGAGTGCATGTATTCATCAATATAGACAAATTACATATCTTACATTTGTATAGTTTTACAGTCACATCAACCAAACGGCGCTATCGAGGATACAATAAAGCTGAGCCAACCATGATCCCCCTTGTTAGTCATTCAAAAACAAATATTAATCTTACACTGGAGAACAATATGCTTGAAATTAGTTCCTGAAACATTCTGCTCTTCCGTTGTATCTTTCTGTTTCGTTGGTGTGTGTGTGTGTGTATGTATGTGAATGTGTGTGTGTGTGGGTGTGTGCATCAAGGTGATAGATCCTGTCTAACCAGTCTGACAGCAATACACTTCTCTTGTTTCAACGGTTGTTTCCCACCACCAGCTCTCTATATCTTGTGTCTGAATTTACTGGATACTCTAACGGTCCCGCCTTCGCCAAACACCCTAAAATGAAGCTGTTTGCTTGAATGTTAAACCCCACATCTGTTTTGCATGAAAAAACGACCTGTCACTCATGAGAACATTTGTGGGATTTCAAAAGATCAGAAAAACTGAAACATAGGCCTCCATAATGAAAAGCTATAGCCTTCTGAAGGTTATTTCCGGTATACTTCTGCGGGTTGGTGAACTATCAAGATCTACACTAAGATGAGAGTTTGGTGATATTTGGATAACCTTTCCGGTTAATAAAGCCCTGACAGATAAGCCACAGGAAAAGAGTAACCCTGGATATTCAGGTACACGCTCTCTTCACTACAAGCCGACACACGCCAGGTAGGCGGATGAAGAATGTGTCTGAACCACAGGCGCTGCGCTGATTGGCTGGGAGCGCTGTCTGTCATCCGGACGCGGCGGCCGCACCCATTGAGCGCAAACCAGTCGGGCTTGGATGGAAATTCGTTCCAGGCGGCTTCAGTTACATTTTACATTTAAGAGTACGACCACACACACACACACACACACTGAGGAATCAGTGAGTTTGTTTTAAAAGATGAACGCGTGGACAATGGAGAGGAGGATGTATACCTTGACTCTGCTGTCTCTGGGTGAGTTTACCTGCTGCAAATGATTTCCTCTGCCTTTCACCGAGCGGCCACACCTGTTCACGCTCCTTCAGGTGCTCGGACACTGAGCAGGCCAAAGCCACCTGTTTAGGCAGTCGATCCTTCTTGTTGTTTTTGTGGACAGCTCACTTTTTTTTTGTAAAATCTATAAATCGAGTAAAACTATTTAAAAGGTTAAGCAAACTCGCAAAAAAAATTGTAGAGCTCTTGACATTAGCATCACCGCATTTAAATAATCGAGGGGTTTGAGTTTCTAAATAAATCCAACAACAAAAAACATTAGGCTTGTTTAAAAATAAAGGGTGGGTCACATGGTACAACAACAGTAGGGCTTCACCTAAGGATTATTTTAGGCCCGGCCGACTGGGTAAAGCCACAGTGTGTGTGTGTGTGTGTGTGTGTGGGTGTGGGCGGGGGGGGGAGAAGTTGTTTGTGCAGATCTCAGGTGCGGAATCATTTACATTGAAGTCGCATCTAAAATCGTATATGTAGATATCGTTCTATAAAATTCCGTTGTCTAAATTGATAAATGTCAAGCACATACTGACTAAGACATATTGGACAATCTGGATTCATACAAATTCATGCATTTGGCAATGCCCTATTTTGTTAAAACTAATGATTGTCTTAATGTGATTATGTGTATCAACACGGTTTATCTGGAAATATGAATACATTTTGTTGAATTTCACACAACTGTGGTGTTTGTTTAGAAAGGGGAAACAACTCAGAAGCCATCTTTTCATTTGTAAAGTATTAAATTCACACAGCAGCATACAGAAGTTGTGTGTGTGTGTGAGAGAGATTTGGCCATATTAGCCCGATAGTTTTATAGGGCTAGGATATAAGTTATACATTGGAAGTGCAATATCAATATTTACTCTTTTTATAAATGATAGGGACTGGCAGCCAAATGATAACAATCGATGTTCTCTGTTTTCTGGCACAGTGCTGTCAGGTGTCGGTGCCCTCACCGTGAACATCCCCAAGAAGTTATACGAGTTTGCCAGGGGTGACAACATCACACTGCCCTGCACCTTTAAACTCAAAAATCCCCCCACGGAAAGGACCCTTTACATCATCTCATGGTCGGGCGAGGTTGAGGGCATCGACATTGAGGTCAGACGACAGCCGTGATTATGTGTGCTTGTGTGTACGATTCTCTAATCTATGAAGAGAACTGTCTTTTCTTCCTTATGTAATGTTGCTCTGATGCTCCTGTTGTCTTACAGCCCCTGATCCTCACTTATTATTCTCATCTTGGAACTACTGATGTCAGAAAGCATAGTGAAGGCCGTGCTTCACTGGATTTAGATCTTGCCAAGGGAAAGGCCGACTTGAAACTTACCTCCATCACAAAAAGGGACAATAAGGAGTTTGAGTGTCGCGTCCAGGTTCCAGGCGACGATGAGGGCAAGCCGTCCGACACCACGCGCCTGGTGGTGCTCGGTAACTTTTCATTTGTTTTCAGAGCAATATTCTGTGTTTCATAAGTTTCTATTTGAGAAGTTAAAGCTAACAAATATCATGTTTAGCATTTAAATGTGTTCTGATGTCAAGTTGTAGCTTCTAGCAATCAATTACAAAAAGATCTGTTCAGCTTAGAGGTAGATCATCAAAAGGTCGGTTCCTGTTTAAACACTTTTTATCAGCCGAACTGCGACAGCAAGTGACCATGGCATTGTTTTCTCTATGTGAGTCTGTGTGAGGCATCATGGCAAAACATGTACAGCAGGAACTACCACAGAGCAAGTTTGGAGCGCTTTGCCAGGTGTTGGTTATTCTATCTCTATCGCTAGTCGGAAAACTGCAGTCACAAAATGTTACAGGTGTGTGTGGTTCACATCCAATAGAGGATTGAGTCCAAAGATGGGAGCGGAAAGCCATAAGGTGTGTAGATGGGGAAGGGGACATTGACCCCACCACTGTACACCCCTGGCTCGAAGTGACGTTGTGACTGGTGTGAACCCATCGCAAGTTGGTCTAGTCTAGTGCCGCATCAACATGCTTCAACTCCCATTCTAAATTATGCAACAACATCTTAATGTCCTTACTCCCCAAAAAAATGTGTCATGTTCTTTTATTCACATTTATTGTTTTATTTAAATCCCAACTTTTTTATTTGTATTAGTGGCTCCATCTACACCCATCTGTGAGATCCAGGGAAAGACAGAATACGGCAAGAACATCAACCTGACCTGTGTGTCTGAGGAAGGCATGCCGACACCCATTTACTCGTGGAAAAGTCAAGATGTCAGGAACATGCCTCGCGTGGCCGACCCAAGAACCACCGACAGTAAGTGTTAGTTTCTGTGAGGACTATCGATCCTGCAAAATGTAAGTCAACTTTCAGTATTTGGAGGTTTACTTACCTTGCTACCTTACTTGATTTACACTAACATTTCCCAACTCTTACAGTTGGTTATGAATGATTTCAGTAAAATATGTAGCCTATAAAACACAAAATACACAACTTTCTCTTTGTCTCTTAGAGGGAGGCGTCCTGTCTCTCTACAACATCTCCAAAGATGCATCGGGATACTACACCTGCACCTCGTCAAACAAGATCCGCTCGGCTACCTGCAACATCACCCTCTCAGTCTTGCCACGTGAGATAAAGCAGCTTGTTACGACCAGTCTGGGAATGTCAAATTCCGGATGGATACTGAACATATTTTCAACAAAGCAGCATTATGGGTATCCTCGTGACCTTCCTCTTCATCAATTCTGCAGCTTCCATGAACATTGGCTCGACTGCAGGAATCATCGGTGGAGTCGTCGCCGCGTTGGTCGTACTCATTATCGTCATCTATTGCTGCTGCTGCCGGAAGAAGAAGAAGGAGGAGGAGGAGAAGATCACCATGGGGTAAGCTTTGGGCTATTGTCCATCAAGACACTGACTATTAGAAGGTTTTATTCACAAGGTGAAAACAAAGTCAAAGAGAACTAATCAAAGTCGCATGGTCAATTGTAGCTCTGAAAAGATCTGTAATAAAAAAATGGTTCAGGTGTTTGAAAGGAAGCAAAGGATGCCGAGCATCCAGAATGGCCAATTTGTACTTGTGAAGCAAAAAGTCTAAATATAATTTTCAAAGATGTCGGCATGTGACTGTATTAAATAAATCACCAGGACAACGCGTCCTTCATTCCAGCCGACATAAACGAATGATAAAGTTGCAGTTTTAGCCAATGTTTTATCTCTGATCATTAGATACAGCCTGTGTTTCTTGTGTTTCTATAGAGCTGAGCCGAAGACCGATTTTATTCCTCTCGCTATCAAAAACGCAAAACGCCTTCCCACTGCGTCATCTGACTGTTCTATGTTCTCTTTCCAGAGCTCGTGAGGACGAGTACAGCGACAAACAGCCGATTAGAAATGGAGAGAGTCGCCTCGCTGATGGACAAGAGGACGACCGGGCTCGTGAGGACTCCAGTTTGAGGCGTCCCGCTGAAAGCGCTGAAGTCCACACGGGACGTAGTGAGCGTGACGACGACGACGACCGCCGCAGCGACTATGATGACCGCCGCAGCGACTATGACGACCGTCGCAGCGACTACACCGATCGCAGAAGCGACTACGACGACCGGCGCAGCGACGCCGACGACCGCCGCGAGAAGTACAGTGACCGCAATGAGCGCTACGACGACCGCCACGACGACCCCAGGGACCGTCGCAATGATGACGACCGCTATGACGAGCCCTATGATGATCGTGAGGACGGCAGACCACCTGTGCCAGTCAATAAGCCACTAGCGAAGGACTTCCGCGTCTAAAGCCGCCAACATGTAACGACCTCCATCTTCTGTTTCATCTTCATTGACTTTACCCCAATGGCAGCCAGTTACCTCCCACTCAAGGCGTGCCCTTTTTTTTGTTGGGACATAATTGGCTCAAACACCACAACTATGCTGTAATCAAGAGATGGCATACTTTATTTTTTTCTAGGTAAATTTTATGAGTCATGCATTCGAGGATTAGTTGAGGAAGAGCAGGGAACCCAGAATGGTGGCCACAAAGCCCATCTGATCCGTTTTATACAGGGAGTAGTCGTGGTGGGTGGGGTCACCAGGCACAGACTCGGGTAAAGGCCCGGGTCGACACAATGCAAGATCTGTATCTTTGTACCAAACTTGCGTTATGCAAAAATTTCAAAGAACCCCAGAGAAATATCTAGCTTTGAAATACAAAAATTAGGTGGTATCTTAGCTTTCAAATGTTAAATATGAATGTATGGCTTGGTTTATGTGTTTAATGGCTTCTGGTGGTGGGTTATTGTTTTTACTCAAAACATTTCTTTTTAAGGGAGTTACCGTCACATTAAAGGAAAGGGCTCCCGTTTTGTATCATCATTTGCCCTTCATGGGATTCATTCTGTCGAATCGAGTTTCTGTCCTTGTATAGAAACAGACATTGAGACCGATGTGGATGTCCTCTTCTATTTCATGCTTTCAGTTCTCTTTTTCAATGATATAGAAACTAACTAGAAAGTCCTCTGTTTGTGTGGCTGTATAGTGTCACCACTTCTCTCTCTCCTTTTTAAAACATTGCAAAAGTAAATAACAATCTGTATATGTCTAAACTTTGATCATATATATGGTATATAACCACCTTTAACCATGTCACTGTCAAATATGTTTTTATTATGTTAAATTTGAGAATTGTTTTTACTGGAATTAAATGAAATTGCTAATATTTTTATCTCGGCAACGGTAATGTTACCAGTTTCAAATTGGGATTTGTGTCATGAAACATGTTGCGATTTAATCCATTCATGAAAATGCTTTAAAAATAAAGCTACAATAAAATCAACCACTTCTTGGATCTGTTAGAATCCTGAACACAAGATGGCGACCTTACACTTCCCAGACAAATAGATTGTCTTATGATCACATGAAATTCATACTACACGCGGGGCAAAAGGTGTAAGTAATATCAGAAGTTTATTAATTATTATTATCCTCTTAAACCTTTACTTTACTAATTGTTTCGTTAAAAAGGGGCTCCGCCTCCATCACAGCCACCATCCATTGTCTGAAACGAGTGTTGCTTCTTCCAAATCTGTTGTGTAAAGTTACACAACTAAGCAACTACTAACGGATGTGGGGTCATTTAGCCTTCAAAATAAAATTATAAAATACATTAAAAAAACAGCTGTCATTATTTTAAGCTTATCTGTGTGTTATTTGTATTTTTTGTTTTTATGCATGGATAAAGCCAACTCTAGACATTTTACTGTACTCATATTCCAAAAGTTAGGACTAGAACTGATTGATAATATTGGCCCCACATGAGAGTATATGTTTGATAATACAAATGTATTCCAACGTCAGAATTCCAACCCAATTTTTTTTATCTCAAAACGACAAAGGTAAAACATAAGTGGCTGTACAAGTTTATTATTAGGCAGTTTTTATATATCAAGTATAACAAAACTATTTACAATAAAAAAATCACAAAACACATTATGTCCCTCGTCTCGGATGAGAAAAGAAACACCCACAAAATATTCCCTTTGGGGGAGAAAGATTACAGTTTGACTGTGAACTGAGGTGGGCTGAAGTCCGGTCGGGGTTTTCCTTGCGCAAAGCAAAGCCTCTCATATTTCTTTTGGAGGGAGCTGTGAGTGTTAAGCAGCTCACGATAGTCAAAATTAATGTCTCTGTGTCTACTCCCTAGATCTGTGTATTCCTGTTGCAGGTGGTGCAGAGCCTTTGTATTCTCATCCAGGGCATTTCTCTGCTGGTTGAGCCGGAGCTGAGTGTCACTGATGTGTCTGAGCTGAATGCTTGACTCCCCCAGATGTTGTCCTTGCAGCCTGGAGATGTCGTCCTGGGCTTTCTGTAGAGCCACGGCCAGTGTCTGCTTCACCTCCAGGGTTTCAATCTGACGAATCAAAGCTTCCTTGAGCTCGATGCGCTGCTTCTCACACCTGGCCCTTTCTGTGTCAAGAGCAGATGCGATCAGGTCGCCCCGATGCT
Source organism: Pseudoliparis swirei (assembly GCF_029220125.1). Lineage (NCBI taxonomy): Eukaryota > Metazoa > Chordata > Actinopteri > Perciformes > Liparidae > Pseudoliparis > Pseudoliparis swirei. Next base: position 18,444,328 of record NC_079391.1, on the reverse strand, counting down.
GCAACTCTGTGAATGTTGTCCTCTCCGGTTTTAAGGCCTCTTCGAGTTCTGCCCCTTTTATCTGGTCCTGTTTTAAGGCATCTTCAAGATCTGCCTGCCTTGTCTTGCTCTCTGACTGCTGTTCCTTGAGCCTGTCTACAGCGCACTGGAGCTTAGTGATGGTGATGTGGTTCTCAGAGATGGTATCATTTTTCTTTGACGTCATCTCTTCATGGCGCTCAAAGAGAGAGAAGTGTTTAGATCTGATGATATCATATTCGATCTCCATGATGTGGAATTTAGCCCTGACGTCTGCCTTCTCCACCTTTAAAGTCTGCATGTTGTACATCAGACTCTCTGAGCCTGCAGATGCGTCTCTCAGCTGGTTACTTAGACGTTCCACTAAAGCCTGCTTTTCCGAGATCATCAGATCAAAGCGCTTCTTCTCACTTCTGAGGGAAGACCTTAAGAATTTCCCGCTGATTAGGCTCTTTCCCAAAGCCAGAGTCCTCTGAGAGAGCTCCTTCTCTTGGATCTGGATCTCTTTGAACGCTCCAAAGGACCGATCCTTCTCCTTCTCAATGATCTCCCCATGTCTGCTGCAAGCTTCTCGGTCGTCCTGAAGCTGCTTTCCATGAAGCTGGCTCTCATTTAGCACAGCCGCAAGTTCACTTTGCAGCCTTTTGTTCTCAGAGGTGAGTAGTTGGTTCTCACGAGTCACATGGTCCAGTTCTTCCGCTTCCTTCAGCTGCTGGGAGATGGCAGCCTCATAGTCCCTCTGGAGTGAATACTTTTTGGTTCGTTCCTCGTTGAGGTCTGAGGCCCACTGGTTCACCTTCTCCTGCAGTGTGGACACAATGGTATCCTTGGCTTCAATGTCGCTTTGAAGTTTCTGTACGTTGAAGTGCAGGGATTGTATTGCATCGTCTTTTTCCAGACTTCCCCCCTGCTGCTCGATGAGGCTGTCCTTCAGTGTCTTGACTTGGGCACAATTCACCAGCTGACGCTCAGCTGAATCTTTTTCGTGTTGATAAGAGGACGCTTCCAGATCCTTCTGGAGTTTCTCAATCAACTTCTTGTCCTGTTTGATCTCTGCGATCATTGCGGCGGTTGCGTCTTTCACCTTTGCCTTGTGCCTCTGCTGATCTTTCTGGGACTTCTTGAGATCATCCACTTGGACCTTCAAGTACTCCACCTCAACACGAAGGCTGTTTTTTTCAGCCTGATTCTTCTTCAGAGTTGTTGCTAAAGCTTTGTTTACCCTTCGTTCCTGCTTCAGGGAAGCTTTGTGTTGAGCTTTAGTGGCTTTTTCATTCTTTAAGGCACGTATTTACGTATTTGTAAAAATGTAAATTTTAATCTCAACACATTAATGATTAAAACTGTAGTTTTTCAATATCCCAGTACAAAGCCTCAACATCTGAATGTTTATGACCTCATTCTTTAAAAACTAAGGACAAGATATTACTCGCCACAAAGAAGAATCTAACTATTGCAGAACTTTCCTAGACAAAATAATTCCCCACTAAGCCCTCAATACAATATAAAGGTGCTGAGCTGGCAAATAATTAAAAGATCCTAACAACTGAAGCACAGGACCAACAGCTTTCCCTGAGGGGTGAAATGCCTCCTGTGACCAGCAGGAGGCGACAGCGGGACATTATCCACACAACGACGGTACCACTTGTTGATTTAGGTTCATCGTATTTTTTTAAATCCCACAGAAACCAGAGATAAAATATGTGCTGGTTTAGTTTAGTTTGCATGAGCTCAAGTTGAGGCCAGAAAGCTCTGGGTTAAAATCCTATCATTAAAACTCACAAAAAGGTCCCCTATTTTGAAAGAAGTCTTCTGATGTGTCTCTTAAAAAAATATTGTTGGCATTTGAAATGAATGTATTCTGTATCAAAGTTACGGACACGTCCACTGTCCCAGTTTTTGTGACACTGAGAGGTCACATGCACACGCGTCACCTAAAACTGTGATCCCAAGACTACAGTAGCCTCTCGCCTATACTCATTAACATATGAGCTCTCATTTAAATTTGTTGAATGCAGTATTTCTCTCCAGTCTATGCTAACTCGAACAGAGTAGACCTGGCTTCTGTGTTGACACAAACACATTTAAAACCTACTCATTTGGTACAGCTCAGAATCTACAGCTGCCTCTCCATTTTAATTCCCCCACCCCCTTCTTTTCCTGCATTTGGTCATTTATTTGAAATCTTTATTTAATTTAGAATAGTGGGGGAAATGATTTATAGATTATTTAATTGACGAGGTGTACCTGATGTCATGCTTGACTATTGAAATAACTTAACAAACTTAAACCACCATTTGCACTTTGGCAGATGCATTGTTCAATTAAAAAACTGAATGATTTACAAATACAGTTGCAGCTATTGTCTTTAGTGAACATCAATATTTTCCAGACCTTTCGATATCTTTGATATTTATACTCTGGTTGTAACAGAATTATTTGGATCACATTGACTTTAAAATATCACTTATCAACATGTGCTGCATGTAGTGACAAACCGTCCGTTTCCCCGCAGCTCTGCCGAGAGTTGTAGCACCTCGCGGCTCTCTCGCCCTCCACTACACTGTTTTCATTCATCCACTTCATTCACTGACAGCTGCTTTCATCCAGAACACTCTCACGCATGACCTGTACACCATGACAACCCTGCAGGCACGTGCACAGACATTTTGGGGGGCAGGTGCTCAAACCAAAAAAAAGGACACCCAATGCCACAAAAAGAATTCTGACAGAGTTGTAGCATAAGCAGCATTACACTGATGATGCAATACATCCTCGACCTGCGTCTCCTCTGGCAGCATCAGACCGCTAGCTTACATTTTCTTTATGAATAAAGATGAATTATTATATATAGCAACAGTACAAGCGTTCTGATTGGCTAATGGGTCGTCATGCCAGCCACGTATTGCCCTCCTCGCTGGTCTGATACGGATCAGTATTGCCCTCTTACGCCATTTTCAAAATGAGCGATATTGATCGACATCAACAGACATCCCTCTGAACAATACCAGAGGCCTTATGATTTTTTTTCAGTCTGGCCACGCAAATCCTAAACAAGCCCCTGTTAAATAGAACGGAATAAGAATGCACTCTCTCTCTCTCTCTCTCTTTTCTCTCTTCTCTCTCTTTCTTCTCTCTTCACTCTCTCTCCCTCTCTCTATTCTCTAAACATAACTAAAATCAGTAAACAGCTGCAAGGCTTTGAAATCACGGATTTCGTGAGTTTTTGTTTGTTTATTTTGTTAAGGAAACGTCGGACCAGTTGTGACGTCATGTTTTCAGCAGCGCTAATGTTGTGGTTGATTTATCACAAAACAACGTCAGGGGACAAACACCGTCATGACCTGTGTGTCTGATGCTGCGGGTCAGAGGAGAAGGAGGTGCAGCCGCTTGGTGGCGCGAGGAGACCTGCGCGGAGGAGGAAGTGGAGGAGGAGGAGGGAGGGGAGGGGGGGGGGGGCACGTGAGCTCGTGAGCGCCGCGGAGCATGTCAGGGCGAAGTTCTCAGATAAATGCCCCGTCGGATATTAAAACACATTTGGGGGGACTTGATGACAGAAGGAGTAACTTTTATTCTTAAAAAGTGGGCTCCAGCAAAAAGGACACTTTTCTCATCCAGGGCAAAACAGCTGGTGCTTGAGCACCACTAGGGCTCTATCTGTGCACGTGCCTGCAACCCTGTATCACAAAAATTACGTTCCCCCAGACCTAAAATGCAATTTGCAGTTACGTTTGACTGAAACGTATTTCTCTCCAAATTACGTTTGACTGAAACGTATTTCTCTCAAGATTACGTTTGTATTTGACGTATTATAATTACAAATACGTCTCTGATCAACGTATCTTTGCCGTTTGTTATCTCTCTTTTCTACAATGCTGTTATGAATTGTAGAAAGCGTCCTCTAGTCTTATTTATCATTATGTTATATGTTGTTTCGTCTGCGTATTATGACAGCAATAAGCGTTGTGCGTGAAGACTTACTGCTGGTGACTCTCCTTTATTTTCTTTCTTGAGGTGACAATACATTAATTAAAACTCGTACACTATCACCACCTTAACAGAGTTAGCCCCATACGGGTCAAATCAACTATTAAACTTGTTATAAAATGCGCATCTGTCCGTAATCTATACCATAAATTTCGCATTTTAACCTAAAAAAAAAAGTGCGCTTCCTTTTAACCCTTCAAAATAAAAGTCCGATTTGTCTGTTAAGCGGAAGTAGTATAAAACGTCTATATTTATTCAAATCATACAATATAAAAGGCATACATCAAAATCAATAAGGAAAATGCTAAACAGTCAAACAACTCAAAACAATAAACCCTTCATGGGGTTATTTACAGGCGTGTTTACTTCTCATCAAACAAAAAGAGCAGGTACCCGGAAAAATCTGGGAAATAATAATTTGGGAATTGTTAATAAAACATGATTTACCCTTCAACTTCCACTGATATGCATGCAAACTAATACATCGTTTCACACACACACACACACACACACACACACACACACACACACACACACACACACACACACACACACACACACAGGCAGAGACACACACATACTCACACACACAGACACACACTCTCATACGCACACACTCTTACACACGCACACACACACACACAGACAGACACTCAGACACACACATACAGACACTCACATACATACAAACACAGGCAGAATCACACACACGCACACACACACACACACACACACAGAAATACACATGCACACACACGTATACTCTGCAGACTGACCCTTGACCTCCCAATTGTCTCTCAGATATAACCCTACTGCTTTATATTTAATATATTATATCTACCTAAATATAATACTTTGAGGTCATGGGGGGAATCCCCTCCAAAACTTTCACAAGAGAAAATTGTCACCGTGCCAATAACCCTTGTACGATCCTTAAAACCAGTCTTTTAGTTAATTTTTCATACTTTCAATCAACTTAAAGATCTGGATTATTTTCAGATTCAAAGAGGGGCATCTGAATATGAATACCCTAGAGTTTTGGACCGATAGCTCTGAGTTAAGGGCCCCAAAAACAGGTCTTTTTTCTATCCATCTATCCATCTATCTATCTATCTACCATTTATCTGTCTGTATATACATCCATCTATCTGTATATATATATATATATATGTACTGTATATATACATATATACATATATATACATATATATACATATATATATATATATATGTCGGTGTCTGTCTGTCTACACATCATATATGTACGTTGTAGACTTACAATACTAAGAAGCATATTTGCCTTTTTTTAGAATACAAGCTGGTCCCCCCAAGTACGTTATTAGCACTTTAGACAGCAGAGAGGAAATAAGTGCAAATAATGCCTGACTACGCAATTAAATGTCCACTCTCTGCCTTCAATCCCATAAAGTCCATCAAGACGCACAACGTGCCTTTTTGTCAGGGTACAGAGCTGGATCAAATAAGTGCAAAGATAACTCTTGATTTATAATAAATCTAAAACCCAACATGTTCCCATTATTATGAGACGAGACGGTCATTATTGCTCAGAGCGTTGAATTCCAGGCAATGTTTGACAGTCACTTATGGGATGTAAAGACATATGGTTGCTTAGCACCTTCTAAAACTTAATTAGAGACACTGTATTGATTTTGTAGTGATTTTTATTTATGTCTTTTTTAATAAGTTTAGTTGCATATTATTATTTGTACAACTCGTTTAGTTGAATATTGGTTTTGGTTTTATTAGCATTTGATGGGAACTATGTTTGTGTCCTATGTTGCGCTGGGACGCATTTGGTTGCGACCATCTCAAAACGACATGTGCGTTAATATTTGTAAGAAGTTTATTAGTATTTCAAAGTGGACCCATTCCCTCTTGGTTGTGTGCAGCCAGTGAGGTACCGTCTTCATGTTTTATGTTCATGTTTTCGTCGCGCATATTCTGTCCAAACTGTTTTTATGTCATGTGAACGCTAACCTTTGTAAAATGTATTTGTACAGTTCGACGGTGGATTGAGACGCTGGTTGACTGAAGTGCGCATGAATCCAATAAATCCATCAGTAACCCAAGAACCCAGTAACCCAAAAATAGTCTTTCTTTGGCCTTTAACGTGCAGTCTGAGTTGGACTGAAAGAGAGAATTGAAGATTTCATTTTCTTTCTTTTTCTACCAAGGTTTAACGAAAATTGCCGAACATCTTGAGTCAGTTGATTTCTTTGCCATCCTTTTGTATGGCTTCCTCGTATGCTCTGCTTTTGTGTGCTTTAGTTATAGCTGTTATAACCATTTCACTGTTTTTGTATTCTTCTTGTTCAGCTATGCATGTGTTGTGTGTGCTGCCTTTTGCCAATGACCCCGATGGGATGAATATGTTTTCGACTGGCAAGAACCAAATAGCAGACTAAACACCTGTTCATCCTCTTGCTCAATGTGTGTCGTGAGACTGCAGCCCACAGCCAACATTGATTGTTTTTATGGACTGCTGTAATCAAAAGGCATTGAGCTGATGCTAATGTCAGTCTGGTAACATGTCCATACTGCTCATGTGCTGATATGAAGAGCTATCATGTTTACCATATTCTACCAATTCGTCTAAGCACGGTGACATTTGCTAAATAGCATTCGTCTTTCGTCTTGCAGGCATTCCACGATGAAGCCAATTATCGGACAAATTAACATGTTGACCAGAAGATGGCGGTAGATGACCAGTCAAAGGATCACCAAGGTTGTTACAAATCATCCGAAGGGGGCATGAATATGTGTGCAGTTATGTTACTATAAAAAATAATGACAATTTATCTAAAGTTTAAGTCATTAACCTTCATCCTCTGTGAACCATGTACATCTGTACAAACTAGTGGGTCAATCCATCAATCAGATGACGAGAGATGTCCCTGGATAAGAGAAAACGTGTTGGTGGCAGAACAAAATTCAGGAGAACACTGGAGTCATCAGGGCCATCTAAACCAAATTTTAGAACCAATACTTCAGAATGGACCAAAGTGGTGGCCCGACCAACCGACATTTAGATTACCTAAACGTGTTGGGCGCCTGCAGGTGTAACCATTAGTACGGCCTTCTCTTTAAAGGGTGTTGTGGGCTTTGTTCAGATCCAGCCATAACCAGGACCTATGCAGTCCTACGCACGAGCACTATGAGACACATGTTTTCACAAACTGACTGGTTGAATATAGCTGATCCCCTGTTGGGTCTACATCCTCCAATTACTCAGCGGGTTCCTGGTGATGCATATGGATCCTCAGCTGGCTCTGGATAATGGAACTTCACAGGCACCAGAGAGGACTATGGACCGAAAGGGACGTGCTTTCATTGAATGAGGTATAAAAGGTGTCACCGTGTCCAGAGCCATTGTGTGGAGGAAAGATAGAACTACCAGGAGCACAAGAGTCAGAATTGGTTTTATAGGGGAGAAGAAAGAAGGGGCCGAGGGACAGAAAAACGTCTCCCCCCCTGTTTGAATGTATGGGTATGTATACACAGGTGCGTATATGGTGGAAAAAACATCGATCATCTTTTAAATATTTTCCATCCTTCTGCCTTCTTAAAGATACAATAAAATGCATTAGTTCCACAATGAAAAGGTTATTCTTGAACCACAAAATGTGACGTACCAAGCTCATGAACGCTCTCGCTCTCTGACTTTCTTCCTATAATCTTTCAGCACAAGGACAGTTTAATTATCTCCCCCTGCCTGAAAAGGGGTAAATCTCTAAATTTCACATCTAAACCTCTTATAAGAAAAAGAAAGTTGACAGACACCTTTGGACTATGGTTACGATAATGACATGAATGGGTTAATTAAGTTTGCTAACCGGAAAACGCTTCTATGTGTCGTTATATGGACCAACAACGTATTCTGTATCATAATTTGAGGACTTGGAAGAAATGCAGGAGTTACTAATGACACATTATGGCGTTCTCCTGTTGAATGTAACCAACTGTGTCTTTTTTACAAGAAGTAAACATGGTTTAATGGTTCAATTAGTGAGCCGAGGCACATTTGTGTTAACTTTGATCACCAGATACACTCTAAAAAAAAAAAATTTGAGTCAACTTAAAAAAGTGAGGCAACCAGCTGCAAAGCCTTTTTGAGTTCACTCAACTAAGGGCTAATGTGTTGTGTCAACTTATGATAAGAAGTTCACTCAAAGTGATATCTTAAGTTTGTCAAACGTAACATTACTATTCAGACGTAATTATGTATTTAAGTTAACACGACTTAAAATATTGCATTTGATAGTTACATCTACTCATGTACTTAAGTTCAGAACACTTAAAATATTAAATTGGAGAAACTTTAAATTGTGTGTTCTTGTAGATTAAAAACATACATCAACAGCACTTAACATTTTTTGTTGAGAAATGTTTTGTTGAGAGAACTTACTTTTAACTTAAAATGTTTTGTTGAGAGAACTTACTTTTAACTTAAAATGTTAAAAAGTTGTGCTGGATGTATACGGCATTCTGCAGAAACACTTAAGGTGGCATGGACCGGCGCGAAAAATCTCATGCAGAAGTGCACATGCGCAGTGGTAGACGGATATTCTTCTCTCTTCTTCTTCTTCTTCTGCTTTTACGGCGGTTGGCGGTTTTTTCTCTCTCTCTCTCTCTTTATTGAACATTTATTGTGAACAGACAGACATTCAGCAGGTTAAGATTAAGATTTAGGTATAAAAAGTAGACGTCAATCAAATGAAATCTGAAAAACTAAGGTATCTAAATATAATAAACAAACAATGGTATCAAAAACCAATGTATTTTAAACAGGGGCTAAAGAAAATATTTTTATATTATTTTATTATTTAAAATATAAGATTAAAGTAGTATATATATTATACATATGTATTTACATATATATATGTATTTATATATGTATTTGTATATATATATATACACATATGTGTGTGTGTTTACTGACATACACTACCGTTCAAAAGTTTGGGATCACTTAGAAATGTCCTTATTTATCAAAGAAAAGCACTGTTTTTTTCAATGAAGATAACATTAAATCAATCAGAAATACACTCTATACATTGTTAATGTGGTAAATGACTATTCTAGGTGGAAACGTCTGGTTTCTAATGAAATATCTCCATAGGTGTATGGAGGCCCATTTCCAGCAACTATCACTCCAGTGTTCTAATGGTACATTAGTAATGTCGCATGAAGACAAGGGCCCGGTATGATTAGCTGCATCGCAGAGCACTTTCTGGAACTGGAACTGGTAGATGGTTCTTGTGAAGTACCTGTGTTCACAACCAGCGGCGCACACACACTTAGATCTCTCTCATGGCTCAAAGTAAAGCATGTCCTTGTGCAGCCCTGCCCCCAACAGATTGACCTTCCCATATAAGTAAACTGCATTCCCTTCTAATCAACTAACTAACTACTTGATTAAGTGTATGCCAACACAATTACTTGGTTAGGTTAAGTCAAGGATCATGGTTTGGCTTACATTTTTATTTGTGTTACTTCATTTAAATTACGAATGTAAATTAAAATAGTTCACTTCTGGTTTCATGCTGGACATGAGCAGCGACCTCATGGGTGAAAGTAAATACTTGTTCCAGTCAAAAACAAACATAGACCAGGAGAAAATAGGTTTCAACTGAAGCGTTCTTGACAATGCAGTTTTGTTGTATGGGAATGCAACTTGTAGGAGGCCAGGCTACTTTTCACTCCACTGACAGATGTCAGGTGTTCACTCTCTGCCTCCAGCTTTGGTTGGTTAGTGAGAACCCGAGTGATGAGGTCATAAATAATCTAAAATAAACTATAAACAGGTGTCATTACATCGTAATTTAGTCTGTAAATGTAGCTTTACAGTAAGTGGCTTTTCAGGGGAAGCAAGCAGGTTGGCAGGATTCTGGGAAAAACTGATCGGTAAAATAAAAAACTCGAAAGCAAAACACATTTATTTGAGTCAAGAATTTGAGAAGAAAACACAGCTGAAGTTTATCAGAAAATAGCAAAACATATTTTAAAAGAGCTTGATTTAAGAAACATTAGAAAACTGTTCTGCACCAAAATGTTTCCTTGAAATAAAACATAAATAAAAAAACATTTAAAATTGATATTAAGAAACAAAACACTGACAGAACCCTCGTGAACTGATTTTAAGGTTCAGAGTGGCTGAAGATTATTCTCATTATTTTATGACTTATCAGTATGCTTTTATGTCACGGAGGCAGAGCCTCACAGCAGGAGTGTCACCTGATGAAAGAGTAGTCTCCAGATACATGGAACAGAGCCGGTGGGTCGCAGTAGGTCTCGTCTCTCGGCACCGGCTCCACCACCCCCACCAGCTCCCTCCTGTCATGACCACAGAGAGTCAGCACTGACGCCGGCCCGAGCTGGAGCCAAGCAGCCCCGAGGTCACACAACATGAAAAGCGACAGCACTTGCCTGCTTTGTGTCTACCTCAGATTTCATCATGGCCATATTTTGATTAAAGATTAATACAACTGGAATGCATGCCCCCCCCCCTTGATGCTTGCTTTTTACCATCCCAGCATCTCAATCATCATCTCATTTTCCTGCCTGCCACCCCCACTCCCACCCCTCCTGTCCCTCCTCCAGCGGTGGGCCACAGCATGTAGACGATGGTGAGAGCAACAATAAACAGATCGTGCGAGGCAAAGGCACACAAAACAAAAACAAAACACGAAAAGGAAAGAAAGAAGGGAAAAGAGAACTGGTCAGAACACTCTTCTCACTTCAGAAAAACTTGATATGTGCAGAAATGTGCAGAGAAATATTTGTTTCTTTGAAACACAAAGTTTTCAGCCAAAGTTCTGTGTTTGATGTTTGATTTTACGTTTTTTACGTTGACACCAGAGGAGGACGCACCAGTGTATACACCAGTGGTGGTGGTGGGTGGATTAACTGGTTTCACTGCAGCAGACACAGTGAATGCAGGTGTGTGACGACAGTGTCTCTGGGTGGGGCCGGGCTGAAAGCTATTTTTAACAAATGCCAAATGAGGGCAGGCAACAGAGAGACATTAGTAGTCATACTCTCAGTTCTTCAACCCGTTTTATTTCCGGAAAAAACGTCATATTGGTGATTTCTATGACTTTTAGGCCAGGTAAATTTTCCTGGGTTAACAGAATATTTACAGATTTTCAAGTTTTTTTGCCACTTGCGGTGTAGTGTAACACTGACATACTATCGAAATTATTTTTTTTAAAGGTAACAAACTTGAGCAGACCTTTGAAGCTGAGTCTTGAAGAATGTTCTGTTTGTCCAACATTCACTTTTGCTCTGTTTTTGCCACAAAGTTCCGAAGGTTTTTTCGCGGTTCAGTGCTTACCCTTTTGTCCATAATTGTATCTGTCTGTCTGCTTACACAAACTACACTGTTATTGTCTAGAAACTGCTGAAGTTATCCTTTCTCAATAATTTTTTGTTTCCAAACAGTTTCCAGAGTATCACCACCACCTCCTGGCTGCAGATTGTCATGTAGCCCAGAACAACAACACCGACTCATCAGATTTGTGATCTGGCCAACAGAGCGTGTGCATGTGCAAATGGAAGTGTCTTAAATTCCATCTGGGCAGATACACATTTCATCCATTGTTATCACAAAAGCATTGATTAATAAAGCAGCGTTTGAAGCAACGCTGCTTTGGTTTGATAATTGTCCGCGTTATCTTCAATTAACAGTAGGCTACCATTGTCATAAATGAAGTCAGCGGGCAGGAGACCCAGGCTCTGCAGGTGTTTGGGCGTTGCAGCAGAGAGGGACATGATTTCTCCGACAGCCTCGTGGAAACCCTCGTTGGCTCCGTCCCTCAGGAGGTAGGACAGGTTACGGTAAGCCATCTGGTACTGGTTGTGACCCATCTCATGGTGCACTGTGAGGAAGTCGCCCATGTTGACCTTGGTGCACATTTTGATCCTGAAGACATCACATGCCGTTATAACGTGGGGATGGAGGCGTGGCATGATGCCATATGAGATACACTGTACCAATAAAAGAATGTGTGCAATCACAGTTTCTGATGAGTCAGATGCTGAAGGCCAATTGGTTTTGACTTAGAGACTTTAGTTATCTTTATCAGCAGGAAAGAATGACTCAGGGATTAATATACATTATTATTCCAGCATGTTTATAGCTCTCATGTAATGATCTATAATTAAATAAGTCTTCAAATGGCAGCACATAAAATCCATTTACATCTTTTTTTACACAGAGCTGCTTGTGTTAAGGTCAACTGTCCCAATTGTAAGCTTTTTGAACGTGAACATGAATCTCTTAATGTGTGCATGTGTGTGGGTCTCGCTACCGAAAGTCCTCTCTGTTGCCCATGTCCCAGGCGGTGGGGTGACAGACCACCTTGCGTCCGTCGTCAGCAGTGGTGTAGTGGGCGTTGGACGCAGGGGTACGCCGTACCCCCACTTATTTGGAGCGTGATTTTTTTTTTTTTTTTTTTAATAGTCTAATAAATATAAAAATCATTGCCAGTGTTATCAGTTGCAAGTGTGTATGTGTTGTCATAATGACAACATAATACATTTCACAGTAATTATAATAAAAAATAAAAACTATTTCTATTATGATTCGTCATCACGCTCGTGATGCAAAAAGCAGACGGCGCTGCGCCAGAGTCCTGCAAAAACAGCGATTCCGTGTGGTATTTTTTCAACAAAAACGTTTCGGGATTATGAAACCAAATAAATGCACGATTGTTGCATAACAATATGATAACGTTCCGTTTTTAATAACTCACGTTTTTGGGAGGGGCGGATGACCATCTAATTATTAATATATATGTGTCTACATACTGTACGTGAATATAATTAAATGGAATGAACGGCATAATTTATGCCTGGCCTGGTGGCGCTCTTTCAGCATCTGGACAGCTCCTCAAACTTTGATGTGATGACAGTGTCAATGTCACTGACACACCCCCAGCTCGCGATTCTGCCGCGTTCTTTGCACGACTTCTTTTCTAAAAAGAATTTAATTCAGAAGAAGAAAGAGGCTAGCAGCACCGAAGCAGCTACAAGTGAAGCTGCTACTACATCACCAGAAGAGCCGCCTGAAGACGTGGATAATGCTAGCAACGTTAACTGCGCTAGCAACGTTCCCCTGGCTAGCTCTAGCTCAAGCTCACCTTTCCCAGATATATGGACGGAGGAGATGTGGCGGAGGAAACAAGACGCATACCCATGGATAGATTGCAAAGCTGGAAAACTGGGCTGCAAAGTGTGTACATCAATTTCGGATTTATCCGTTTTCAAAACACAAGGATCAAGATTGGCGGATGAATGGCGTTCCTACACCGTCACTTACAGTGGAAAAGACAAGAGCGGAATGTTAACGTCCCTCAGAAAAAAGAATGAATGAATGATTTCAACGGTGAGTAACACGGATTTTTTGCAGCAACTAAAGTAGGACTAGGCATACCGGTGGTTTCTGTAGACCTGTCTGCCCGTTTTGTGATTGCACTGCACGCGTGCGCACTTATGTGGCATTGTTTGGGATGACCTAATTAAAATAGCGTCCCCCCAGTAAAAAAATCCCCACTACACCACTGGTCGTCAGGCTTCACCAGCATAGAGTCCTTCCAGAAGTTTGGGAACATCTTGTACAGGCCCACAGACATGAAGAACTTCTCTGCTTCATTTAAAAGCTGCAGCTCAGTCCAGCCCTGAAAGTCAAATTGACATTTGATGAAAGATATATTTTCTAGGGCTGTCAGCGTTAACGCGTTAATCTATGCGATTAATTTGGCCGCGTTAACGCACTAAAATATTTTAACGCAATTAACGCAAATTGTTTTTTTTGTTTTGTTTTTTTAAAACCGCGGCAGTACGGTTTGACACTGTTTCCGTTTTTAAAACAATCATTTCTCCGCGAAAATAAGGAGTAGAAATCAGTTTAACTCGTGGATGAATCAGTCGGGTCTCCCCCTCTGACACACAGAGGAACGGAGGGCGACGTGTCGGGTGACGCGGCGCGGAAAGAACGCGACACACGAAACCTTCAACGTGATTGGTCAATCCGTTTGTCTATCAACATTTCGGGGGAAAAAAACCCAATGAACACTCAGTAAATCACAAAGGACCTCCCACCTCACAGGTTAGGCTCATTTAGCAGCCTGTCAGTCAGAGAACCAGAGGACACGGCGCGAGGACAATGAGGCTCATTTCAGAGCTGAGATTGTTCTGGAATGTTTGATGTATAACACGTGGGGGTGTGTCACATGCAAAAGACTTTAAACGGTGAATTTAATTTATTTTGTAAAATGTATGAAATGCCCCCAGCCTCCAGAGGGTTAACGTGACATATGTGAATGTCAGTCAGTTACCAAGGCCACTGGTTCTGCTGCTGTTCAATGTTAAAGATGACAGGACCAATGGGGTCTCAATATACCTCTTTTTTTTACTAATCTGATGTTTCACTGAAGAAACAATTTATCATCCACGATATTAATTACCTCGCTGGCACTGTATATGTAGGAGCCTCTTTGAAAACACAGCTCTGTGTGAAGTTTTGTCTTTAAAAAGAAGGGAAACACTTTTAACCCTTGTGTTGCCTTCGGTCATTTTGACCCGATTAAATATTTAACCCTCCCCCCGCCTTTGGGTCATTTTGACCCGATTCAATGTTTCACCCTCCTGTTACCTTTATATTTACTAACATATTTTACCCGTTGGGTTCAATTTGACGCCAGCAATTAAAACCTCCAGAAAATTATTAGAATTAATATTGTTTTCCAAGTTTAAGTGTGAGGCACTTTATGTTTGTTTGTTGAGTACCGAAAGAACACCGACATTAAACATTGAATGGGGTCAAATTAACCCGAAGGCGGCAGGAGGGTGTAATATTGATTCGGGTCAAAATGACCCGAAGGCAACACAAGGGTTAAACGGTGAATTTAATCTTTTTTGTAAAATGTATAAAATGAGCCCAGCCTTCAGAGGGTTAACGTGACATATTTGAATGTCAGTCAGTTACCAAGGCCACTGGTTCTGCTGCTGTTCAGTGTTAAAGATGACAGGACCAATGGGGTCTCAATATACTTTTTTTTTTACTAATCTGATGTTTCACTGAAGAAACAATTTATCATCCACGATATTAAATACCTCGCTGGCACTGTATATGTAGGAGCCTCTTTGAAAACACAGCTCTGTGTGAAGTTTTGTCTTTAAAAAGAATGAACTTTTAACTTTTAACTTTTAATTGCGATTAATCGCGATTAATCGCGATTAATTAATCGCAATTTCTAAATGTGCGATTAATTAGTTAAATTTTTTTAATCGATTGACAGCCCTAATATTTTCCAATAGAGGATGTTAGTGTCTTGTTGGTTTTAATATCTCTATCCCTGCATGCGCTTATAAGAGATACATTTTAACAACACAGAATATCAACTAAGCTCGACTGAACCTTCTCCAGCATGATTTGGCTGACATCAATATCTGTTTTTTTCCGGGTAGGGGACTGACAGATGGTACAGGTTGGTCCAGAATCTTCCCCACATGTCACCTGAACAATCAACAACACACACGGTAATTATTTCTAACTGCAAGTTATCGAAGGAGACACTGAGCTATTCCTCCAACAGTAGACCAGTGCATTTCAGTTAAACACCAAATATGGCCAAGATAATCCAAATAACTATTTATTTCGGCCATATATAGTACATGCGCAGTGGCCTTAGTTACCTCAGCAGATGCCCAAACCACTATATTAAGTTTTCTCAACTTAACATTTTAAGTGGATTCCACTCTTTATTAATGAAATTGACATTTTGAGTTCGTGCAACTTTTTTCAAAGGCATTTGTTGACTCAACTTAAAAAAATGTGTTAGGACAACAAATTTGAAGTTTGGCTTTTTAGAGTGTAGCTGTTTCCCCCTGTTCCCAGTCTTTGTGCTAAGCTAATCAGCTGCCTGTTCTTTATATTAGACATATTTTAGAGTAGTATTGATCTTCTCATCCAACTCCCTGCCAGAAAACAAATACGCATATTCAAAAATGTTGAACTTTAAGTGCTTGGTTGGAACTTAATTTGTTTCTTGCACATTCTACCCATGAATATATATGTTTTATTTGTATAATGTGTTCGAGGTTGAGTGCATGTATTCATCAATATAAACAAATTACATATCTTACATTTGTATAGTTTTACAGTCACATCAACCAAACGGCGCTATCGAGGATACAATAAAGCTGAGCCAACCATGAACCCCCTTGTTAGTCATTCAACAACAAATATTAATCTTACACTGGAGAACAATATGCTTGAAATGAGTTCCTGAAACATTGTAATCTTCCGTTGTATCTTTCTGTTTCGTTGGTGTGTGTGTGTATGTATGTGAATGTGTGTGTGTGTGGGTGTGTGCATCAAGGTGATAGATCCTGTCTAACCAGTCTGACAGCAATACACTTCTCTTGTTTCAACGGTTGTTTCCCACCACCAGCTCTCTATATCTTGTGTCTGAATTTACTGGATACTCTAACGGTCCCGCCTTCGCCAAACACCCTAAAATGAAGCTGTTTGCTTGAATGTTAAACCCCACATCTGTTTTGCATGAAAAAACGACCTGTCACTCATGAGAACATTTGTGGGATTTCAAAAGATCAGAAAAACTGAAACATAGGCCTCCATAATGAAACGCTATAGCCTTCTGAAGGTTATTTCCGGTATACTTCTGCGGGTTGGTGAACTATCAAGATCTACACTAAGATGAGAGTTTGGTGATATTTGGATAACCTTTCCGGTTAATAAAGCCCTGACAGATAAGCCACAGGAAAAGAGTAACTGGATATTCAGGTACACGCTCTCTTCACAACAAGCCGACACACGCCAGGTAGGCGGATGAAGAATGTGTCTGAACCACAGGCGCTGCGCTGATTGGCTGGGAGCGCTGTCTGTCATCCGGACGCGGCGGCCGCACCCATTGAGCGCAAACCAGTTGGGCTTGGATGGAAATTCGTTCCAGGCGGCTTCAGTTACATTTTACATTTAAGAGTCACACACACACACACTGAGGAATCAGTGAGTTTGTTTTAAAAGATGAACGCGTGGACAATGGAGAGGAGGATGTATACCTTGACTCTGCTGTCTCTGGGTGAGTTTACCTGCTGCAAATGATTTCCTCTGCCTTTCACCGAGCGGCCACACCTGTTCACGCTCCTTCAGGTGCTCGGACACTGAGCAGGCCAAAGCCACCTGTTTAGGCAGTCGATCCTTCTTGTTGTTTTTGTGGACAGCTCACTTTTTTTTTGTAAAATCTATAAATCGAGTAAAACTATTTAAAAGGTTAAGCAAACTCGCAAAAAAAAATTGTAGAGCTCTTGACATTAGCATCACCGCATTTAAATAATCGAGGGGTTTGAGTTTCTAAATAAATCCAACAACAAAAAACATTAGGCTTGTTTAAAAATAAAGGGTGGGTCACATGGTACAACAACAGTAGGGCTTCACCTAAGGATTATTTTAGGCCCGGCCGACTGGGTAAGGCCACAGTGCGTGTGTGTGTGTGTGTGTGTGTGTGTGTGTGTGTGTGTGTGTGTGTGTGTGTGTGTGTGTGGGCGGGGGGGGGGGGGGGGAGAAGTTGTTTGTGCAGATCTCAGGTGCGGTATCATTTACATTGAAGTCACATCTAAAATCGTATATGTAGATATCGTTCTATAAAATTCCGTTGTCTAAATTGATAAATGTCAAGCACATACTGACTTAGACATATTGGACAATCTGGATTCATACAAATTCATACATTTGGCAATGCCCTATTTTGTTTAAACTAATGATGGTCTTAATGTGATTATGTGTATCAACACGGTTTATCTGGAAATATGAATACATTTTGTTTAATTTCACTTACAACTGTGGTGTTTGTTTAGAAAGGGGAAACAACTCAGAAGCCATCTTTTCATTTGTAAAGTATTAAATTCACACAGCAGCTGTGTGTGTGTGTGTGTGTGTGTGTGTGTGCGTGCGTGTGTGCGTGCGTGTGTGTGTGTGTGTGTGCGTGTGTGTGTGTGTGTGTGTGTGCGTGTGCGTGTGCGCGTGCGCGTGTGTGTGTGTAGGTGTGTGAGATTTGGCCATATTAGCCCTATAGTTTTATAGGGCTAGGATATAAGTTATACATTGGAAGTGCAATATCAATATTTACTCTTTTTATAAATGATAGGGACTGGCAGCCAAATGATAACAATCGATGTTCTCTGTTTTCTGGCACAGTGCTGTCAGGTGTCGGTGCCCTCACCGTGAACATCCCGAAGAAGTTATACGAGTTTGCCAGGGGTGACAACATCACACTGCCCTGCACCTTTACACTCAAAAATCCCCCCACGGAAAAGACCCTTTACATCATCTCATGGTCGGGCGAGGTTGAGGGCAGCGACACTGAGGTCAGACGACAGCCGTGATTATGTGTGCTTGTGTGTACGATTCTCTAATCTATGAAGAGAACTGTCTTTTCTTCCTCATGTAATGTTGCTCTGATGCTCCTGTTGTCTTACAGACCCTGATCCTCACTTATTATTCTCATCTTGGAATTACTGACGTCACAAAGCATAATGAAGGCCGCGTTTCACTGGATTTTGATGTTGCCAAGAGAAAGGCCGACTTGAAAATTACCTCCATCACAAAAAGGGACAATAAGGAGTTTGAGTGTCGCGTCCAGGTTCCAGGCGACGATGAGGGCAAGCCGTCCGACACCACGCGCCTGGTGGTGCTCGGTAACTTTTCATTTGTTTTCAGAGCAATATTCTGTGTTTCATAAGTTTCTATTTGAGAAGTTAAAGCTAACAAATATCATGTTTAGCATTTAAATGTGTTCTGATGTCAAGTTGTAGCTTCTAGCAATCAATTACAAAAAGATCTGTTCAGCTTAGAGGTAGATCATCAAAAGGTCGGTTCCTGTTTAAACACTTTTTATCAGCCGAACTGCGACAGCAAGTGACCATGGCATTGTTTTCTCTATGTGAGTCTGTGTGAGGCATCATGGCAAAACATGTACAGCAGGAACTACCACAGAGCAAGTTTGGAGCGCTTTGCCAGGTGTTGGTTATTCTATCTCTATCGCTAGTCGGAAAACTGCAGTCACAAAATGTTACAGGTATGTGTGGTTCACATCCAATAGAGGATTGAGTCCAAAGATGGGAGTGGAAAGCCGTAAGGTGTGTAGATGGGGAAGGGGACATTGACCCCACCACTGTACACCCCTGGCTCGAAGTGACGTTGTGACTGGTGTGAACCCATCGCAAGTTGGTCTAGTCTAGTGCCGCATCAACATGCTTCAACTCCCATTCTAAATTATGCAACAACATCTTCATGTCCTTACTCCCAAAAAAAATGTGTCATGTTCTTTTATTCACATTTATTGTTTTATTTAAATCCCAACTTTTTTTATTTGTATTAGTGGCTCCATCTACACCCATCTGTGAGATCCAGGGAAAGACAGAATACGGCAAGAACATCAACCTGACCTGTGTGTCTGAGGAAGGCATGCCGACACCCATTTACTCGTGGAAAAGTCAAGATGTCAGGAACATGCCTCGCGTGGCCGACCCAAGAACCACCGACAGTAAGTGTTAGTTTCTGTGAGGACTATCGATCCTGCAAAATGTAAGTCAACTTTCAGTATTTGGAGGTTTACTTACCTTGCTACCTTACTTGATTTACACTAACATTTCCCAACTCTTACAGTTGGTTATGAATGATTTCAGTCAAATATGTAGCCTATAAAACACAAAATACACAACTTTCTCTTTGTCTCTTAGAGGGAGGCGTCCTGTCTCTCTACAACATCTCCAAAGATGCATCGGGATACTACATCTGCACCTCGTCAAACAAGATCCGCTCGGCTACCTGCAACATCACCCTCTCAGTCATGCCACGTGAGATAAAGCAGCTTGTTACGACCAGTCTGGGAATGTCAAATTCCGGATGGATACTGAACATATTTTCAACAAAGCAGCATTATGGGTATCCTCGTGACCTTCCTCTTCATCAATTCTGCAGCTTCCATGAACATTGGCTCGACTGCAGAAATCATCGCTGGAGCCGTCGCCGCGTTGGTTTCATTCATTCGTTATCTATTGCTGCTGCTGCCGGAAGGAGAAGGATGAGATCACCATGGGGTAAGCTTTGGGCTATTGTCCATCAAGACACTGACTATTAGGTTTTATTCACAAGGTGAAAACAAAGTCAAAGAGAACTAATCAAAGTCGCATGGTCAATTGTAGCGCTGAAAAGATCTGTAATAAATAAATTGTTCGGGTGTTTGAAAGGAAGCAAAGGATGCCGAGCATCCAGAATGGCCAATTTGTACTTGTGAAGCAAAAAGTCTAAATATAATTTTCAAAGATGTCGGCATGTGACTGTATTAAATAAATCACCAGGACAACGCGTCCTTCATTCCAGCCGACATAAACGAATGATAAAGTTGCAGTTTTAGCCAATGTTTTATCTCTGATCATTAGATACAGCCTGTGTTTCTTGTGTTTCTATAGAGCTGAGCCGAAGACCGATTTTATTTCTCTCGCTATCAAAAACGCAAAACACCTTCCCACTGCGTCATCTGACTGTTCTATGTTCTCTTTCCAGAGCTCGTGAGGACGAGTACAGCGACAAACAGCCCTGCAAAAATAATTCCGATGTGTCTGGACTGCTGGTCTAGGCACAGATGGCAAATAAAAGAGGATAATAATAATTAATAAACTTCTGATATTACTTCCACTCCTTTGGCCCCGCGTGTAGTATGAATTTCATGTGATCATAAGACAATCTATTTGTCTGGGAAGTGTAAGGTCGCCATCTTGTGTTCAGGATTCTTATAGATCCAAGAAGTGGTTGATTTTATTGTAGCTTTATTTTTAAAGCATTTTCATGAATGGATTAAATCGCAACATGTTTCATGACACAAATCCCAATTTGAAACTGGTAACATTACCATTGCCGAGATAAAAATATTAGCATTTATCATTTAATTCCAGAAAAAACTATTCTCAAATGTAACATAATAAAAACATATTTGACAGTGACATGGTTAAAGGTGGTTATATCCCATATATATGATCAAAGTTTAGACGTATACAGATTGTTATTTACTTTTGCAATGTTTTAAAAAGGAGAGAGAGAAGTGGTGACACTATACAGCCACACAAACAGAGGACTTTCTAGTTAGTTTCTATATCATTGAACGGAATAAGAATTCTCTCTCTCTCTCTTTTCTCTTTTCTCTCTCTTCTCTCTCCTCTTCTCTCTCTCTCCCTCTCTCTATTCTCTAAACATAACTAATGTCAGTAAACAGCTGGACGAGGCTTTGAAATCACGGAGTTTTTGTTTGTTTATTTTTTTAGGAACCGTCGGACCAGTTGTGACGTCATGTTTTCAGCAGCGCTAATGTTGTGGTTGATTTATCACAAAACAACGTCAGCGGACAAACACCGTCAGGTGTGTCTGGTGCTGCGGGTCAGAGGAGAAGGAGGTGCAGCCGTTCGGTGGCGCGAGGAGCACTGCGCGGAGGAGGAAGTGGAGGAGGGAGGGGCGGGGGGGGGGGAGAGGGGGGGGCTCATGAGCGCCGCGGAGCGGGTCTAGGCTAAATTCTCACAAGAACTCAAATAAATGCCCCGTCGGATATTAAAACACATTTGGGGGGACTTGATGACAGAAAGAGTAACTTTTATTCTTAAATACTGATAAATAAATAAAGTGTCTCCAGCAAAAAGGGCACTTTACTCATCCAGGGCAAAAGGGCTGGTGCTTGAGCACCACTAGGGCTCTATCTGTGCACGTGCCTGCAGCCACCATCCATTGTCGGAAACGAGTGTTGCTTCTTCCAAATCTGTTGTGTAAAGTTACACAACTAAGCAACTACTAACGGATGTGGGGTCATTTAGCTTTCAAAATAAAATGATAAAATACATTTAAAAAACAGCTGTCATTATTTTAAGCTTATCTGTGCGTTATTTGTATTTTTTGTTTTTATTCATGGATAAAGCCATCTCTAGACATTTTACTGTACTCGTATTCCAAAAGTTAGGACTAGAACTGATTGATAATATTGGCCCCACATGAGAGTATATGTTTGATAATACAAATGTATTCCAACCCAATTTTTTTATCTCAAAACGACAAAGGTAAAACATAAGTGGCTGTACAAAGTGAAGTTTATTATTAGGCAGTTTTTATATATCAAGTATCACAAATCAACTATTTACAATCATAAAATCACAAAACACGTTCTGTCTCTCGTCTCGGATGAGAAAAGAAACACCCACAAAATATTCCCTCTGGGGAGAAAGATTACAGTTTGACTGTGAACTGAGGTGGGCTGAAGTCCGGTCGGGGTTTTCCTTGCGCAAAGCAAAGCCTCTCATATTTCTTTTGGAGGGAGCTGTGAGTGTTAAGTAGCTCACGATAGTCAGAATTGATGTCTCTGTGTCTACTCCCTAGATCTGTGTATTCCCGTTGCAGGTGGTGCAGAGCCTTTGTTCTCTCATCCAGGGCATTTATCTGCTGGTTGAGCCGGAGCTGAGTGCTTGACTCCCCCAGATGTTGTCCTTGCAGCCTGGAGATGTCGTCCTGGGCTTTCTGTAGAGCCACGGCCAGTGTCTGCTTCACCTCCAGGGTTTCAATCTGACGAATCAAAGCTTCCTTGAGCTCGATGCGCTGCTTCTCACACCTGGCCCTTTCTGTGTCAAGAGCAGATGCGATCAGGTCGCCCCGATGCTGCAACTCTGTGAATGTTGTCCTCTCCGGTTTTAAGGCCTCTTCGAGTTCTGCCCGTTTTATCTGGTCCTGTTTTAAGGCATCTTCAAGATCTGCCTGCCTTGTCTTGCTCTCTGACTGCTGTTCCTTGAGCCTGTCTACAGCGCACTGGAGCTTAGTGATGGTGATGTGGTTCTCAGAGATGGTATCATTTTTCTTTGACGTCATCTCTTCATGGCGCTCAGAGAGAGAGAAGTGTTTAGACCTGATGATATCATATTCGATCTCCATGATGTGGAATTTAGCCCTGACGTCTGCCTTCTTCACCTTTAAAGTCTGCATGTTGTACATCAGACTCTCTGAGCCTGCAGATGCGTCTCTCAGCTGGTTACTTAGACGTTCCACTAAAGCCTGCTTTTCCGAGATCATCAGATCAAAGCGCTTCTTCTCACTTCTGAGGGAAGACCTTAAGAATTTCCCGCTGATTAGGCTCTTTCCCAAAGCCAGAGTCCTCTGAGAGAGCTCCTTCTCTTGGATCTGGATCTCTTTGAACGCTCCAAAGGACCGATCCTTCTCCTTCTCAATGATCTCCCCATGTCTGCTGCAAGCTTCTCGGTCGTCCTGAAGCTGCTTTCCATGAAGCTGGCTCTCATTTAGCACAGCCGCAAGTTCACTTTGCAGCCTTTTGTTCTCAGAGGTGAGTAGTTGGTTCTCACGAGTCACATGGTCCAGTTCTTCCGCTTCCTTCAGCTGCTGGGAGATGGCAGCCTCATAGTCCCTCTGGAGTGAACACTTTTTGGTTCGTTCCTCGTTGAGGTCTGAGGCCCACTGGTTCACCTTCTCCTGCAGTGTGGACACAATGGTATCCTTGGCTTCAATGTCGCTTTGAAGTTTCTGTACGTTGAAGTGCAGGGATTGTATTGCATCGTCTTTTTCCAGACTTCCCCCCTGCTGCTCGATGAGGCTGTCCTTCAGTGTCTTGACTTGGGCACAATTCACCAGCTGACGCTCAGCTGAATCTTTTTCGTGTTGATAAGAGGACGCTTCCAGATCCTTCTGGAGTTTCTCAATCAACTTCTTGTCTGTTTGATCTCTGCGATCATTGCGGCGGTTGCGTCTTTCACCTTTGCCTTGCGCCTCTGCTGATCTTTCTGGGACTTCTTGAGATCATCCACTTGGACCTTCAAGTACTCCACCTCAACACGAAGGCTGTTTTTTTCAGCCTGATTCTTCTTCAGAGTTGTTGCTAAAGCTTTGTTTACTCTTCGTTCCTGCTTCAGGGAAGCTTTGTGTTGAGCTTTAGCGGCTTTTTCGTTCTTTAAGGCCACTTCAAGAGCAGCTGTTGCTCTTCTCTCCACCTCGAGGGCTTCCTGAAGACCATCTGATTTCTCAGATTCATCTTCCTGTGAGACATAAAACAATAATAGTTAGTGGTCAGTGTCCAGTATTTTATAAATACACAAGAGAAGTGTATGGGTTCACTCTTGACCAATGAGCTGTACTGTTGCACAGCTGTAGACAAATAACACAATTACGACATCTCAGAAGCCAACCTTATCATAATAGCACCACACTTCAATGGCTTTGCACTCCTCAGCTCGTGATACCGCAGTTTAAACTATCGGTTGAGCTTTGGGTAAAAGAGAGTGAGTGTTTCGTTTGTCCGTTTCTACCATGGAAACTTGGCGGTGCAACACGATTCCCAGTTTCAGTAATGAAAACAGAGTTATTAGTTTTATATCCCGTTTCTGCAAATTAATCCCACAAAATACAACAAACTGTCCCTTCAAGAAGATTAAGGTGAGAATATGTATGAACAAAATCTGACTGAAGTATCAGCTGCATTATTTGACTTTCTCATTGTATTTCTTACCTCACTGATGGAAGTGTAGCTGTAGTTTTCCCTACTGTTGGAGGCGGAGGGCTGCTCCTGAACCTCCTCCAGGATACTTTCTCCAGCCTCCTGTGCATCGTCCTGAAACTCGTCAATATCTTCCTCGACCTCCTCTGCCATCTCCTCAAAGTCCTCCATTATTTCTTCCTCAATATCCTCTTTAACAGAAATGTCCTCAGAGGGACGAGTCCTGGGGAGCCATGAAGAGCCCTGGTCCTGCAGAGAGAAAAGTCCTCCTGCTCTTAGGTCGTTCATTTTCTTCATTTTCTTGAAGAAATGGCTGCGCCTTACTGATAATGGCTTCAGTGTAGCTGGGTTAAAACCTGGCTTTTTGTATTCCTAGAATAACTGTAATACGTGTCCTCTATCAATGCCAGCGGTGTGTCCACAGTGTGTCCAACAGTGTGTGCAACAGTGTAATCAGCAGTGTGTCTGAAAGTATGTCCAGCAGTGTAGTCAACAGTGTTTCCAAAAATGTGTCCAACAGTGTGTCCAAAAGTGTGTCCAACAGTGAAGTCAACAAGTGAATTTTGAAGCCTTCAGTGCCAGAGAGAGTTTGATGATGTCACATTCTGGATTCCATTCCAGAATCACCAGAATTCCAAGAAAATGTCCCTTCCCCTCTTGGTAAATAGCCACACTTATAGTTCTAGTTTTACTTGCCCGGGCAATCAAAACTATCTACAACAATAAGAAGACATGCTTAAAAAGATCAATGAGGAGCTGAATTCACACATTACATTAACAAGACTGATTTTAAGCAGGGTATTAAGAGGGACATTGTGTTTTCAATTTTGATTGTTATTTACCATGTACCAATTCGAACATATATATTTTCAGGAAAATTATTTGATATCATTTCTACTTTTTTGATAGTTTGCAGTTGCCTTATGACTAAAAAAAGTCTTTTATTCATAAGGCCATTGAAAGTCCGAATCGTTGAATGAAATTCAGAGATGTGCACACATGGACTTTATTTCTCGAACTGCACTGTGACGCGGTGACAGTAAGGCAATACCAGGGCCCTGTAACTGAATCAGCTCAATGGAATACAGCGACCAATAATGTTGTTTTTTAAGATTGTGCTTTTTATAATGTGACATAACAAACATGTCTTAAATTAACAAGGCCTGATCACTGGGTGAACTATTGTTTTTATGGCCATTAAGCCACTGAAATGTTGATCTGCTGAGTGGACAAGTGCAGGGATCACACTGGTAGACATGCAACAATCTTAAAAATGTAACATTACCCCACAAAGGTCAGCACAACCATGCCTTGTTGGTGGCTGGAAAGTAACATATGTGAGCACATATTTTCAACTGAGATCTCATATTTCAACAGTTTCTTCCCGAGAGCCATCAGGCTGCTCAATGGACACTGACACACGATCGACACTTTTGCACTCGACACTTTACACTCGTCACTTTACATACACTGTCACTTTCAGCCTTGTACTTACACTTACACTTTCTATTGCACTACCTGCTTTCACTTCCTGCTACTCCCATTTGTCTGTAGTCTAGTTATTATGTGTATTATATGTATATATGTTAGTATTATGTTCAGAGTTCTTGTACAGTGTGTATGTCATGTTATGTTATGTTATATTATGTTAGGCTATGGTAGTTGTTGTGTGGTGCCTTGTCCTAAGAATTTCAGTGCCCAGTCTGACCCTGTGTCATTCTGTGTATCTGACAATAAAAGACTTGACTTGACTTCAAGAGCAATGGGGCAAAGCTGTTCCAATGTCATGATAAAAAAGTGTATCCTAAAGTGTCATACATTGTAAATGTTTGTCAAGGAAGACTAATTGTCATACTTGTTTGCACGTTTGCATTTTCGACTTCATGAACCTTCTGGAGGAGGATCCACATTCAAATGTTAGGTTGCCCTCTTAAATAAACATATTTTACAGGGACGATTAAAGAAACAGTGAAATGTAAACTTTATATCAGCAGGACTATCTCAAAGAAGAATTCAGTTCGTAACTTTCTGCGTCTATGTGGCAAAACAATTTATGTTATTGTGTAAACCGTTGCCGGAAGCCGTGAGCTTTATTCTGACAAGCTTGACGCTGGTCCTGCTCCCGCAGCCGCTGCCCTCGCGCCGCGGCGGTCCCGTTATCTGCCAGTGTAATGCCTGTGCGTGAGTTTGAAACATCGTCCCGGGATGAGACGGGAGAGAAAAGAAGACCAAGTCCACCCGAAGACATCCATTAAATTCACCTGCAGGATTTTAAAAATGTGTTTGGCTCCGACGTGGTGGCTTTGTATCGTTTGTGCGACAGGTAAGAGGAGACGACCACGGGCTCGAGCCCACTCGGCGTAACAGGTTGTTGGAGTCGGACTGTTAGTTCGAGCAACGGTTCCTCTAAACTAGCGTCACGTTCACGGGGATAACCACACTGCTGAACCTACACGGATTCATCATTTAGACTTTCCCCCATTGTATAATCCAAACTGTATCTATACTTCCCGAGAACATTAAGAGCATGTGTATTGTGCAAAAGCTGCTGTTAAACACAGGAAAGTGTGCCGGTAGTAAGCTCGTAACAGCGCGAGGCTTTGTGTCCGCTGTGCGCG